>NC_135883.1:73238434-73256535 GCF_964194155.1 Cetorhinus maximus | reverse complement strand
GCCTTGGTTTTCTGATACTACATCCCAGTTATTCCTGAAGCTGTTTGGTTCTCCAGCCTCATCCCCTCGTTCTCTCACATCTCCCACCCATTCCCCATGGCACCTCATACCCTCAATCCCAACTCATGCCTCCCACCCAGCCCCCATGGACCCTCATGCCCTCCAAGCCACTTTCACAGCCAGTATCCAATGTGGACAGACCTCCAGAGCCATGTGGCGATGAAAAAAAAACTTTAACAATCCAATACAGCTCTCACTCCTGCACACTTGATAGTAAAAAAACTTCCATTCCAGAAACTCATTCAAAGCTTTTAAATTTCCTCAAGTGCTTAATCTCTTTTAAAAACAAACCTTTAATCAGACCCCACATCAAAGACAGCTAACCCCTTAATAGTCTAATTAAACTGTCAATCATACTTTGAACTCAGAACCCCTGCTAAGATAATTGTTGCTTTTGAAACTGAGCCAAGCATTCAGAATGACATAATGATAGCCATTGAGGAAATGTCAAAAACTCTTTTGAAACTGCACATTCAGATGCTACTTTTTTTTCTAAGTTGCAGCAGATGACCTGTCAGTGAAAGTAGTCCAGCAGAGGGTTTTTTAAACTCTCTGACAGCTGCAGCCTGTTTTTTAAAGTCTAAAGCACAGGGGACTTAAAAAACTTCAGATCATGAAAGTTATGCAGACATTTTCTGCCTTTCAAGAGCATTCCTTCTCCTGCATCGATTTGTGATTCCCACACTGCCTGTTGAGACCTTTGGAGTAACCAAAATGGGACCTGTTTGAACTCAACGCTGAGTTCAAACGGCCCTACTGAGTCTGTGTTTCACCCCTTTCCCCTAGCTGCAAACATTTGGTTTTTTTTATTCATTCATGGATTGATGGCATCG
The DNA here is from genome assembly GCF_964194155.1 of Cetorhinus maximus. Lineage (NCBI taxonomy): Eukaryota > Metazoa > Chordata > Chondrichthyes > Lamniformes > Cetorhinidae > Cetorhinus > Cetorhinus maximus. The sequence continues at coordinate 73,255,642 of NC_135883.1, read as the reverse complement.
CTGGCTAGGCCAGCATTTATTGCCCGTCCCTAACTGCCCTTGAGAAGGTGGTGGTGAGCTGCCTTCTTGAACGGCTGCAATCCATGTGGTGTAGGTGCACCCACAGTGCTGTGAGGGAGGGAGTTCCAGGATTTTAACACATTGACAATCAAAGAAAGACAATATATTTCCAAGTCAGGGTGGCAAGTGGCTTGAGGGGGAACTTGCAGGTGGTGGTGTTCCCATATGTTTGCTGCCCTTGTCCTTCTAGACGGTGGTGGTCATGGGTTTGGAAGGTGCTGTCCTTGGTGAGTTCCTGCAGTGCACCTTGAAGATGGTGCACACTGCTGCCACTGCGCATCAATGGTGGAGGGAGTAAATGTTTGTGGATGGGGAGCCAAACAATCAGGCTGCTTTGTCCTGGATGTTGTCAAGTTTCCTGAGTGTTGTTGGAACTGCACTCTTCCAGGTGAGTGGAGAGTATTCCATCACTCCTGATTTGTTCCTTGTAGATGGTGGACAGGCTTTAGGGAGTCAGGAGGTGAGTTACTCATCACAGGATTTCTGATCTCTGACCTGCTCTTGTAGCCACAGTATTAATATGGCTAGTCCAGTTCAGTTTCTGGCTAATGGCAATTATTGCCCAGGATGTTGATAGTGGGGGATTCAGCGATGGTAATGCCGTTGAATGTCAAAGGGGAATGGTAAGATTCTCTCCTGTTGGAGATGGTCATTGCCTGACACTTGTGTGGCACGAATATTACTTGCCACTTGACAGCCCAAGCCTGGATATTGTCCAGGTCTTGCTGCGCTTGAACATAGATCGCTTCAGTATCTGAGGAGTCACGAATGGTGCTGAACATTGTGCAATCGTCAGCGAACATCCCCACTTCTGACCTTATGATGGAAGGAAGGTCATTGATGAAGCAGATGAAGATGGTTGGGTCCAGGACACTACCCTGAGTAACTTTTGCAATGATGTCCTGGAGCTGAGATGACTGACCTCTAACAACTACAGCCATCTTCCTTTGTGCTAGGTATGACTCCAACCAGTGAAGAGATTTCCCCCTGATTCCCATTGACTCCAGTTTTGCCAGGGCTCCCTGATGCCACACTTGGTCAAATGCTGCCCTGATGTCAAGGGCACTCTCACCTCACCTCGGGAGTTCAGCTCTTTTGTGCATGTTTGAACCAAAGCTGTAATGAGGTCAGTAGCTGAGTGACCCTGGCGGAACCCAAACTGGACAACAGTGAGCAGGCTATTGCTAAGCAAGTGCCACTTGATAGCACTGTTGATGATCCCTTTACTGACTTCACTTTACGACGATGGAGAGTAGACTGATGGGGCGGTAATTGGCTGGGTTGGATTTGTCCTGATTTTTGTGTATGGCACATATCTGGGCAATTTTCCACATTGCTGGGTAATGCCAGTGTTGTAACTGTACTGGAACAGCTTGGCTAGGGGCACAGCAAATTCTGGAGCACAAGTCTTCAGTACTATTGCCAGAATATTGTCAGGGCCCATAGCCTTTGCAATATCCAGTGCTTCAGCAAACATCCCCACTTCTTGATATCACGTGGAGTGAATCGAATCGGCTGAAGACTGGCAACTGTGATGCTGGGGACCTCCTGAGGAGGCTGGGATGGATCATCCACTCGGTACTTCTGGTTGAAGATTGTAGCAAATGCTTCAGCCTTGTCTTTTGCACTGATGTGCTGGGCTTCTTCATCACTAAGGATGGGGATATTTGTGGAGCCTCCTCCTCCAGTGAGTTATTTAATTGTCCACCACCAATCAAGACTGGATGTAGCAGGATTGCAGAGCTTAGATTGGATCCGTTAGTTGTGGAATCGCTTAGCTCTGTCTGTTGCATGCTGGTTATGCTGTTTGGCACACAAGTATTCCTGTATTGTAGCTTCACCAGGTTGTCACCTCATTGTTAGGCATGCCTGATGCTGCTCCTGGCATGCCCTCCTATACTCTTCATGGAACCAGGGTTGATCCCGTGGCTTGGCATTAATGGTAGAGTAGGGGATATGCCGGACTTGAGGTTATAGACTGTGGTTGAGTACAATTCTGCTGCTGGTGGTGGCCCACAGGGCCTCATGGATGCCCAGCCTTGAGTTGCTTGATCTGTTCGAAATCTATCCCATTTAGCACAGTGGTAGTGTCTCAACTGGGGGCAGGACATCTACATCTGGGTCCCATCCGCCATTTTTGAAGGTCCACAGAGTCTTCCCGACAGCCAAAATCAGGCCCATAATCCCCTAACCCTCACTGTTTAGATTCACACATAGCGAATTGTCATTTGTGGGGAGGGGATATAGGAGGGTTAACAGTACCATGGATTCATAGCATTGCATATGTCAGCATTTTCAGGAGTGAAGGAGAAATATAATAAAACATTTAAATGTATTGCTTTGGTTGATGTGTTTTGTGGCATTCCGCTTTTGTAAATATTAAGAAATCTTATAACAGTTTATATCTTAAAATGAATATTTTTATGAATTCATATTCTCTTTATTTGAGACTCTAACCTAATCATATTTGGAAACCTTAGTAGCTATCAGAGAAATAAAAGTATTTACATGTTTGGAACTGAGACGATTTGAACACAGCAGTTGTTTTTGAATTTAAAGTCCTCTGTTGTACTCAATGTGTTTCTAATTCAGCTGCAAAACATACTTAAAGGGGAAGGAAAATGTTGATAGAGTATTTTATCCTCAAAATGCTTCCCAGGTATCCATGTTGATCAGAGCATGGTCAGGAATATATTTGCTAACTTGAGAAAAACATCTTCAAATGTGTTGCCCAACGAAGACCTATCATTTAGGGCCTTCTTTCTTCCAGGTGTCTTCTGGTGACATTGATGTTACCGCATGGTAGCAGCTGCCTGCATCTTCGAGCAGCTGTGTTCTTTTTACTGAGGGTTGCAATTTCAAAAGTCTGGAAGCCCATCCAGAGCTGCTTGGTTCAGGGGAAACAAGCGACCAGATGGGATAAAAGAGTAAGAGATTCATCAGGAAGAGATGACAGAGTTCTAATGCTTGCAACATGCTTGTAACAATCTCTGAGACGTTTGCCTGTAGAGAAGATCCTAATATTCGAAAACTAGCATTTTTGTGCTATTTAATAACATCTCGTAGCATGTTCTGTAAGAGTTGATTTGACAGGTTTTCTGCTTAGGGCTGAGCAGTTGTGTATTTTCAGTATGTAATAAATTAGAGACAGGCAGACACTTAAAAGAGTACTTTAATGCGAAGGGGCTTTTCTGTTCATTTATTTATCTTTATTTGCAGGGAAAGCTACGGCGTTTGCTAAGGTACATGAGTTTCCGGGATTTCAAGTCCAAAATTATTAAGAGTGTTGAAGATGAAGATGTTATTGAAGCAGGTACTTGAAGAAGAGATGATCTTATCGGGATGAAATAAGCATTATAAAGTCATGAATATTTGTGCTTGGCTTCAGGTTTCTGAAGGCATTAAAATTTAGGCGTTTACAAAACTGAAATTCAATCCTAATGAGACAGCAATGGACAAGTGTAGCAAGTTAGAGTTTAAAGAAAATGGAAGGAGTTAAGTTTACAGAAAGAGAGGATTCACAGGTGGGTGTTACCATCACTTGATGCTACTAAAATTGTCCTTTAAAATATAATGGGCATGGAATATTTATCTAATTTGATGTGCATCATTTGTTTTTGCATTTACAGAAATTCAGTGGCTGATATTAACCTGGGATAATCATAGCCAGAGTTAAAAATATACTTTTCAGACACAGGCCGTAAGAATTTGCAAAGGAATCATTCCCAGTTACACCACACACATTGGTTTAAGTCTCATGTGCTGCTGCTGGAATTATTTTTCAGTGATATTGGGTGTGCCACAATTTCCTTCCCCAACTGCACTCTTTTATTTACCTATTTACTGATAGTTAATTCTGGTGGACTGCTGTCAAGCTCCATGATTCCTGGTGACTTATTGTTTTGTTGCATATGTTTAGCTTTCATTAGCTGTCTCCCTTTTATTATCCAAGGGCTATTTCCCTCTCCTGGCTTTCCTTTCTTCCCCATCAATGTCCTTTTTAACTTTCTTTTTTCTCTAATGTGAATGATGGGTCCTATAAAAATACACTGAAATGATACTGCTTCTGCTGGAATGAATCAGCACTGGTATCTGACTACTAGTCAACATTCTTCACAACATCACCAAATACCTTAAAAAATAACAGCACAATTAAATCAATTTATTGTTTAAAGTCAGAGATAAATTACTTAATAAATAGACACATAGGTAGCATTGAAATAGGGAAAAAAAACTTTTAAAAAAAGAAACAAATATATTATCTATAAATGAGCTAAATACAGAAGCCCAGAAATTCTGACGCATAGTGGAGCAAACATGATGTGATGGGGTAGGATATTTTGGAAGAAAACTTTTCCTTCCTCTCTCTCCACTCTCACATCCTGATTTCACTTTTGGAGCATGGATATCTTGCCACTTAAGCCATCCTTAAGGATGGCAGGACTTTAAATATTAGAAGTAGACATATATGTTGAATAGGACCATGCACAGAGACCACAATGCTGTATTCAAACAGCAGTCAGTTCTAGAAACAACAAGAAAGCAAGACATCAGGGAGCACTTCTTCACTCAAAGGGTAATAGAACAGTCTCACCCAAAAACTGTTTCAGGTAGGTCAATTGAAAATTTCAGAACTAAGATTGATGGATTGTTGTTAGGCAGGGGTATGAAGGCTTACCGAACTAAAATTAGCAGATGGAGTTAAGATAAAAATCGGCTATGATCTCATTGAATGATGGAACAGGCTCAAGCGGCTGAATGTCATACTCCTGTTTCTATGTCCTTTTGTCAGTTGTTCTGGCTCAACCCTGCAGAAAGACTGGCAAGGAGCCACTCCCAACAGTCCTCAGGTCTGTGGGGTGATCCCTGCAGTCGAGTGCATATCTCTAATATGGAAATAGCCCAGTCCTGACAATTTGAGAGGGGTTCGTGCCAGGGACAGAAGGGCAGGAAGAAGCTCTGCCCACCAGACCTCCAGTGGCACCAATGTGCTGCCAGAATTTCTAGGCCAAACTGTTCAGTTTACATGAGCTGCCACTTTCTCATTATGAATAATTATATATTTACATTGTTGCAGCATGATTGCAGTAATAAACTGGATGCCTTGAATTTAATTGTGCTCTATCTGCAATATTTGATAAAATTGGCCATACTTACTCAGAATCTCTTTTCTGTTGTCTAGTTACATGGGGCCACCTTCACATTGATCCTATTCCTATATATTCAAATTCAACCAGTATTTCTCCAGCGGTAGCTTCACTTCCATTCCATACAGTTATTTCCAGAATATATCCCCATCCAAAAATGTAACCTCACTTCAAAGTGTACTTCTCTGCTACCTCTCCTCTCTTTACTCTGAATCTCTGCCATCTCCTCATACAAGATAATTACACACGAGAAAGACCATTCACATTATCCTTTTTCATCCATTCAGAGAGATCCTACACCCTTTCCACTCCACCATCCCCCCACCTAGTAATCTAATAATTTTGTAATTGATTCTAGTTTTCCTCCCACTACAGTAAAACTGGATCCTAATGTTGATCATTTGCTGAACAAAGGAGAATTTCTGAATATCTGATCTAAAAATATGCTTTTCTCATTTGATTTTGTGTCTTTTAGTTTTACTTTCATGCTTTAACTTAATGTAGTATTCAGGTTAATCTTTTCCAAACAGTCACTTGGTAGTACAGAACTTGAATATTGCTGAAAAGAGGTCACTCTTTTCATGTTGCTGAAGCATTTCATCTTGCACTTATCAGGACAAACACAAGAATGCTATATTTCAAACCATCACAACAATTTATACTACAGGAGGAAAGGGTACTGATTGGTTGACAATGGCTCAGATTGGCTGAAGCATTGCTTTGGAGAGAGCAATGGGGAACTATAGGCTTCCCATACTTCTGGGTAATTCAGAAAGGTGCAAGGCTTGTCATCTTACCCACCAATCAGTACCCCTTTCCTCCTGTAGTATAAATTGTTGAGATTGTTTGAAATTTAGCATTCTTGCATTTGTCTTGATGAGTGCAGGAGGAAAAGCTTCAGCAGCATGTCTCTTTTCAGCAGTATTTAATCTTTTCCAAACCTGTAAACAATCTCTCAAACCTCTAAGATAACCTCTCAGATGCCTACTTGCCAGGCTGAAAGGCCCACATTTCTCCAGTCTTTTTAAAAAAAAATAATTCCTGTCATTGGGAATTAGCCATGTGATTCTTTTACGCTGCTTTAAAATGTGTCCTGATTTTTGGTGAACACAAGTAAATGCATTATTTTAAATGTGGGACTGGATTTTTAATCCCTATTGGGGCTTGGAACGGAGACAGGCAGTGTGGCATTTTGTGCTATTGATCTGCGTACTTATTTCCCAGCTCCATCCCACCCCCCGTGCCATATTCCTTGATGGCGGATGGCAAGGCCAATTGACTGAATTAAATGTCCATTAAGGGCTATTAACGGACGCTGACTGGAATTTTCCAGTCAGCTTCCAGGCCCCTGGAGGCAGCAGGGAACAGTTCAGTTCCCTGGAGGCAACATCCAGGTGCCAGACCCAAGGACCAGCTCTCCAGACAGGCTTAGAGGCTGTCCTGGAAGGCGAGCCTGCTCTCTGGCCATTAATTGATCACCCTGGGGAAAATCACATTGAATGCAGTCTCCTGACCCCCATTTGGGCCTGACAGGCGGGGTTCAAAAACCCGCAGGGTAAATCTTGTCCATAGTTTGGCCAGAGCACTTTACATTGCCTCCTCTGACTGATATTTTACTACATAGTTCAACATCTTATTAGCTTTCTTGATTACTACTATGCATTTGTTGTACATGTTTAACATCGAGTCTGCCAAAGCTCCGAGGTCTCTTTCAGCTTCATCCTTAGCTGGAGGTGGTTCAGAGGAGGTTTACTAGATTGATGCCTGGAATGAGCAGGCTGTCTTATGAGGAAAAGTTGGCAGACTGGGTTTGCTTCCATTGGAGTTTAGAAGAATGAGGGGTGATTTGATTGAAGTATATAAGATCCTGAACGGTCTTGACAAGATGAACGTGGAAAGGATGTTTCCTCTTGTGGATGAATTCAGAACTAGGGGGCACTGTTTTAAAATTAGGGGTAGGATTTTTACCTCATCAGGCGGGTGTGGCGGACAGGCCCAGGAGGCGCTGCGAAATCAACTGCAGCCCATGATCTGGGCCCGACCGTGATGTCACGCTGGCTGTCCAATTAACGGGTACGCGCCTGCACGCCAAGCTGAAAATCCAGCCCTTGGGGGTGCCCTTTTAGGACAGAGATGAGGAGAAATTTTTTACCTCAGAAGGTTGTGCGACTTTGGAACTCTGCCTCAGAAGGTGGTGGAGGTGAGGTCATTGAATATTTTTAAGGCAGAGGTCGATTGATTCGCTCGCCTAACAAGAATCTAAGCTTATCAGGGGTAGATGGGAATGTGGAATTTAGAAACACAAGCAGATCAGCCATGACCTTATTGAATGGCGGAGCAGGCTCGAGGGGTTGATTGGCCTAGTTCTGTTCCTATTTCTGTTCCTATTTCTCATGTTCTTATGTTTCAGCACTTCATGGAGTACACATATTGTCTATTTTTTATTCCAACGTGTAGTTTTTATGATTGTCTGCATTAAATTCCATTTCCCATTGCTCTGCACACTTATATATCTTGTATAGTTTTTTGATTTCTGAACTGTCTCTCCTGATTCCACTGCCCATTGAGTTTGGTCATATCTGCAAATTTTCCCACTTCACATTAAATTTCTGAATCCAAATTATTTATGTAAGTTAGAAGCAGTAATGGTTCCATTTTACATGGAATGTAAGTAAGACTAATGGGCCTACAGTTGCTTATTTTGTAACTCCATTTGATTATGGACACCACACTAACCTATTTCCCATCTTTTGTGACCTCCTCAGTGTCCAGTGTGTCCCTTATAATGATTGTGATGCTTTGAAAGTCTCTCTAGCACTCTAAGATAAATACCATTATTCCTGTACATATTTGTTTTGAGCCAAATTAAGACTTCTACTTCACTTATAGTGCTCACTGGTTATACTTGGAAAATCTTTGTGTGATGTGACAATCCTTGTAGTGACCAAATTGAAATCTTATCATAGTTCTTTTAAGTTTTAAGACCTTCACTGTTAGAACCAAAAAGCAACATCAACTAAGCATTACTCAGTCAGCAACTAATACTCTAAACTACAGAAAGATAACACTTATTAATGTCTTAATGCAACTGATAGCCTCACGCCACATATATACCATACAGCACGCTTGCCAAAGAATTACACTTTTATCAGGAAACAGTCTAAAGTCACTCCTAGCTTCCAACAGGTTCACATCTCCATGTTTCAGCGAGCCATAACCTCCAATGACTGCCAAAGACCCTCTCCCTCAGTTCCCTAAGCATTCTCAAAGTAGCTTTCAGAAGTATGGCTCACTCCAATGATTTCTTCTCCTAACCTCACCAAGGCAAATCTTCTCGTGCCCTTAAATTGCTGCTTGTTCCTTCTGTTTGACCCATGGACAAGCTTTCTCCAGCATTCTGCCTGGTAACTAACAGAGGAAATAGCTTTTTCCCTTTGCAGACTGCAGCAATTGCTGTTCTCGCTCTCGCGCACTCTCGCTTTCTCTCTCACTCTTGCTCTCTGTTCCTGTTCAAAGTCTCTAAGACGGAAAGACTTCAACAATAAGAACATCTGCTTCTGCTTTTGCTTTCAGGTGTTAAACTGGCATGTGGATTTAATAGCATATGATTTGGGCTGCCATTCTCCATGGTAACCAAACTTCTTGTTGGGCAGAACTCGTAGCAGATTACATGACTCTTCATTGCTCCATTTTACCTTGAATTAAAAAGACAGTCCAAAACATAATCACTCATGTCTTCACCTGTGAACAAATGGTAGTCATAATTTAGAATATTTACTATTTTGATCTTATCTTCAATTTCAAACTCGCTCGCATCTTTTATGGGTCTCTGACTGCCCATTTACTATTGTGGTCCTAAAATCACTTTTTACTGTTAAGCTTAGCTTCTGATGTGAAGCTTCCCTCCCCCCACCCCCAAGTGTCTCTCTATCCCCCCAATCTTTTTAACATACTTTTGGCAATTTCTTGTCATCAATCCAGTCGACCCCTTCTTGTTCTTGCAAGGATTTTACATGCCAACTTTATCTCGCTTCTAATTTGCTTTGGCTGAGCCTGTAGGTTTTTGGAATATATTTAACACTTAAGATTAGCCTTATACCTTTAAAGGTGCTCTACTGAAGTTTTGAACAATCTCTGCTTTGCTCCTCCACATACTTTGCCTAACTCATTCTGTAATTTCTGGGCTAGCTCAAAATGCTTTAGTTTCCTGCTTATTTAATTAATTTAACCCGTTTAATGTTAGATAACAAGCTTGTATAATTCTGACTGCTAGACCTTCTCTATCTCAAATGCTAATATTGCCATTTCCTCAGTCCACCCAGAGTCATTTCATTCCCTTTCTACCAGAGGCCCCAGTTTAATGCATCCTTCTTTCCTTACGATCGGGAGAGGGAGGGAGGCAACTGAGGGAGGGAAAGTGGTGAGTTAGAAGTGGGGGAGTGACTTCACACTGCAGTGCTCAGCCTGGCTCCACTTTTAGATGAGTAATTTGTGAATAAACATAGAAACTAGGAGCAGGAGTAGGCCATTCGGCCCTTCGAGCCTGCTCCGCCATTTAATATGATCATGGCTGATCCTCTGTCTCAACGCCATATTCCCACTTTCTCTCCATACCCCTTGATGCCCCTAATATCCAAAAACTTATCATTATTTCTTGAATATACTCAGTGACTTAGCCTCCACAGCCTTCTGTGGTAGAGAATTCCACAGGTTGACTACCCTTTGAGTGAAGAAATGTTTCCTCATCTCAGCCCTAAATGGTCTGCCCCTTATTCTAAGACTGTGGCCCCTGGTTCTAGACTCCCTAACCAGGGAAAACCTCCTCCCTGCATTTAGTTTGTCTAGCCCTGTTAGAATTTAATACGTTTCAATCAGATCCCCTCTCATTCTTCTAAACTTTAGTGAATACAGGCCCAGTTGAACCAATCTCTCCTCATACAACAGTCTTGCCATCCCAGGTATCAGCCTAGTGAACCTTTGCTACACTCCCTCCGTGGCAAGTATATTAAAATTAATTAAGTTAATATTTTTTAGTGGTGGATCCAGTGGTCCCTTTAAGGACTGCTGGTTAAAATGACATGCAGATCATGTTTTACTGAATGTAGCTGGCTAAGTGCCAGTTGCATTCAGGGCAGACCACTTTTGCAACAGGGATCTCATACAGGTGGTAGGCCCCATATTTGCATAGGCAAAGGACCAGGCATGGACTCAGGATGCCTCTCTTTCTGCTTTTACTGATATACATTTCCAGCCCAGACTTTGCACATTCATGCTGCCTGCTCTAATGGATGCTTTGGCGCCTGGTTTGCAAACAAAATTGCGCATGGCACTATCGAATTTCTATGCCAATATTTTCTTTCTATTTCTAAACAAAACACCTCCCTTAAGTTTAATAGATTTGTTTCTAAAGTATTATGTCTGCAAATGAATATTAGCTTTGTTTTGCATGTAGCCTGACCTGGGAGCGTCAGATACCAGCATTGTGTGGAAAATTGTAAAAGGTTGTCCTTTTCCACAGGCCTTCCATTCACCATCTTGAGCATAAAGCATAATCAAAATTGGAGTTGTTTAGCATAAAAGTTTAAGAACTGGTTTTCAACTGTTGTTGTGAGATGCAAATATGTCAAAAATGGTGCTATTGCTTTAAATTCTCTCTTCTCCCTGTGGTAATTGAAAATATTGCTGTGCCATAGTCTCTCATTACTGATCTTTGTTTTAAATGATGGGTGGGAACACATCAGAAATATATTTTTGCTTTACTGAAGTCTGTGTAGCAGGTGAAAATAAGTCCCAGGCTCATCTGTGCTACAGATGTGCAGGAATTTACATTAGTAACTTTTCTTCCTTCCTTTTCTCGCCCACACATAGACAAATCCAGCAGCAGTATAAACAAGCGCCAGAAACTCTACCAAGAATTCCTCAGCTCCATTGACCAAACAGGGGAGCTGCTGGGCTTGCTTGAGGAGGATGATGCTGATGAAGTCAAACAGGAGCGGCTGGAGGTGGGTGGAGCAGTCTTTGCTGACCACAGCGATTCATTGTGCCAGAATTAATCTGTTCACATTGATAAATTCTGATGTTGTGAAAATTTGAGGTTTTACCAGCATCTGCTTTCTTGACATTTTATCAGAGTAAAATGATTGCATTGTGAATTGGACTAAACATGTGTTTTCCCTGGCATCTTGCTTTCACACTGCATTTTTTAAAACCACATAACAATATTTTACTGTGAGTTTTCCAGTAGGCCTGCACCTTAATAAAAACTTTCTGAAGTTGAAACCATGCTCGCAAAAGAAATTACTTTCCTGACGTCTTGGGGTCAATCTGCTGCTTGACCTCAGGATGTTGGGAAAATAAATATCCAAATGTGTTTTCTGTATCTGAGTGTCCTTGAAAGTAATTTCTTGACTTAGCCACTGATCATTATTTAAAAATTTTTGGTTGTGGCTGTGGAAATTGCAGACAATTGAGGATTTTTTTTTTCTTTCAGCTATACACTTCATCTAGGTTTAAGTCTGAAGAAAATGTGACCTGGGAATATATGAGCTATTACTACAATACCTACCTGTACAGATAGCGGGCATCAAAAGCTCCTCTATTGTATGCTGGGATTCCTGTGCTTTGGGTTTGAAAATCATGGTGGGGTGTAGTCTGTGCCCGTACTGTGCATTGTATAAGACAGCCCAACTTCAATTATCCAAATACCCATAATCCACGTACATGATTGTGTAGTCACATTTATTCAGAGGTTTGTGTCAGAAATGAAAGCATTGCGAATCATGACCAGGAAACCTGCAGGCGTGAGCAGCAAGTTGGGGATCAGCATATAGCAAGGTGATTTGATTTGCAGCAATTGTATATGTCTCTTGTCCTTGACCTCTCCCAGTTTGCCTTTGCTTCTTCAGCTGTACATGGCAGTACACACTTTCTGTCCTTCTAATGCTTCTTTGTATCTTCCCTTCCAGTACCCCAACTCAGTATGGTGGTAAAGTCTTGAACATTTTATCCCCTAGGCTCTTAAACTTTTTCTAAACTTCTCTACCTTGCTATTTTTCTCTGTACCTTCCAGCTACTTCTCAAAGTCTGTTTGCTCAAACAAAGCATCTGGTCCTTAATTTTTTTTTACTCATTCATGGGATGTGAACGTCACTGGTAAGTCAGCATTTCTGCCCATCCCTAGTTTCTCTTAAGAAGGTGGTGGTGAGCTGCCTTCTTGAACCACTGCTGTCCATATGTTGTAGGTACACCCACAGTGCTGTTTGGAAGGGAGTTCCAGGATTTTAACCCAGTGACAGCGAAGGAACGGCGATATAGTTCCATATCAGGATGATGTGTGGTTTGGAAGGGAACTTGCAGGTGGTGGTACTCTGATGCAGCTGCTACCCATGTCCTTCTAGGTAGTAGAAGTTACGTGTTTGGAAAGTACTGTCAAAAGAGACTTGGCAAGTTGCTGCAGTGCATCTTGTAGATGATACATCCTACTGCAAATGTGAGCCAGTGGTGAATGGGGTGCCGAGCAAGCGGACTGCTTTATCCTGGATGGTGTCAAGCTTCTTGAGTGTCGTTAGAGCTGCACACATCCAGGCAAGTGGAGCGTATTCCATCACACATCTGACTTGTGCCTTGTAGATGGTAAGCAGGCTTTGCTGAGTCAGAAGGTGAGTTACTCACTACAGAATTCCCAACCCCTGACCTGCTTTTGTGGCCACAGTATTTTTAAGGCTGGTCCAGTTCAGTTCCTGGTCAATGATAACCCTTAGGATGTTGATAGTGGGGGAATTCAGCAATGGTAATGCAATTGAATGTCAAGCAGAGATGGTTAGATTCTCCCTTGTTGGAGATGGTCACTGCCTAGCACTTGTGTGGCGCGAATGTTACTTGTTGCTTATCAGCCCAAGCCTGGATGTTGTCCAGGTCTCGCTGCATATGGACAAGAACTGCTTCAGTATTTGAGAGGTCACGAATGGTGCTGAACATTGTGCAATCATTAGCAGACATTTCCACTTCTGACCTTATGTTGGAGTGAAGGTCATTGATGAAATATTTTAAGATGTTTGGGCCTAGGACATTACTCTAAGGAACAGCCATATCCTGGGACTATGCTCAGCACCTCTCTGTAGTCTCATGAGTAACTTATTATGTTAAAGGGGCGATATAAATAAAGGTTTCTGTATCTAGTGTAAATTCAGAAATAATATTGACCTCAGGAACTCAGCCTGCTTGTAAAGCTGTTTGACATGGCAATTTATACCCCTCGAAAATGGGAGTAAGGGGGTTGCTGTTGAATTCAGGTTATTTGTTCTCAAGTTCTAAAAATGAAATCAGTTAATCACAGTTTTGCTGCTGAACTCAGATACTACTTTTCATAGAAACCTTCTTACTTTCTCCTAGTACTCCCTCCTATTCCTGGTATATGTAGGTAATATGGATTCTCCATCTCAATGCCAAATGGTTACAAGCTGTTGGGCTCAGTAGAGGCAATCAAGATCCTAAAAAAGAGAAGCTTTATATTTGGGTTAATCAATGGTAAATGAAGTTCTATATAGATAAGTGCAAAGTAAATGTGAAAGTTTGAGATGCCTGTACTCCATGGTTTGGGTAGAACTCAGGCAATTGCTGTTGAGGGAGAAATAATTGGTGACAAGGGAACTGAATTTCTACTTGGAGCTAAAGACAGAAATTTGTCTTCTCAAATTTGAGCTGAAGGGAGTTGTCCCTGTTCCAAGAATGCATGTCAGAAAAGGAATCTGATGGAACAAAGGAAGTCAGGAGATTTAATGGAGAAGTGGAACTGGGTGTTATCCCCTTACATGTAATAGTTGACCCCCCTACCGACGTGCCGACTTGAGAGGTAACAGTGCGGTGAAGGAATGAAAAGCATTGCCGGTTGATTCACTGGCTACTTTCGGATGCATAGGAATGGAAGTGTGCCAGGATGTACCGCAAAGCTGGATCATGGAGAGAGTTTTGGAGGAGCATGGCATAGTCAAGTACATGGAAAGATGCTACGAGGAGAAAAGATCACTATCACAGAGGATGTTACTCATGCCTTTGGCTATTTCAATGCTGCAAGCAGAGCTGAAACAAGCCTGGAGTGATCCAAACTGGTAATTACTGAAAACATAGTATGGTTTAATCACAGAAGAAGGCCATTCGAGCAGTCATGCTACAAGAATAGCTCAGCGCTTGGATTGCTAGATTCAGAGCTCAGAGTGCTGAATTACAGGAGAGATTATCAACATTGACCTAGGGATGATGATGTATTTGAGGACCTTGGAGAAGATAGGGAGGTGGGTAATGACACAGTTTGGCAAGGAAAGAGTCAAAGGTGATCTTTTTGAACTGTGGCATGATAATTGCAGTTTTCATGGGAAGAGAAATACAATCCAAACCATTGATGAACAGCTAAAATGTGGTTGAGAAATAATTGAATGACCAGGAGTTGAGTCAGAAGTGAATCATAGTCAAGGTAAGCTTGGAGAGGACAAAGGATAGATGTGGGGAAGGGCTGCAAAGAGATGGGTTTACAGCTGAAATGGAAGTCGAGAGTCACAGAGCCTTGGAGTCAAGGTAGGGAGGAAAGGAAGGGTGCAGTAGAGAAGGCATTTTCGATTACTGAACACCTTTGGGAACGTATATTTGCTAACTTTCAAGAATGATTTTTGTTAGCTGTGTACCCAGTATGTATGGTCAGGAATTTCTTGCAGCTAATGGGATCCCAGGGAATCACTGATCATCTGATCCCAAGGCTAACAAATCACTCTTCCCAATCAATTCCAGACAGTTCAAAATGTACTTTTCTAAACCAAACTATAACTGCATAAATTTGCAACAACAATCTTGTCCATGAGCTTGTAATGTACATTGAACTTCATTGATTTTTATTTAAGTGTGCATTAATATTAGAGTAAACGTTGTGATTCTTCATGCCTGACATGGAGAATCATTCATCAGGACTGTGGCTCTGTCAATTGGCAGCAGAAGGTGTGGGAGTCTTAATTGGGTGCTGGTTAACATTAATTACTGCCACAAATTGGCAGATGTAACTTCTCCCGAATTCCCCCTTCTATGTTCATGTTCAACAATGCTGTGGCTCAGTTCATAGCACCCTCGCCTTTGAATCAGAGGGTTGTGGGTTCATGTCCCACTCCCGGAAAAACCAAGAACTGTGATTGTACTTGAAAGAGTTGCAATCTGTGACTGTTGATAACTCGAAAGAGTTTCAACAATCTCCATGAGGTTTCAGCTGTGGGTCAGTTCATAGCACCCTCGCCTTTGAATCAGAGGGTTGTGGGTTCATGTCCCACTCCCGGAAACCAAGAACTGTGATTGTACTCAAAAAGAGTTGCAATCTGTGACTGTTGATAACTTGAAAGAGTTTCAATCTCCCTCTTTAGGAGAGGTGTCAGCTGTGGCTCAGTTCATAGCACCCTCGCCTTTGAATCAGAGGGTTGTGGGTTCATGTCCCACTCCCGGAAACCAAGAACTGTGATTGTACTCGAAAAAGAGTTGCAATCTGTGACTGTTGATAACTTGAAAGAGTTTCAACAATCTCCATGAGGTGTCAGCTGTGGCTCAGTCCATAGCACCCTCGCCTTTGAATCAGAAGGTTGTGGGTTCATGTCCCACTCCCGGAAACCAAGAACTGTGATTGTACTCAAAAGAGTTGCAATCTGTGACTGTTGATAACTCGAAAGAATTTTTGCCTTTCAGCTGTGGCTCAGTTCATAGCACCCTCGCCTCTGAATCAGAGGGTTGTGGGTTCACGTCCCACTCCCAGAAACCAAGAACTGTGATTGTACTCGAAAGAGTTGCAATCTGTGACTGTTGATAAAAATATATATTTTAACATTAATTACTGCCACAAATTGGCTGATGTAACTTCTCCCGAATTCCCCCTTCTATGTTCATGTTCAACAATCTCCATGAGGTATCAGCTGTGGCTCAGTTCATAGCACCCTCGCCTTTGAATCAGAGGGTTGTGGGTTCATGTCCCACTCCCGGAAACCAAGAACTGTGATTGTACTCAAAAGAGTTGCAGTCTGTGACTGTTGATAACTCGAAAGAGTTTCAACAATCTCCATATCATGAGCGGAGCTTTGGAAAGTGGGAGTGAGGGTGAGTGAGCCAGGCACACGCACACGCACACATACGCACTCTCACACATACACACTCTCTCTCTCTCACACACACACACACACTCTCTCACACACATTCTCTCTCCCTCACACACACACTCTCTCCCTCACACACATATACACACACTCTCTCCCTCATAAACACACACACACACTCTCTCTCTCTCTCTCTCTCTCTCTCTCTCACTCACACACATATATACTCTCACACACACTCACTCTCTCCCCCTCACACACACACTATCACACACACATTTTCTCTAACACACACAGACACACTCTCTCACACACACTCTCTCCCCACCACACACACATACTCTCTCTCTCACACACACAAACTCTCACACACACACTCTCTCTCTCACACACACACTCTCACAC
This sequence comes from Cetorhinus maximus, assembly GCF_964194155.1. NCBI lineage: Eukaryota > Metazoa > Chordata > Chondrichthyes > Lamniformes > Cetorhinidae > Cetorhinus > Cetorhinus maximus. Next base: position 73,238,916 of record NC_135883.1, on the reverse strand, counting down.
ACACTCCCTCACACACATACGCACACACTTTCCCTCACACACATACACACACACTCACTCACTCTCTCTCTCACACACATACTCTCTCTCTCACACACACACTCTCTCTCTCACACACACTATCACACACACATTCTCCCTAACACACACTCTCTCTCACACACACTCAGTCTCTCTAACACACACACTCTCTCTCACACACGCACACACAACACTCTCTCTCACACACATACACACACTCCCTCTCGCACACACTCTCTCACGCACACACTCTCTCACACACACACTCTCACACAGACACACACACACACACAAACACACAACACTCTCTCACACATACACACACAAACGCTCTCTCTAACACACACTCTCTCTCACACACGCACACACACACACACACTCTCCCTCTCACACACATACATCCCCTCTCGTGCACACACACTCTCTCTCGCACACACACTCCCTCTTGCACACACTCTCTC
>NC_135883.1:73225934-73228434 GCF_964194155.1 Cetorhinus maximus | reverse complement strand
CACACATACATACTCTCTCTCTCACACACACTCCCTCTCTCTCTCTCTCTCTCTTTCTCACACACACGGACACACACACACTCTCTCTTTCTCTGTCTCACACACTCATAAATGCACACACCCTCTTGTACACACCCTCTCTCTCACACACACTCTCTCTCTCTCACACGCACGCAAACACTCTCTCTCTCTCACACTCTCTCTCCCTCTCTCACACACGGACACACACACACACACTCCCTCTCTCTTTCTCTGTCTCACACACTCTCTCATAAATGCACACACCCTCTCACACACACACTCTCTCTCTCTCTCACACCCACACTCTCTCTCTCACACGCACACACACTCTCACTCACACTCTCTCTCCCTCTCTCTCACACACACACACACACACACACTCTCTCTCTCTCTCACACACTCTCTTTCTCACTCACACACACTCATAAACGCACACACCCTCTTGTACACACCCTCTCTCTCTCTCTCTCACACACTCTCTCTCTCTCTCTCTCTCTCTCTCACACACACGCACACACTCTCTCTCTCTCTCACACTCTCATAAATGCACACACCCTATAAGACCATAAGACATAAGAGCAGAAATTAGGCCATTCGGCCCATCGAGTCTGCTCCGCCATTCAATCATGACTGACAATTTTCTCAACCCCATTCTCCCGCCTTCTCCCTGTAACCTTTGATCCCCTTACCAATCAAGAACTTATCTATCTCGGTCTTAAATACACTCAATGACCTGGCAACCACAGCCTTCTGTGGCAATGTACCCTCTTGTACATACCCTCTCTCTTTGTCACACACACACACTCTCTCTCTCTCTCTCTACACACACTCACACTCTCTCACACACACTCTCTCTCTCTTTCACACACGCATACACACACACTCTCTCTCACACACTCTCATAAACGCACACACTCTCTTGTACACACCCTCTCTCTCTCTCTTTCTCACACACACACACTCTCTCCTCTCTCTCTCACACACACACACTCACACACACACTCTCTCTTTCTCTCTCTCTCTCCATCCACACACACTCACACTCTTTCTCTCACACACACTCTCTCTCTTTCACACACGCACACACACACTCTCTCTCACACACTCTCACTCTCTCTCTTTCTCTCTCTCACACACTCTCTCTCATAAACGCACACACCCTCTTGTACGCACCCTCTCTCTCACACACACACTCTCCCTCTTTCTTACACACACACACACGCACTCTCTCTCTTTCTCTCTCTCTCTCACTTGCGTAAACACACACACGCTCTCTCGCATACACACACCCTCTCACACACACACACAGACACTCTTTCTCCCTCGCCCTTTCTCACGAACACACACACTCTCTCTCTCTCATGGACCCACACGCTGTCTCTCTCCCTCACACGCGCACACACATACACAAACACTTACTCTCACACACAAACACACACACAGACTCTCTCACTCTCATTCACTCACTCACTCACTCTCTCACACACACACACACACACTCACTCACTCTCACTCACACACACTCTCTCTCTCACTCTCACACACACGCACACTCCCACTCTCTCTCATAAACACACACACTCTCTCGCAGACAGACACCCTCTCTCTCTCACACACACGCACATACACGCACTCTCTCACTCACTCTATCACTCATACACACACACACAGACTGTCTCTCTCACATGCACTCACTCCTTCTCACACAAACACACACACACTCTCTCACTCACACGCACACACGCACTCTCTCACTCACACACATACTCTCTCACACACTCACTCTCTCTCCTCTCTTTCTCACACACACGGACACACACACTCTCACTCTCTCTGTCTCTCACACACTCATAAACACACACACACTCTCGCAGACACACACTCTCTCGTACACACCCTCTCTCTCGCTCACACATACACACACACACACACACACAGACACTCTCTCTCCCTCACTCACTCACTCACACACACACACACACACACACACACACTCTCTCTCCCTCACTCACACACACACACACACTCTCATGGACCCACACACTCTGCCTCTCTCCCTCACACGTGCGCACACACACAATCACTTACTCTTACACACAAACACACACACAGACTCTCTCTCTCTCACTCTCACACTCACTTACACACACTCTGTGTCTCTCTCTCACTCACACACCCATACACGCTCTCTCTCTCCCCCCCACACACACACACACACTCTCTCACTCTCTCTCACTTACACACACACTCTCTCTCTCACTCACACACACACTCTCTCTCTCACACACAGTCTCTCTCTTTCTCTCTCTCACACACTTTCTCTCATAAACGCACACACCCTCTTGTACATGCCCTCTCTCACACACACACTCTCTCTCTCTCACTCACACACACACAGACACACACTCTCCCACACACACACACACACATACACACACTCTCTCCCTCTCACACACATATACACACACACTCTCTCTCA
>NC_135883.1:70018317-70498234 GCF_964194155.1 Cetorhinus maximus | reverse complement strand
GCACTCTCTCTCTCACCCTCCGCCCCGCACTCACTCTCTCGCCCTCCGCCCCGCACTCACTCTCTCGCCCTCCGCCCCGCACTCACTCTCTCGCCCTCCGCCCCGCACTCACTCTCTCTCCCTCCGCCCCGCACTCTCTCTCTCCCACTCCGCCCCCGCACTCTCTCTCTCACTCCGCCCCCGCACTCTCTCTCACTCCGCCCCGCACTCTCTCTCACTCCGCCCCCGCACTCTCTCTCACTCCGCCCCCGCACTCTCTCTCACTCCGCCCCCGCACTCTCTCTCACTCCGCCCCCGCACTCTCTCTCACTCCGACCCCGCACTCTCTCTCACTCCGCCCCCGCACTCTCTCTCACTCCGCCCCCGCACTCTCTCTCACTCCGCCCCCGCACTCTCTCTCACTCCGCCCCCGCACTCTCTCTCACTCCGCCCCCGCACTCTCTCTCACTCCGCCCCCGCACTCTCTCTCACTCCGCCCCCGCACTCTCTCTCACTCCGCCCCCGCACTCTCTATCTCCGCCCCCGCACTCTCTCTCACTCCGCCCCCGCACTCTCTCTCACTCCGCCCCCGCACTCTCTCTCACTCCGCCCCCGCACTCTCTCTCACTCTGCCCCCGCACTCTCTCTCATTCTGCCCCCACAATCTCACTCTGCCCCTACAATCTCTCTCACTCTGCCCCGGCTAAGGGTTTCAGCAGCAAATGAGCTAAGACAGGAGCAGAGTCGCATGATATTACAAAGGTGGAAGTAGGCAGCCTTGGTGATTACCCATATATGGTTGGAAACTCACTTCGGTGTATGGTCCATTGCAAATGGGATCATTACATGATAGCAGTGCCCAAGGTTAGTTTATTTTATTTTTAAAGCAAAAAAGCTTGCTCTCATTTGGATTTAATGCTGCGGGACATGATGGTAAGCTTTAGCCGTTATGTGTAATATTCATAATGACAATATAGCAGCCAGAACACAGGAGAAAAATGGGGAACTACGCTAAAGGAATTGAGTTGTATAATGTTCAGCAGCTGCAAATCATAGTTAAAGGCTCTTTCACTGGCATAAGTGTTATTGCAACTTTCTTTTCGGTTCTTGCCACTTGTCGGGCATGTAAAGTGATTTGCACCAATTTCTTATATCTAATGCATCAGAAACATAGGAAAAGGAGTAGGCCGTTTAGCTCCTCAAGCCTCTTCTGTCATTCAATGGGATTATAGCTGATCTGTGATACAAATCCATATATCTGCCTTTTCCCCAGAACCCTTAATACCCTTGGTTAACAAAAACACTGGACAGAATCATCCCAGATTTGCAATAAGTGTGGTAGTTTTTTGCAACGGCAGGTTTTTGCGCCATATCGGCCATTCCCTGGCACATCCTGCCTCATTAATAACGATTCATGGGAAACACTCCGGATCACTGGCAGGCAGGCTTGGATTTGCCTGCCACGCCGTGACCTCAACGCTTCCTCACTCCAGATGCCATATTTCAAGCCCACCAGAGCGCATGTTTACTTCATATTTACAGACCACATCTGCTCCAGGCGACAGATGGCCCCCAAAAGCAAAGAGGAAGGCAGCACCCAAATTTAGTTACGCCTCTCTGGGGTGCCTGCTGGATGCAGTGGAAGGTCACCACAATGTCCCCTATCCCCGTTCTGCCGCAGGAGATCCACCAGTCACCAATCCGGCCTGGGAGGCTGTGGCAGCCACGGTCAGCGCCACTGGAGCGCAGAGATGGTCAGCCATCCAGTGCAGCAAGAGGATGAATGCTCTCATCCGTTCCGCCAGATGAGTCAACCACCTGATCACTCTCAACTCACACACTCCCAAACCCATCACACATCCACAGGGATCTCACAGCTCGAAGGCAACAGACAACACCACTAACTCTCTCACACACCCTCACATCTCCATCAGGCTCATATCCTCATCCCATCCATGGCTCCACTCATTACATAACCATTCCACACAGTGCCATGTGTCCTGCTCACACTCTCTCCATCTGTTTTCATGCAGGAGAAGCTGTCTCACAACAGCAGGGAGAAGTCCCAGACCGGTGGTGGCGTGACCCCATGCTAGACCCCTCACTCTCACTGTGCAGCGTGCGATCACGCTGACTGGTGAGGATGTGGACCGTGCCTGCGGCAGCGGCTTTCCCACACCCTCCACCAGTGCAGAGACGCACACCTCAGGGGGACCATGATCTAGTGTATGCTCGGGTTCACAATCTGGTGGTCACCGCAAGGTCACGTGTCCGCAGCAGGGGGAGGCAGGTTCAGCCAAGCTCCCCCGCACTCGGAGGACTTCTGGGGTCTGAGTCAGATGATGAACCTCTGGATTTGGCCTTCCAACTCCTTGTGGAGAGTCAGCAGAAGGCGAGGGAACATTACACAGAGCTGTTGGAAACCCTCAGCAGAGTGGCACATGAGTCAGAGGAGTGCGTCCGCTTGCTCTCTGATGAAGTGGTGCCATGGAGGATCCTGGTCCTACAGTCCATTGTGGTAGCCATGGGTGAGTTCCTGCAGTGGCAATGCGAGGGGGAAACAGGGCAGCTCGACATCCCTCTAGGTGCTCCTTCCCCTCAAGGAGTCAGGCCGGGCCCCTCAGGCACCTAAGAGGGAGGAGGAGTGGCAGCTGGACACCCCTGGATCATCCACTCAGGAATCTCAGAGGCTGTCCGCTCCCTCAGAGTCCCCTATGCCTGTGATCCCTCAACCTCGTCCTCTGTCACCTCAGAGGGAGCAGCTAGCCCACAGGAGGGCAGCCAAAGTAAGCTGGGGCCCTCAAGGCCTTGGCCCTTCAAAGGGCACATGCCAAAGTCATCAGAGGTAACAGGGCCAACCATTGCACAGACTGTCTCCACCCATGCTGTGGATGTTGGGGCAGCACCTAGAAGAAGTTAAGAACTGGTCACAAGTGGTTGCATGGGTTTTGTCACTTTATAACCTGAAAATATATTTACTTACGCTGAATAATGTGTAATATTGTCTTTCAGCTTCATTGACAGCCTTCACAAGTCCTCCCACTGCATTTCCCCCCATCCCACTAGCAGTTCAGCGGCACACAGCCAAGCCACGAGTGATTCAGGAGGGAGAAGCGCGTGTGTTGCAGGGCCTTTCGGAGCCTCATGCAAGCACTCTCCCACGAACGCGGAGCCTTCATTCATCACACTCATCTTATTGTCCCAAGCATTTTCAATGTTAGTTGCTGGGGTTCTCTTTCAGCTGTCCATCTGAGCTGACCTGCATCTTCACCCACCTGGTTGCACTCCCATGCAGCACCTCTGCCCATCCAACAGGAGGCTCCACTCACTTTCGATTTTGACAACGATGGTCAAAGTCAAGTTTTTGATTAGCTCCCCTGTGCTTTCCCCTCCCCCAGTAACCCATGTTCTTCCCCCATCACTGTCGAAACCCCTTGCATCACCTTCCACCTCCCCACCATCACCTACCTACCCGAGCCCTTGTCTTTCCAGGATGTTCAGGTGAACATGCATGTTCCCTCCCGTCCTGAGAATCCCATCCCCATTCACATTGACCTCCCCGACCTCCTCCTTCCCACCCCCAGGGTCCGTGTCTGCCTCCGAATCCCCACAAACCACCTTCACCGTCCCTTCCACCGCTACCAACGCACCTTTAACCTCCCACCCTTCTGACTCTCTCTGCCCTTTCTCATATTTACCATTACCTCCTACCACACTCACTCTCAGTTCGCTCCCCAAGAGGCAGTCATTGGCTCCACAGACCCCTCCTCCCTTGCATGTTCATCTGAATATCCCCCACTACTTACTCCTTCCCCCTCCAGACTCCTTCCCCACTCTGGCGTGAAACCAATTTTTGGCTTTCTCGCCATATTGTACACCTCCCCCCACCAACGCATTGGTTGGCGCATGCATGGAAATCTAGTGATGTTACTCTGCTGCACCCAGCCTGCCAGTATCACTCTACACAGATTCCTGCGCATGCGTAATTAAGGCCTATCTGCGCAGGGCTGCATGGGCATGGTGACATCAGAAGAAACGTACATGTGCAAATTTCAAAACTCAATGGTTCCTGGGGAGTGTGTCAGTAGGCACAGGGTGTCCATGGGGAGTGTTAAATCTAAAGTGGATGACCTCACATTTGCCTACACTGAAATTCATTTGTCACAGTTTCACTCAGTCACTTTACTGCATACTTGTCTAATCTCAGCATTTACATACACTACCAATTCACAGCTGCTACCAGGGGCCAATTAACCACTCCCATTACATTCTTAAATCCTTTTCTATTTCTTAATTCAACCCATAAAGTCTCCACTGCCTGTTTATCCTTCCCATCACTGAAATGATTTCATCCTTAATCATTAAAGCTACTCCTCCCCCATTTTCCTATCTTTCCAGTAGACATTATAACCATGCATATTTAGTTCCCAGTCCTGACCATCTTGAACCCAAGACTTTATAAAGGTTACCATGTTCTACCCACCAAGTTGAATTTGTGCCTAAAATTCATTCAATTCATTCTTCATACTCCATGGATTTGTATAAATAACACCTATTTGGGCCACATGCCTTAACATGTCCTTCTCTTCACGTTTCCTATTTTTCTCTTTTGATTTGATTACTTTACATCTTTTAGTTTTCCTTTTACATTCAGCATTTAAAACACAAGTTCTGACTGTTACTTTACTCTCCTCCTTATTATTTGCTTTTGAACTATTATCTATTCTACCAGTTTTGGTCTCCAGTAGATTGCATTGGAGGTGGTACAGTGAAGGTTCACTAAATTGGCCCCTGGAATGAGGGGGATGTCCTATGAAGAGAGACTGAGTAAATTGGGCCTATAATCTCTAGAGTTTAGAAAAATGAGAAGAGATCTCATCGAAACATACAAATTCGAAAGGGGTTAGACGCTGAGAGATAGATTCCCTGACCAGCAGAAAAAAAGATATGGAGGCACCATCTTAAGATAAGGGGCTGATCATTTATGACTGAGATGAAGAGAAATTACTTCACTCAAAAGATTGTGAATCTTTGGAATTCTCTATCCTAGAGGATTGTGGATGCTCTATCGCTGAATACATTTAAGGTTAGGATAAACAGAATTTTGGTCTCTGAGGGAATCAAGGTTTATGGGAAATGAGCAGGAAAATGGTGCTAAAGCCCAATATCAGCCACGATTGTATTGAACGGCAAAGAAGGCTCGATGGACCATATGGTCTTTAGCTCCTATTTCCTGTGATTCAGGGGATAATTCAAAGATTCTGCCCCGAGGCCCTATCCTTTAATTTAGCTTTTGATCCAAATTGGACTAGAACAACTTGATCCTCATCTTCCGTCTCCAATATCTTTTCAAATTGGTTGGAGATGTCCCTCACCCTGGCACCAGGTAGGCATCCAAGCAGTTTCTGCACCAGTTCTGCACTTTAACTATCATATGCCAACTCTGTCTGCTGCTAAAATAATACATTATTGGTGCAAGATTTGACTGGTCTTGTCACAGAAGTTTAACTTGAATTATTGCAGAATTCTATGGGGTCCTGTGTCCATCATGTCATGCCATATGTATTGCTCACATTCCATGTGTCACATAGATATGCATAAAACACAAAAAAAATCACCTGTTACACTCTTCTGATCAGCTGAAGTAACTAATATTTGTTTAGTTAACAATACTGATATGTTCAAATATGACAAATCAGTAACACATTAAAATTCAACAAACCAATCAAGTTGCTCATTTTTTCAAATCCACTAATCAGAAACCAGCAAGACTCTCAAAACCAATCAAATTACTAGTAATTTAGACACTATTGTCCTTCCTATTCAGGTCAGTGCAGCCAAAATAACAAAATTAAAAGTGTTTCTCACTATAATTAGTTGTAAAATTAGTAATTTAAAAATTTCACCTGTAAAAAGCCTGCTCTACCTTTGAGTTCTGGGACTTCAGTTTCAGAACTGGATGTTTCATCCGATCAATTCATGTTGATAAATTGAGTATGTGTATGTGAGAGATTGAAACAGAAATACCATGGAAGTATTAGTTTACGCCTATGGTTAAGTTTTATTGTGTGCATACTGCTGATGTCACCCAGGAGCAACAAAGAGGAGTAGCAGCAAGAGTGGATTTTAAGATACTCCTGGCGTAATGGTGCTGGGAACAAGGAGAAGCTTTGGTAGAACATGTAATGGTTTCAACTGGATATATTTGATTGGAACAATTTAAACAATGTCATATTAAGCAGTGGAGAAAAAGTAGTTAAGGAGGTTAAAAGCAAAATACTGCAGATGCTGGAAATCTGAAACAAAAACAGAAAATGCTGGAAAAACTCAGCAGGTCTAACGGCATCTCTTCAATTTGGTCTGCTGCATTCGCTGCTCCCAATGCGTTCTCCTCTATATTGGAGACACCAAACACAGACTGGTGACTGCCTTGCAGGACACCTTCGGTCTGTCCACAAGCATGGCCCAGACTGTCCTGTTGCTTGCCAGTTCAATACCCCATCCTGCTCTCATGCCCACATGTCCGTCCTTGACCTGCTGCAATGTTCCAGTGAAGCCCAACGCAAACTGGAGGAACAGCACCTCAACTTCCGATTAGGCACTTTACAGCCTTCCGGACTTAACATTGAGTTCAACAACTTCAGACCATGAATCCTCTCTTCCATCGTCACCCCCTTTTTTATCCCCTTTTTTCAATATTCATCTTCATTTTTTAATTTTTATTTTTTCATTTTTAATTCTTATTTTTATCCACTTATTTTTATCTTTATTTTTCATTTTTATTCATTGTTTTATCCACACCTTTTATCCTATTTTCAATCTTTTTTCCCACCACCGTCTCCACCCCACCCTCACAAGGGCCATCTGTCACTTGTTCATGTTGTTCTTTCCAGAGTGCTTGCCATTGTCCTGCTATTATCACATTCTGCTTTCTGACTTTAATGGCACCATCAGCACCTCCTTTAGCCAGTACCACTATCATTAACACCCCTTTGTCCTTTTGTCCATGACATCTCTGGCAATCTCTCCTTTGCCTCCACCTATCACTGGCTTTCTATCCTGCTTCACCTGCTCCACCCCCCTTAAACAGTATAAATTTCATCACATTTTACTTCTCTTTAGCTCTGAAGAAGTCATACGGATTTGAAATGTTAACTTTTTTTTTCTCTCCACAGATTCTCTCCACCGGCTGAGGTTTTCCAGCATTTTTTGTTTTTGTTTCAGTTAAGGAGATTACATGGTCAATATTGTCAAATGCCTGGAGAAATTAAGACAGTGACAATAACATTTTGCCATCACATCCCCCACACTGAAAATCTAATATAGACTGGGACAATAATAAGGTAAAGAGAAGAAAGGGGCAAGAGTTCCTAGAGTGTGTCCAGAGGAATTTTTGATATCAGGATGTTTCCAATCCAACCAGAAAGAAGGTGTTGCTGGTCCTGGTTGTTGGGAATGAGGTGGGCCAAGTATATCAAATGCAGTAGGAAAACAGTTAGGAGATGGTGATCATTGTGTCATAAGGTTTAGGTTGGCTATGGAAAAGGTCAAGGAACAATCCAAAGTAAGAATAATTAATTGGGGGAGGACACACTTCAAAGGGATGAGAATGGATCTACCCAAGATAAATTGGAATCAAATATTGGCAGGCAAAACTATAAATGAACAATAGGCTCCTATGAACAGGAGATAGTTCAGATGCAGTGAAGGTACATTCCAACAATGGGCAAAGGTAGGCCAAACAAATTCAGTGCTCCCTGGATGATGAAGTAGAGATAAGCTGAAGCTGAAAAAGTGTGCTTTTGACTGATGTCAAATAGATAATACAGTTGAGAGTCAGATTCAATATAGAAGGTACAGAAGGGAATTCAAAAAAACGAACAAGAAAAGCAAAGAGAGAGAACAAGGGGAGACGGGCAGCTAACATAAAAGGGAATCCAAAAGTCTTCTATTGGTATATAAGTCGTAAAAGGGTGGTAAAAAGAGGAGTGATGCCGACAAAGACATGGTTGAGGTACTAAATGAGAAATTTGCATTTGTCTTTACCAAGGAAGAAGTTGCTGCCCAAATCATGGTGAGAGGAGGTAGTTGATACACTTGATGGGTTAAAAATTAATAATGAGGAAGTATTAGATAGGCTGGATGCATTCAAAATTGATAAGGCACCAGGACTGAATGAGATGCATCCAAGGATACTGGGGGAAGTAAAGGTGGAAATTATGAGGCACTGGCCATGATTTTCAATCCTCCTTAGGCACAGGGGTGATACCAGAAGACTAGAGAATTGCAAATGTTACACACTTGTTCAAAAAAGGATGCAAGGATAAGTCCAGCAGCTACAGGCTCATTACATTAACCTTGGAGGTGGGGAAGCTTCTAGAAACTATAATTCAGGACAAAATTAATAGTCACTTGGGCAAATGTGGGTTAATTAAGGGAAGTCAGCACAAATTTGTTAAAAGTAAATTGCGTTTAACTAAGTTGCTTGAATTTTTTGATGAGGTAACAGATAGGGTAGATGAGGGTAACGTGGTTGATGTGGTGTACATGGACTTCAAAAAGCATTTAAAAGTGCCACACAACAGGTTTGCGAGCAAAGATATAGTTTATGGAATAAAAGAGTCACAGAATGGATATGAAATTGGCCGAATGACAGGAAAGTGGTGAATGGTTGTTTTTCAGACTGGGGAAAGTTTATGATGGGTTCCCAGGGAAAAGGAAGGGGGAGTGGCACTGGGTCAATTGCTCTTGCAAAGGGTCAGTATGGATTTAACAGGTTAAATGACCTCCTTCTGTACTGTAACCACTCTAGGATTCTATGAAAAACAGGAGTTTCTTTACAGTGGCTCACCTAGAGTTTTACGGAGACAAAATGCACAGCAAGTGGGTAGCTAGAGGGACTTCAAAGTGTTATAGCACACAGATCTGATAAGATAATTACATTGCCTTGTTTGACCCTGTAAATTATATCAGCCATCGCACACAAGCTAGTAGGGATACAGACATGACTCCCCTACACTCTGAATGTCTTTCAGCCACACAGCTGTAAGGAAGTGCTAGACGGTCAGTTATCTTTCCAGAAGAGGACATAGGTATGCTGAAACAGGCAATGCTGGTTCTGCCTGTGAGTTTCATAAGTTAACGCAACAGCAGCTTTAGAATCGGCCCAGTAGGATGTCACATGCCCACCCTCTCATCAACAGGAGTTGTCTGGCCCAGTAAGACACACAGCCTACATGGATAGCGAAAGTTCAAGGAGGTAGATTACCACCACCTTCTCATGGTTATTTAGGGATGGATAATAAATTCTGGACTTGCCAGTGACATTTGCATCCCATGAACAAATTTAAAAAAAGACCAGTACAGGGTGAAAGAGGGAATTTCCCCCTGCACCCCTCCCCCACAAAAATGTCCTGGTTATGGTTATTTGGTATTGGTATAGCAAACTTTGTTAATGGCTAAAGGATACTGTTTTTTTTAAATAATCTGATGGTACATTGAATAACTGAATTGTTACCTTTCTGTAGCAGTCTCAGTTTCATTATAGGGTCGCTCATATAGAGGTGAAAAGCCAAAGCTCTCCCATTCCTCAGGAATCAAATTCTTATCAGCTATACTTGGCAAACGTGCCATAACTAAAGATCCATTTTGGGAAGGAAATGCCAATCCCAGGCTGGTAAAATTACTCTGACTTCTTTGGAATGTCTGTAGTCCTCGGAGACTATCAGGTCGATTTATTCCTTCATCACCAGCCTCTTCCTGTTGCCGTTCTGGTTCCAGGACTGATGAAATGCTGTTGCTTTCGTCTGCAATATGCTCACATCCAATCCTGGAAGCCACATTTGCTAGGTTATCCAGCTGTACCACAGGTTCCAAAGATTCTTGTATGTGACCATCTGCATCACCTTGGGCAGAAACTCCCTTTGCAGACTCACACAAGGTTTTTGCTGACTCACAGCTGCTGAGGTACATTTCATCCTGCGTACTTTTCAATGTTTCTGCAGTACTCATTTTAGGGGCATTCTCTGGCAAAAAAGTGAGAGAATCGGACTCGCATTCAGAAACCTCTCTTAAGTCAGCAAAGCTCCGTTCAACTCTTGGTGTTATTCTTCGGATTCGCACTTGTGGTGAGTTAGAAGGGGTAACTGGTAGACTTTGGGAGTACTGCTCATATGGTGGCAATAAAGGAGACTCCTGCTTTGAATAATTTGATGTGATGCTTTGACTTTTATCTCCTAGGAAATGGAGAAAAAATAAAAATAGGATGTTACTATACTAATGAATGTTAACTTGCAAATGTGTTATGATCTAATAAGGCAAGATAGAAATTCACCGAGGTTATCACTATCAGTTTGCATGTGTTCCATGTTTTTCCACAGAACTTTATTCCTTATTTTATTAAATTTAATTTATTTTTTCTATGTTATTCTTTATACCTTTTATTCCTAGAGAAATAGAATTAGCTTTCTTCTATCCATGTATCTCTTTCTTTTACAATGCCACAATTCTAATTGCAATTCTCATGTGATTAGCTACTGTGGTAACACTTATTATCCCAAGCTTAAATCATCACAGTTAGGGATACCTAACATGAAAAGCATGCCGTGAAATGACAGAAAACCCAACGACTGTCTCTAAAGGGAGACTCTTTAACACTTTGCTTTTTCATTTACATGTTCTTATCAGTGAGCAGTCTCACTGGCCAAAGCTGCCTTTTGTTAAGGTTTGATATTGTAGTCAAATTGGACTGACACGAAATTAAACCCAACAACTACTTGCGGATATCAAAAACCACAGTGCAGGAGGTGACAGAATCTATTAACTGCCGATTGTAAACTCAGATGCTCTATTCATCCAATTGCAACTAGATCAGGTCTTGACGGGCCAGGAGCAAAACCCAAAGATTTGGCAGCCCTCTAACCAATGTTGAAGAAAGTCATGTAGGCCCTTAGAAAATCCTGCTGCTTTCCGCTCAGCTTTACTAACTAAATGAGAACATAGTTTGGGGTGGTCCATTATTATTGTGATGGCCCTGGGAGCTTCTATATATTAACTTTACCCCAACTTTAAGGGCCGAAGAAAAATCTACTGACAATCACAGAAGATGTTGTATACAGTGAAGAAATCGCCTGACCCAACAGGCATGATGTTCTTAAAAAAATAAATTGCTGAGATTCCTTGATGTCCTTGTGGCTGAAAGCATTTGATGTAGTGCTAACCTATACAAAACACAGGGTCATAGATTTGATTCCTGGTCTGTGTTTAGTTCGAGAATCTCAGCCAGGATGATAGCTGAATGTTGTCACATTGGCTTCATTGTCCCAACCTAACATAGGATGAGAATGCTTCAGTTTCAATTCCTGGCAAATGCTGTTGAACACGGGCAGGGTTGAGTTCAGCTTTCATGCCTCCATGGTGGGAAAGCCAGCTGTGATTCACCTTCTAGTCTTACATTGGGAGAATGGCCACTTGAATGAGGTGCTGGAGAGCTGATGATGGTTGTGGAAACAGACCACAAACAAGAGTCGGCGCCATGCGGGAGGGGTAAATTGTCAGAAAAAAAGTAGCAGAATATAAATAAATTGAAGCAATTGTACCTCTATTTCTTCCCCCACCTCTACTACCCTCTATAGTTTACTCAAAATGCCATACATGTTGTTCTAGATTATATAAGTGATAATGAAATAGTACTAATTCTCAATTCAATTCCTGTGAAGAGGTGTCAAAACAATACAACCGAGAGAAGAATGGTAAAAAGAAAGCTGTTAGTTATCTTAAAGTGACATTTGTGCTTGGCTGGATTATTCTTTAACCTTTGCAGTTTTAACCAGGTATGTTAGTAGAGTTACACAGTTTTCCCTACATGAGCAAGAATGGTTGTCTATTCATGTATTCTGATAAAACAAATATGAAGCTTACGGCATCGGATAACATTAAATCTTTCTGTTGTTGTTGATTTGCATCTGGTAAAGTAATGGTTGATTTGAATATAAAGCAAATTTATTCATGTTCGATTAATTATTTGGAAACATTTTTAATATGAAGAATTTCTTCCACCTCACACTGTACCTAGTTTAGATCATATTAAAATTTTTAAAATCCACATTAATATGACATCCTACCGTTTTGATTTTCCCTCCACCACACCCCAACCCATCCCATGGATTCCACATTCAACAAAAAGCAACTCAGTTTATCTGGTCTGTCAGATGGGAAATCACAATGACTAAAATCTACTACAGCCTAAATGCCAAGTATGAAAAATCGAAGTCAGGAAATATTAATCTCAACTAATTATTCTCTATTTTCAGGTTTTGCTGAGATTTCTTGACAGGGGACACCTTCATCCCAAATGGAAAAATTGTCCAAGCATGTGACTTGCTAATAAGCAGTTTATTAATAGGTCACATAGCTGGTATCAGCTAAGCTGTTGCCTAAATATGAATAGCCAAATTAAATTCCAAGCTGATTTTCCAAACTAACTTAATGGCTAATGAAAACAAAGCGCTTACAAAATGTAGTAAATGAGTACCAAAGAGGGTGGGTTAGGGAGCGGGAGAGGCAGATACTGAACAGGTTAAGATGTACACTAAATTAATTCAGTAGCAGTTAACTAGGTAACAAATGATTTTGAAGAACCGCCTACCATCTGTTGCGACAGCGGTGAAGGAAGATGGAGATAAAAAGCCAGGACTTTCACTAGATTTTCCACTGCTGCTACAATGCCGCATATACATGATCGATTTGACCTTTTCTTCAAAGATCTTACCATCTGAAAGCCAAAATAAATTTCATTTATTCTTATAACTGTACCACACTGTACGGCAGATCACATTTTTTAAAAACACATTATTCCTGGTGATAGCAATTTTCCATATACAAAATCTATTTAAACACTTTCACATATAATCCACATACATTTACAAAATACATTCAGGGCTTAGACCCATGGTCAATGTGAAATAACATATGTTAAATGTGAAAATCACTTTCATTAAAGTTTTTGTATAAAGCATCTACTCCACACGTAGCAGGCACTGAGTTCCAAGAGTGGGGTAAATCAGGTAAAATTATCTCCAGAACAAATGTTTTAACTGATGCATGTTTTGTTGATTTGCCTGCATGTGTTTTAGTGTGCTATGTGATCTCTAACCTGGCAACATTAGCTTTCCCTACTGTCCCAGTTGTTTTGGTGAAAAGCTTTAACTTGGCAACTACGAGGTAGACAGCATGGAGTCAGAAAACTGCAGAGAGAAAGTGCTGAATCCAGAAAAAGTAAGTAGAGAAAACATAGTGCCAAGAAAGGAGTGGGTTACAATAAATATCAGAGTCACTCCATTATAAGTTTGCAACATGCATCTGGACTTTGAGATGTAAAATTAGTTGTGTATTACTGTAAAAAGAAAATAGTTTAAAAAAGGCAACTAATATTATCAGAGAAACAACAGAGAAGTGTGCCTGTGACTGGTTTACAGTAGGTCCTCATTTAATGTCCTGTTTTATGTTGTTTCACTTTTAACACGATCAGTTAATGGGATCTGTTTCCACTTTTAGCATGGCAAGTTTCATTTTCAAGTTGTTTCCTGCCGGTTTGATGTAGAGCTGAGAGACCAGATTGGGACCTTTCTGGAGCGACTTCTCTCGCTCCCTGACCCACCTTCTTGCCACTCCTCCAAATTGCTTCTCTCTCACTCCCTAACCCATCCTCGCTGCTGACCATCCAACTTGCAGAATCAAGTCGAAGCTGCTTTTCTTGCCTCTCGTTGCTCATCTCCAGAGCCCTCACTCACAGCAAGGGTTCAGGAAAGGGAAGCAACAAGAGCAAGAATAGGGAAGTGGGAAGTTCAGCATAAGCAAGAATTGGAAAGAGGGTGGGTTAGGGAGCAAGTGAGACCGGGAACCGGAGGGTCGGCGAGAGGAATGGTCTGTAGCAGTCAGGAAGGTTAGAGAGGGGGATGACAAGCAGGAGGTTCAGGAAACAGGTCTGGTGGAACTTGCCATGCTGTATTTCTTCCATATTTTTTAAAATTTATTTTGTTTTTAAAGTTATTTCATTTACCAATGCAGATATTTAGCAATGTAAAGCATTTCAACTTACAGGGTATAGTTTTTTTTTCAAATGTGGAAGGTCCTACAAAAAAGGAGTTACATTTTTTACATCAATTTTAATGGGAAAATATTATTCCCTTAAAGTTGTTTCCTTTAAAGTTATTTCACTTAAAGTTACACTTTTCAGGAACGCAACTACAACTTTAAGTGGGGACTAACTGTAGGAGCAAAAGTATTGTTTCTGATTACAGTAAGTCTTTGATTGTCTCACTTAATTAAAAGCAAAATACTGCGGATGCTAGGAATCTGAAATAAAAACAGAAAATGCTGGAAAAGCACAGGTCTGGCAGCATCTGTGGAGAGAGAAATAGAGCTAGATTTTCGAATTCAATTTCACTTTAAATTTGTTTTCCACATACTTCCTCTTCTGTGGCCTGTCTGCTCACAAAATCTTTCCCCCAGTGTTTCTGCTCTTGCCCTCAGTGCCTTTTCCCCCGCTGCTCCCCTTGCTTCCAGGCCTCTTCTCCTGCCCCGGGCCTTGCTCTTGCCCTTGCTCCCCGGCTTCGCCTCCAGCCCTTGCTCCCCTGACTTCACCTCACCCTCCTCTGTTTTTGCCTTAAGCCCCAGATCTGCTGTTCTTCTCCTGGCTGCTCAGTCCACAGGTACCTCTGCTCCTGGCTTTGCCTCTGCTGAACTCTCACTGAAGTCCTGGGCTCCATCTAGTGGCAGAAGTTGGTCAGTGCAGATAGTTCTAGGGCTTCAGTTGTTAAATGCACCAACCAGCTTTCGCTACTAGATGTAGCCTGGTCAATCTAAAAGTACTGTACAGATACCTGTATAATGAGCGCATTTTTTTATTTGATACTGTATTGTATTTCTTTTATATTTAGTGATGTATTTTGCTTTGTAAGTTATTTCAGCTAGGAACGCACAGTGCTACACATGTATAGTACGGCAATTCAACTTGTACATTGCTTTTTCCAGGCAAGAAATGTCCGAAGGAACCTAACTCTGGCTTTAACATTGATTCCTATGGGAACCCACGATTCACTTAAAGTCATGATTTTCAGGAACGCAACCAGAACTTTAAGTGAGGACTTACTGTATGTTTACAAGAGTGCCCCTACTGGACATAAGCAAAGTTTAGAAGAGGGTTTTTTTGGTCATCTACAAACTTGTCACTTATATTCCCACTATTGCTATGGGACACTGAAATTAAGTACTTTACAAAGAAACCGATCTTTCCTGCAACAACTTGCATGTATGCTTTAAGATCAAAAAGCTTTCGAAGGCACTTAACACTTTCCTTCTTTTGAAGTCAGTTTACAGAAATAGCACAAGAATAAAATGCCTTTGTATTGAGCTGCCATTTTACAAAGATCAATTGCTTTAATGAAGATCACAGGATCACAAATAGATCAAAGATACTCAAACTCACTTCAGTTCTCTTGGCCTTGAAAATATGCAATAGGATACTTGAGCATATATGTTTAACTCATTCATTTAAAATTCTCCCCTGCCCTTTTCTTAGCAGAGGAGTTCATCTATTTAGTTTCAACAGGTTAAAATATTGCTAAAAATAACGAAGGGAGGAATTTAAGAATTTTTTAAAGCTTGAGTATGCTAGTATCTTATGGCGAAGTGACACGGTCTCTCGCTTCACAGTCAAATTAATGGTAGGTTTAGATACCATAATACAAGTTTCAATACACAAAAGGTTTTAACAATTTCTGACCATTTTGTAGTATATGTTACAAAAAAGGAATCACACATTTTATCATTGTTTAGAACTTTTCACGGTGAAATGTCTCAACATGTTCCATGCAACGAATTATTTTGTAAGTGAAGTAACTGCTATGAAAATAAATTCTGTGTGGATGATACATGTGAGAACACAAATCAAAGAATTAATTATTTTCCATACCAGTGCCCTTTCTGCTTGGATGTGCATGTTAAACAGATTAAAAGCAGTAAGCATTCCATTCACCTATATGGAGGGAAAAGTAAAAGCCTGGTGGGGTGTGGCAAACATAGGTGTTAGTAGGAGGATGTACTGCCAGCAGAAAATTGTAAACCAGCTTCAACAATTCCAGATCTGGTGGCGACCCAAGTACTTCTTCAATGATCTTCACAAATGATCTACAGACCTCCCGAGGTATAGATGTCAGGTGTTCATCTCGGTGTTCCTAAGAGGCCAGAATAGGGAAAGAGAGAAATAAGAATGTTTAATAGGATTCAAGCCAGTTGGTGAAGTCAAAACTAAGACACAGAGCCTTCCCTTGCTGAGAGGCTTTATTGACGTTGTTCAGTGTCAACACTCCTTGCCTATACCCAGTATTCCAGCTATCCCCTATTTATGTGTGTTACCTATATGTACTATCACCTGTTTCACTTAACACTGTAATTGATATTAACAAACCTTAACAACGTAATTGATATTACCAAGCTTTGACAATGTAACTGACATTAACAAACCATAACAATGTAATTGACGAGACCATTGACAAAGAATGCAGGTAAATTAGCATAACATTATAATGCAATATAACTTTTATTTGGTCTAAAGAAAAGCCATTTTATCCAAAACAAAATCTTTCCTGAACCCAATTTGGGTAATGACCAAAATATCTATCAAATTTCACTGAGACATTGTTCAGTGCTCTTGTACAGCATTGAGCTTATGTGTCTGTGGATGGTGTTACAATGTTACATAATTCACTGAGAAGTTATATTTCTGAAATTGCAGCAGTAGCACCACTGCATGTTATATAATTAATGTGACAAAGCTTGGATTATCATGTTTCAGAAGAGAAATCTTTGATATTGTAATTGCAGAGAGGGAATACATACTGATTTATGTTAAAATAAAAGCTGTCCTTTGCTAGCTTGACCATGTGGTCTCAAGGGAATGAGAAAGCATGCCAGACTGCCTCAACTGGTAGAAGATCAGACAAGGATCGAGACATCATGTTTGCATAGCAGGTTCAGCGCCAGCATTTTCTAAGCTTCTCAGGTAGGTACTGGATGTACAGTGGAGGTGGCAGAGGCAGGAATCCTCATAACATTTAAGAAGTATTTAGATGAGCACTTGAAATGCCATTGCATACAGGGCTACGGGCCAAGTGCTGGAAAATGGGATGAGAATAGATAGGTGCTTGATGGCTGGCATGGACACGAAGGGCCTGTTTCTGTGCTCTATAACTCTATGACTCTACAATATATTACTATGTTCTGATTTTCAGTGACAATTTTGTAGACAGGAATTTCTTGAATTTGGGAATAAAGACGTCAAGCTTCCACTGGTTCTCTAGTTCAGTTCTCCCAGTTCACTTATGTTAGGGGGAAGAAAGTAAGTAAGAATTTATGGTAAGGGAGAATTTATTGAAAAGGAATGAATTACTTAAAATCTCCAGGCAACCAGGGCTACCAAGCACATTGGCAGTTAAAGGTTACCAGATGAACCTTGCATAGCCTTAGGGCCTGCAAACAACAGAAAGGCCTTGGATGCCAGACTGCAGTCAGAGCACTGGCAATAACAACTAAGATTAAGTGTGTTCTTCAACAGATAGGGGAAGAACAGATGGTCCTAGTTTAGGTAGGAGGGAAGGTCTCTGCCTGGGTGAAAAATAGGGACATACGATGCATGTACCTGTTACCAAGATGTCTGTTTAATGTAAACTTATATGTTGACGAGATCGGAATCTGGAAACTGTTCTTGTACGTGACCAATAATGTATAAATATGTTGAACACTTGTAATTTAGCAGAGTGCTATCTCAAGCTGCATTGAGATGGTTCTCCCCTTGCAATTGCTCGAATAAACGATCATAACCTGTACCTGAGACTCCTGTGGTCCGTTTGTCAAAGTGACCACAACACTTGGAACTACTAAACTTCCAGGTGACTGAGGGAAAAAATTGTACGCTACATCACATCACAAGTCAGCAGGGCTCCCGGTCCTAATTACCATCTAGTGACCCCAGTTGGTAAATGAATTTGGGTAGATGTCAGAAGAGAAGAGGATGGGGCTCAGCTGTGATATATTCCATAATTAATGACCTAGCAACTCTCATTGCCTAGGGTTACGTGAAAAATGGCCACTTGGGCAAGGCACTGAAAAGGTACAAGCACCGTGGAACTGCCTCCAGCAAGGCTTAAGAAAACAAGAAAAGACAGGAAGAGTGGGAAAGAGGTGGAAATTTGGATACAGAAATACAGTTCATACCTGAAGAACCTGGCAAGTCAAGAGGAAGCGATAAACCACTTGTGCCTTTAGAAGCTGTTTGACATTGAACATCTGCTTTGGATGATGGACTCTAATGAGCACTTCAAGAGCTGCCATCAGCGTTTCCCAGACACCATTCTGTTTTCAAAACAAATACACACAACATTGGTAGCTGCCTTGGCAAGATTAGAAAACTCACTCTTTAATTTCTTGATGAACAGAATGCAGCCTGTTCTTCACAATGGTTGAAGGATCACAGGATCATTGGTTGCAGTGCTTAATGACTTTGAGCTGCCGGACTAACCAGCAATATTAGTTAAAGAAAAGGACAGTTTTTCAATAATTAATTTCTCTTCAGGTGGTGGAGCTCAATGCCGCAAATCAAACTTGATAAAATATACAACTGAAGCAATGTGGTTTGCCTAATTTTTACGTACCCAGACAGATGTAACTTGAGCTCTCCCAAAGTCCATTCACATGCACATTTTGGCTATCACTCTGAACCCGAGCCTATCACTCTATTTCCACTTTTGCTCTTTCCTTTTAACTTTTTTTCTCTTTACCCCTCCTAGACTCGTCTCGTGTATTCTTCCTTTCACTTCTCCATTCTCAGGTGCTCTGCCTTCCCAAGTACCCCGACCCTTCAGTACTCCTCGACCTTCCTAATCTCTTGCTGCTGTCACAGACTTGAATCTATCTCAGATAGGCTTACAGCTTAACCACGTGCCTTTTTTGACATGCTTTGATGGGCCCCAGCTGCTCCAAATGACACTCTTGTTGAACTTCCTGCCCAATGCATTCACTGGGGGCTAATCATGCCAATATTCTTCCAGTCCAACTCACCCCTCCCACTGCAGAATCTGTGAACTCTGCCAGCGGATCAGCACTCGCAATCCCTCCACTCGTCACCCTCCAGAATGTCCATTCACTCGTTAACAAAGTCCTTGCCATAAAATGATGATTGCATTGACATCATGGCCTTAACGGAAACCTGGCTGAGGCATGATGACACCTTGCCCCTTAACGAAGTTTCCCTGTATGGCTACATATTCCATCACTTGCCCTGCCAAGACTGTTTTGATGGCAGTGTGGCATTTATCACTAGATCACACCTTGTCCTGATCCCCTACTCCTCCGGTAATTTCTCTATCTTTGAGCATCTCACCTTGTTCCGCCCCTCTCTCCTCTTTCAAAATCATTGTTCTCCACCACTCTCCCAAGTATGATGCAAATATTCTCACCAAGATATCATCACTGCTATCCTCCATCAGCCTCTGCACCGAACAACTTCTCATCCTGTTCTCTCTCCTGTGAGTTCACTGCCCTCTTATCCTCCCATAAATGTCTCCCTCCATGTATACTCCCCAACCTAGATTCACTCTCAGCCACCCTCTTTGCCCTTGCCATCTCGTGTTGTGTCACTTGTCCTGTAGTATCAATTGCAAGTAAGGCCATCTCTGATCACTTTTTTGTATCACTCACCACTCTCATCTCCTTCCACACGACAACTCTACCTCCTTTTGTATCCTTCCCTGGGGGAAAAATCTATCCCACAATTCACTTGTAACCCCACTTTCAAAATCTCAAAAATCTAGCTTTTGACCCTCTGTTTGCCACAACATTTCTGCAGCTACTGATTTGGGCAATTGCACCCTCACTTCCACCTTTGATCTTTCCCCATTAAAACTGCTACTCACTCTCACCCTGGTTGTCCTCCCTTGTACGGCCCAGATCTCCACTTCTTTATATCCAAGGGATGGAGACTCAAACGAATATGACAGCCACCCACAAGCTGATCTGCTTGGACCACATAAACACTATCGGGTCCTTCGCTCATCTGCTAAAACTGCTCACTATCCAAGATAATCCTGGAATGCAAAGACAACTCCCGGCTTTTCTCTATTGCAAACTGTCATCTTAAACCCCTCTCTCCTCCACCTTCACCTTCAAAAATAAAAGTGAGGAGCTCATGGACTTCTTTGTCAATAAGATTGAGACAATCTGATCAACTCCCTCTGCTGCATCCCTCCCTTCCACTTGTTCACCTGGCCAAACTTCCTCTAATCCTCCCCTGTGCCCTAACCCTAAACTCGCATCTTTCTCCAGCTTCTCTCCTATCTCACCTCATGTCCTCTCTGAGCTCATCTTGTCCATGAGACACGTCTCCTGCTCCCTCAATTCTATTCCCACTAAACTGCTGACCCACCCAGCTTTCTCTTATGGTCTCCATTTTAACAGATATTACAAACAGCTCTCTCTTTTCAAGTGTTAGTCCCCTGTCCTTTAAATCTGCCATCATCACCCTTCTCCTCAAAAAACCAATCCTGCATCATCCTTGCAAACTACCATCCCATCTCCAAAGTCCTTGAGCATGTTGCTGCCTCCCAAATCCATTCCCACCTTTCCTGGAACTTCATGCTTGAATCCCTCCAATCAGGTTTCTGCACATGCAAAAGCACTGAAACAGCTGTTATCAAAGTCACATATGGCATCCTATATGGCCGTGACAGAGGTAAACTTTCCCTCTTTGTCTGTCTTGACATGTCTGCAGCCTTTGACATGGTTGACCATGCCATCCTCTTCCAACATCCCCTCACTGTCATCCAGCTGGGTGGGACTGCACTCACCTGGTTCCATTCTCATTTATTCAATCACACCTAGAGTTTATCACTTGCAATAGCCTCACTTCCTGCTCCTGCACTGTTATCTCTGATGTCCCCCAAGGATTGATCATTAGCCCTTGGCTACAACATCTAAAAGCACACCATTAGTTTCCACATTGTACACTGATGACACCCAGCTCTATCTCACTACCACCTCTCTTGACTCTTCCACTCTTGCTAAATTATCAGACAACTTATCCAACATCCAGTACTGGGTCAGCAGAAATTTCCTCCAATTAAATATTTGGAAAACTGAAGCCATTGTTTTTGCTTCCCACTCCAAACTTCATTCCCTAACTACCAATTCCATCCCTTCCCTGGCAAAGTCTGAGGTTAAACCAGTCTGTTCAAAACCTTTGGATCACATTGAACCAAACCCAGTTTACTATCACCTCACTGACTGGTCAAGCATCATCTTAATTTTAAAATTCTCATTCTAGTTTTCAAATTCCTCCAAGGTCTTGCCCCTGCCTATCTCTGTAATCTTCTCCAGTCCCACAATCCTCGGAGATATCTGCACTCCTCTAATTATGGCCTCTTGAGCATCCCTAATTTCAATCATTCCACCACTGCTGGCTGAGCCTTCTGTTGCCTAGGCCCTAAGCTCCAGAATACCCTTCACCTCTCTACTTTCCTCTCTTCTTTTACGACACCCTTTAAATCCTACCTCTTTGGCCAAGCTTTTGGTCATCTGACCTAATATCTTCTTATGTGGCTCAGTGTCATATTTTGTTTTATAATGCTCGTATGAAGACCTTGGGATGTTTTATTACATTAAAGGTGCTACATAAACACACCCTATTGTTGTGTTTAGCTTATTCAGCTGAGCTAAATTCAAATTTAACAATACAAGCTACTTGCTCAAAGCTAAAACTTGCACATAATCACCATCTGAAAACTCTTAAATGAAGCAGAGGTGTGCACAAAAGTAAAAGGATAAGCTTAACTACATCATATGAATAACACAATTTTACTTGCAACCACAATGCTTCTATAATTTCAAAATATTTTCTTCCATGAATGATTTTGTTATATTGGTTTGAAACGGAAAGCAATGGACAGGTGTGCGCTATGTTAATTGTATCAATTGAAGTTAAGTACATACTGGTGGAGGGCATTGACTAGACAGTTACCCGAGCAGAAATAAAGAGACACTTACTGACACAGGAGTAGAGTGGAGTCAGGAGATATAATGTAATGTTGCACTCTGTGAATAAATCTATTCCAAGTAAAGACAGGCTCTGGTTTCCTCCTTCACCTACTGGCTATCAGGAGTATAATGCACAAGCTATCTTCACAGGCTGCTCACAGGGGTCACATATAAAGCCCTCCTATTAATGTTCCTATATCGCAAGTTGCTGACAATGACAGATCTTGGGAGTTCCAGTTTGAGGTTACCAATGAGGCATTTTCCAGCCCTCCAAGGCCACAAAATTCAAACAGCACATAGCAGCTAATAAATATATAAGCACAATGGAAATATGTTGTTTATGCTGCAAAGGCTAAATTACTGAAATACCCCTGGACTAGACTGCTCTGAACACGCTTAGCTCTTTTTTCTCAAAAAGAGAAGACTCAATGGCAATTTGATAGAGGTCTTTAAAAATTTGAAATGTTATGAAATTATGACAGGAAACAGAGTATAGTGGTAAATGGTTGTTTGTTAGGCTGGGGGAAGTTATACACTGGGGCTCCCCAAGGCTTGATACTAGGGCCACTTCTTTTTTAGATCTATATTAATGACCTAGACCTAGGGTACATTTTCAACATTTGCTGATGATGCCAAATTTGGAAGTATTGTGAACTGTGAGGAGGATAGTGATAGACTAAAAAATACATAGGCAAGCTGGTGCAATGTGTCGGCTGGTGGCAGATATAATGAGGGTTGTGGATGCAAGTCATATAACTAGGGCTGTGGATAGGGTTTTAAACTAAAAGCAGAGGGGAGGGGTCAGGTGAAGGGGTATTAGAAGTCTAAAGAGAAAAGTCAAGGCAATAGAGCAGTGTAGTGATTTGGGTAAAGACAAGCAGAATGGGACAGGAATGGACAGAGTTTAACGATAATAGTGCATTAGCGATTAAAGTCCATGCAAGCGATAGTTTAAAAAAAAGTAAAATTAAAGGCCCTATATCTGAATGTATAAAGTATTCACAATAAGATAGATGAACTAACAGCACAAGTAGGGATAAATGCTTTCGATCTAATTGCCATTCCAGCGATATGGTTACAAGGTGAACAAGGTTGGGAAATAAATATTCCAGGGCACATTATTTTGAAAACATCGACAGAATGGAAAAGGAGTATCCCTGATGGTGAAGAATGACATAAGACATCAGGGAGCAAGATCAACATGGCTGGAAATTAGTTTATAGGCCCCCTAACAGTAGTCATACCGTTCGACAGGGCATTAAACAAAAACATAATTGGCATTGGGCAAATCAAATTAGCAAAGATAGCCCGAAAGATGAATTTGTAGAATGCTTCTGCGACAGTTTCCTGGAACAATATGTGGAGGAACCAACTAGGGATTAAGTTATATTAGATCTAGTGTTGTGTAATGAGGAAAATTTAATTCGTAATCTCTTAGTAAATATCCTCTGGGAAAAACGTGACCATAATACAATTGAATTCCATATTATCTTGAAAACAATATATTCCAGCCCAAACAAAAATCTTAAACTTAAACAAAGCCAATTACATATGTATGAGAGGTGAGCTGGTTAAGGTCAATTGGCTAAATTGACCAAAAGGGATTGGCAGTAAATGAACAGCTGGACACTTTTTTAAAATTATCAATGATCAACAAAAACACATTCCATTAGAAAATAAAATATCAGCTAAAAAGATCCATTGGGTTTGATGAAAAGTGAACTTGCCAGAAATATAAAAACAGATAGTAAGAGTTTTGACAAGTATATAAAAAGAAGAGTAGCTGGAGTAAATGTTGATCCCTTAGAGGCAGAGACAGGAGAAATGATTATGGAGAAAGATGAAGTGGCAGAGACGGTGAACAAATATTTTGTGTGTCTTCACAGTAGAAGACACAAGCTGCATACCAAAAATAAAGGGTAACCAAGGGGCCAAGAGTGAGAAACATATGGTAATTAATATGAGCAGAAAAAAAGTATTGGAGAAACTTAAGGAACTAAACGCTAACAAATCCCCAATACCTGATTGATGGCCTGCATCTAAGGGTTCAAAAAGAGATAGCTGCAGGGATAGTGGGTGCATTGGTTATGATTTTCCAAAATTCCTTAGATCCTAGAACATTTCCAATGGATTTGAAGTTAGCAAATGTGACTCCGCTATTCAAGAAAGGAGAGAGAAAACAGGGAACTACATGCCAGTTAGCCTGACATCAGTCGTCAGGAAACTGCTGAAATCCATTATTAA
Organism: Cetorhinus maximus; assembly: GCF_964194155.1. Classification (NCBI taxonomy): domain Eukaryota; kingdom Metazoa; phylum Chordata; class Chondrichthyes; order Lamniformes; family Cetorhinidae; genus Cetorhinus; species Cetorhinus maximus. Next base: position 70,473,925 of record NC_135883.1, on the reverse strand, counting down.
GTATGAATTAACATTAACTTAAATCATTATAATATCAGAGAAAGTCAACGTGAATTTATGAAAGGGAAATCATGATTGACAGATTTATTTGGGTATTTTGAGGATGTAACTTGTAGAGTGGTTGTAGAGGGGTTGAGAGGAGATTTGTTACAGGTGTTCAAAATCATGAGGTATCTGGAGAATGGACAGAAACTGTTCCCACCAGTGGAAGGGTTGGGAATCAGAGAGCACCAATTTAAGATGAATGGCAAAAGAACCAAAGGCAACATGAGGAAAACTTTTTTAATGCATGGTGGAGGCAAATTCAATTGTGGCTTTCAAAAGGGAATTAGATAATCATCTGTAGCAGAAAAAGAAAATTGCAAGGCTAAGGGAAAGGGCAGAAATGGGACTAGTTGAATTGCTCTTGTAGAGAACTGGTAGGGACAGAGAGAGCAAAATGGCCTCCTTCTGTTCTGTGATCCATTCTATGATTCTATGTTTGATCGGGTAGATGCAGAAAAAATAATTACACTTGTTGGGGAGTCCAAAATATAGGATGGTCACTAATAAATCCAACAGGGAATTCAGGAGAAACTTCTTCACTAAGAGTGGTGAGAATGTGGAATTCACTACCATTTGGAAGTAGTTGAGGTGAATAGTATAGGTGTATCTAAGGGTAAGCTAAATATGTAAATGAGGGAGAAAGGAATAGAAGGATCTGTTGACAGGGTGAGATGAAGTAAATAGAGTGGGAACATAAACACTGGCATGGACCAGTTGGGCCAAATTCTGTGCCATAAAACTATTCAACTGAATATCCGAATAGTTCTTGTAAATTAAAAAAAAATTCTCCTGCATATCATTGCCATTAATTTTACAGATGAGGAGCAGCCAACTTACTTCTATGCCTCTACAACTAATGCTACAAAAATTAGGGGATAGATGGACGGTCCCAAGGCTGACAAAGAGCAGACAAATGTAAACAAGTCAGGAATTCTCAATCACAAACTTAGCTATTGTTCCATGGCAAAAATGCATTTCAGCGCCATCTATACAAGAAATAATAAGGGCAATGCTATTTTATTTTGTTGAATCTTGAGCAAACAGAAATGTTGACATTTGAAGATATGATGGGAAACAGGATGGAGAGAGAAGAGCAGTAAAAGTCAGGGAGAACCACAGAGGTTAAACAGCTAGGCAGGTGAATTGCAAGTGTAATTCAATATTTGGAAATGTAAGGTGGCGACAAACATGATTAAAATTATGGGGAAAAACAATTAAGTGTTTGGCCACAAATTGACCTAGTGAGAAAGCATTATTGCAGAGTATGGCTCCAGCTAAAATGGCAAACAAAATATTAGGGTGAAAAAGATCCATGGAATATATATCTAGGGTATATTTACTGACAGCGTGTGGTATTACGTGCAGATGTAATCAAAAAATGCAGAGCGGCAACAAATAATTCCAAGATTCTGATCAAAGATTTGTAAAAAGACTTAGAGGTTATATTTATTCTCATTAGAAATAGAAATAGATTTGTTGCAGAAAATATTAATTTCCTATGCACGCTCGGCTCATAAGGGGGATACGGAAAGGCACCTTTGTGTAAAGTCTAGATGTAATCATTGGTATTAATTATGAATTGAAGGAAAATAAAGAAAAAGATAAGGGCTAACATCATACCTCAGGATTACTAATCAATGGAACCAACCAAAACCTAATGCAATAAACAACAACCCCACTGAAGCTATCAGAAAGGAATTTCTGACTGATTGAGGACAGAACAATAAAGGTGTGTGTTATCACAATAATTTTAAGAAAAGTTCCATTAGGAATTGGATAACTGCAAGTTATACAGAGTAAGCTCCCTTACTCTGTTTCTGCTACTCTTTAGGTTCTTAAATAAACTTTTTCCCCCGTTGTTGAACAACTGGATATCATTTTATAACTGTTGCTCTGTCAAATTGGAGTTCTGCTTCCGGTCCAGAACTTAACAGTGATAGCAACAAACATAAAAAGATCAGAAAGTTGAGAAAAACCTGTGCTTTAGACCAGATCTTCCAATCGAGTAATAATTCAGACAGGAGCTTCACGTCCTGGATTACAGCACTGGATTCTGTATCAATCTCAAATTGACCCGTGGATTCATTAAAGTTAAGAATTGGAACATTGCAGCAACCATCGAGTAAAGCCTGAAAATATATTTTTAAAAGCATAAGTTTAGCAAATCTACATACAATTGTCCACATATGATCACAACTGACAGCCTAGAAAATTAAACATTTCCTGCATAGTAAGATTTTTTTTAAACAGATGCTATGAAAGAAAGTTTTGAAGGCAATAAACAAGCTAAACCAGATAACCACTGTTTTCTATATTCTGAGAATGTATGCATGTATTTAATGAAGCCAGTGCATAATTTGTTCCATACTGTACTTAGAGAACAGGATGACATTCTGGAACAGTTAGTACTCTAAAACACCTACTGAGCAATTTTTGGGGGTCAAAATAATTTGGGAACATAACTGGTTCCTGGAGAGTCCTACCTCAATAGAGAGAGGCCTTGACCACTGGGTTGTTGCACACTGTGAAGCTTTAGGGAGGAGCTGTTAATTTACAGGTAAATTGTTTTGCTTCTCCTTCACTTGTAATGTTGAGGTGTCAGCTGTGGCTCAGTTCATAGCACCCTCGCCTTTGAATCAGAGGGTTGTGGGTTCATGTCCCACTCCCGGAAAAACCAAGAACTGTGATTGTACTCGAAAGAGTTGCAATCTGTGACTGCTGATAACTCGAAAGAGTTTCACTTGTAATATTTTTCATCTCCCCCTCTATTTTTCTGTTTGCAGTTTCACATTTCCTGTCTTCCTCTTTCTCTCTGCCCATCGCACATTTCTTGTCAACTTTCTTGCTCTCAAACTCTTTCATTTTCCCTTTTTATTCAAGTCTTGTCTTCTCTCTCTCCCTCTCTCTCAATTCCAATATGTAACACATATATTTAATTCATTTCTACTCAACTTCTTTTGTAAGGTATAGGAAATGAATCAAAGTGACAATCAGTAAGCCCGGGTCAAAAATAATTCTGAGGAGCAGGCAGGGAATAGCCATGCAAAAACTGCTGCAGCATATGTAGGTGAGAGAGAAATTGGTACCTGAAACCTGGGCTGGAAGGGAGGAGGACCTGGAGTTGGACTGAAATGCCCCTCTCCCTCAGGAAAGAGGTAAGGTTAATCTTGTTGCTGCAAACACTGGGCTGCCTTCCCAATGATTATGGACACATATGGAACTGCAGTAAATGCGTGTGTGAAAGTAAAACTGCGGTTGGAAAAAGGAGAAAAGAGAATGGGAGAGGGAGAAGGGGAGAGAGAGAGAGAGAGAGAGAGAGAGAAAGAAAAAGAGAGAGAAAGAAAGAGAGAGAAAAAAAGAGAGAGAGAGAAAGAGAGAGAAGGAGAGAACAGAGAGACTGATTGATCAGGACATGATCAGTACACTGGGTATTTATCAGTCATACTACCTATATTGCTACCTTTCACTTAATATGGGTAAACTGACCATCTTTACCAGACTGTGTCAGTCATTCAATAACATTTTAACAAAAATGATGTTGAACTAGTCACAGGAGACAGTGCATCAAGAATCTGGTTGGAGAGAACAGAATGTACCTTTAAGATGTGGAAACCTACAATACATTTCATTTTGATGAGCACTTGGTGAATCATAGCATAGCCATGACAGCTCTCCATTTCCTGGATTCTCTGCTGGTTATACTTTGTCAAAGTTAGTATAACTTTCAATGCTAGAGCTTGTGTCTTTTCACAGTCACTAATCTCTACAGTCTGGAGAGAAAGAAAATACAAATATATCATATTCCAAACAGATTGGCAACAGTTAATTTCTGAAATGTGTGCGTATAATTTTTAATCTGCAAAAGTAAATGCCAACGCATTTGTTTTTCAAATAACAAAAGAAATTTATCCTGTGAGTAGCCGAACCATACTTCGCATGGGTTCAATGCCTGGTCTTTGCTACGATAGTTATGCTGAATGCTGGTAGGGATGTGTCATTCAGTACACATGAATGTGTACAGATATCACACACACTGAGTGGGGTGAGCTGTCACAGGCATGATGACCCTTTTATGTTGTAAGATTCAATAAATTTCATCACGCAGCTTGACCAGCCAAACCAAACTCTGTTCTAACCCAATGTTAGGATGGTCAGCGTTCAGAAGTTGAAACCCTCTGTAGGTTCTCCCTTTCTAGTATCAGGGTGCTGAGCCAAACTGCAACTCTACTCTCCACAGTGATTCCAACTGAAATCAACTAACTGCACAAATTGTGAGCTGGTTCACTTGCATTAATCAACTACACTCTAAGGTGCTCATCCTATTTTATAATTAAATTGACAAACATCTATTGCTAAGTAACTCAAAAATGACCATCTCATACTCTGGCAAAGAGGAAGATGAATGCACCAGTTCCTCCAATTTTATGCAAAGTACGTTGAAGTTCCTGATGCTCCAAAGGCTGTAAGTTCTTTAGTTGCTGGGGCTTCAGCACATTGCTTTGGATATCCTTCAAGCTGAATGGTCTCTGTGATGATACAGTTCGTGTTTGACCCTTGAGTCGAATAACTGGCTCATAAATTGTATATTGAGCAGGGCATCTTGGGTTGTAAACAATAGCAAGACCATCCTGCAAAAAAAAAACATAGCCATCAAGCTTTTATGTGCAATATAAATTAATGTTTCCTCTGTCACACAAAAATCAAAGTGCTAGTTGTAAAGATTGGACATTGATCTACAATTATCAACAAATATAAACTTACTGGATTGATAGGATGCCAAATGGGGAGGACCAATCCTTGCTCACCAGCTTGCTGCTAGGTGGTTTCCAAGGGAGTTTTCTTGCAACCTTTTTACTAGTCATCAAAACCCCTTTCCCTTGCTACCTCTCATTCCCACCTTCAATAGCGTCAAAACCTGCCTCTTTAACTGCACCTTGGCCACCCTCTCTAATTTTACTCCTGTTCTTGACTCCTAATATTTTACACGCTGAGATAATCTTCCATGTTAAAGGGACAATATAAATGCAATTTATTGTTATGCTATGGTTAAGCATGTGGCCTCACAGTAATAGGATGGCTGAGTTCTATGCCACAGCACCTGCTAAGAACAAAGCATTGCATGTTTAAGTGCAGTTAAGGCCATAAATCTACCTCATTACAACATTATAAATATTTACCACACAGAAAATGCCATGGGGCCCAACTGGCTCTTGTCTGTGTTTATGCCCACAAACTTCCTCCCACCCTTCTTCATCTTACCCTATTCTTTTAACCTTTCTCCCTTTAAGGCATCTATGCTACTCACCTCAACTATTTCATGTGGTAGTGAGTTCCACATTCTAGCCACTCAATGGGCAAAGAAGTTTCTTCTGAATTCCCTATTGGTTTTATTCTTGACTCTCTTATATTTATGGCCCCTGGTTCTGATCTTGTCGTATCAAACCCCTTCATAATCTTAAAGACTTCTATCAGGTCACGTTTTCTTATCTATGGAAAACAGCTCCTATTCAATCTTTCCTCTCATCCCTGGTATCATTCTAATAAATCTTTTCTGTACCTTTTCCAGTGTTCCTGTGGAGATTAGAATTGTTCGCAGTGCATGTGGTCTAATCAACGTTATATATAAGTTTAAAATAACTTCTCTGCTTTTCAATTCTATCCCTCCAGAAAAGAAACCCCGTACTTAGGTTCTTTTTAAATGGCTTTATTAATACATTTCACTACTTTTAGTGTTTGTGTATTTGTACCCACAGGGATAACTCACTCTACCACTCTGGGTCGGTGTCAGCACCATGTCAATGGGTTGTGGATTATCCTTGGCCATTGTGTTTTTGAGTGTAAATTGTGCATAAATAACTATACCATGGCACTCTGAATATTTATAGGGAGGCGGTGATGTAGTGGCAATGTCACTGGACTAGTAATCCAGAAGCTCAGGCTAATGCTCTGAAGACAAAGGTTCAAATCCACCATGGCAGATGGTGGAATTTAAATTCAATAAATTTAGAATTAAAAGCTAATCTAATGGTGACCATGAAACCAGTGTCAATTATCATTAAAACCCATCTGGTTCACTAATGTCCTTTAGGGAGGGAAATCTGCCGGCCTTACCTGGTCTGGCCTACACGTGGCTGCAGATCCACAGCAATGTGGTTGACTCCTAAATGTCCTCTGAAATGGCCTAGCAAACTGCTATGAAGTCTAAAAGGAATAAAACCAGGTGCACCACCCAGCATCGATATAGGCACCGGAAACAGCCCTGTCGACCCCAAGAAGTCATCCTGACTTACATTTGGGGGCTTGTGCCAAAATTGGGAGAGTTGTCCCACAGACCAGTCAAGCAGTCACACCGTCATGGAATCATACCTTATAGACAATATCCAAGATGCCACCATCACCATCCCTGGGTATGTCCTGTCTCACTGCCAGGACAGGCCCACCAGAGGTGGCTGCACAGTGGCATACAGTCAGGAGGGAGTTGCCCTGGGAGTTCTCAACATCGACTCCTGACCCCATGAAGTCTCATAGCATCAGGTCAAACATGGGCAAGGAAACGTCCTACTGATTATTATGAACTGCTTTCCCACCCTGCCTCAGTTGCTGAACCATACTCCTCCATGTTGAACACCATTTGGAGGAAGCACTGAGGGTGGCAAGAGCACAGCATGTACTCTGGGTGGGTGACTTGTCCATTACCAAGAGTGGCTTTATAGCATCACAACAGACCAAGCTGGCTGAGTCCCAAGGACATAGCTGCTAGACTGGGTCTGCGGCAGGTGGTGAGGGAACCAACAAGAGGGAAAAACCTACTTGAACTCGTCCTCACTAATCTACCTGTCGCAGCTGCATCTGTGCTTGATAGTATTGGTAGGAGTGGCCACCGCATAGTCCTTGTGGAGACAAAGTGCCATCTTCACATTGCGGATACCCTCTATTGTGTTGTGTGGCGCGACCAGAGTATTAATTGGGATAGATTTTGAACAGATCTAGCAACTCAAAACTGGGCATCCATGAGGCACTGTGGGCCATCATTAGCAGCACAATTGTATACAACCACAATTTGTAACTTCATGGCCCAGTATATCCTCCACTCCACCATTACCATCAAGCCAGGGGATCAACTCTGGTTCAATGAAGAGTGCAGGGGGGCATGCCAGAAACAGAACCAATCATACCTAAAAACGAGATGTCAACCTAGTGAAGCTACAACACAGCACTACTTGCATGCCAAACAATAGAAACAGTATGCAATGGACAGAGCCAAGTGATCCCACAACCAACAGATCAGATTGAAGCTCTGCACATCAGCCATGAATGGTGATGGTCAACTGAACAACTAACTGAAGGAGGAGGCTCCACAAATATCACCATCTTCAATGATGGGGGAGCCTAGCACCTCAGTGCAAAAACAAGGCTGAAGCATTTGCAGCCATCTTCAGCCAGAAGTGCCGAGTGAATGTTCCACCTCGGCCTCCTCCTGAGGTGCGCAACATCACAGATGCCAGTCTTCAATCAATTCGATTCACTCCACATGATATGAAGAACGAATTGAAGGCACTGGATACTGCAAAGGCTATGGGGCCTGACAACATTCCAGCAATAGTGCTGAAGGCTTGTGCTCCAGGACTTGTCGCACTCCCAGCCAAGCTGTTCCAGTACAGCTAGAACACTGGCATCTACCTGACAATGTGGAAAATTGCCCAGGTATGTCCTGTTCACAAAAAGGACAATTCCACTCAGCTAATCACTGCACCATCAGTCTACTCTTGATCATCAGCAAGGTGATGGAACATGTGATTAGGCACAGCATACTCTGGGTATGCTGATCCATCCAGCAGCAAGGAAGGGGATCTATGAAAATCTATAATTTTCCATAGAGTTTTAACAATAGTTTGTTTTATTTTATTTTTTCTTTCACAGGATGTGGACGTCACTGGCTAGGCCAGCATTTGTTGTCCATTCCTAATTGCCCTTGAGAAGGTGGTGGTGAACTGCTGCAGTCTATGTGGTGTAGGTACACCACAATGCTGTTAGGAAGGGAGATCCAGCATTTTAACCCAGTGACAGTGAAGGAACGACAAAATAATTCCAAGTCAGTCTTCTGTCTGGCTTGGAGAGAAACCTGCAGATGGTGATGTGGCCATGCATCTGCTGCCCTTGCCCTTCCAAGTGGTAGAGGTTTCGGGTTTGGGAGGTGCTGTTGAAGAAGCCTTGGTGAGTTTCTGCAGCGCATCTTGTAGATGATACACACTGCTGCCACTATGCACCGAGGTGGAGGGAGTGAATGTTTAAGGTGGTGGATGAGGTGCCAATCAAGCAGGCTGCTTTGTGGTGTTGAGCTTCTTCAGTGTTGTTGGAACTGCATTCATCTAGACAAGCGGAGAATATTCCATGACACTCCTGATTTGTGCGTTGTAGATGGTGGACAGGTTTTGGGGAGTCAGGAGGTGAGTTACTCACCGCAGAACTCCCAGCCTCTGACCTGCTCTTCTGGCCACAGTATTTATTTAGCTAGACTATTTCAGTGCCTGGTCAATGGTAACCCCCTGGTTATTGATAGTGGGGGATTCAGCAACGGTAATGCCATTGAATATCAAGGGGAGATAGTTAGATTCTCTTTTACAGGAGATGGTCATTGCCTAGCACTTAAATGGCAAATAACATTAATTCCACACATCAGCCTAAGCTTGAATGTTGTCCAGATCTTGCTGCATATGTACACGGGTTGCTTCAGTATCTGAGGAATGGTACTGAACATTGCGCAATCATCAGCGAACCATCCCCACTTCTGACCTTATGATGGAGGGAAGGTCATTGATGAAGCAGCTAAAGATGGTTGGGCCTAGGACTCTACCCTGACAAACTCCTGCAGTGATGTCCTGGGGCTGAGACGACTGACTTCCAACAACCACAACCACCTTCCTTTGTGCTAGGTATGACTCCAACCAGTGGCGAGTTTCCCCCGATTCCCATTGACTTAAGTCTTTTTCGGGATCCTTGATGCCACATTTGGTCAAATGGGCCTTAATGTCATGGCTGGTCACTCTCACCTCGCCTCTGGAATTCACTCTTTTGCCCATTTTTGGACAAAGGCTGTAATGAGGTCAGGAGCTGAGTGGCTCTGGCGGAACCCAAACCGAGTGCCAGTGAACAGGTTATTGTTGTATAAATGCCGCTTGATATGACTGTTGATGACACCTTCCATCACTTTGCCGATGACTGAGGGTAAGCTGATGGGGCAGTAATTAGCCATGTTGGATTTGTCCTGCTTTTCGTGGACATAACATACTTAGGCAATTTTCCACATTGTCAGGTAGATGCCAGTGTTGTAGCTGTACTGGAACAGCTTGGCTAGGGGCACATTTGGTTCTGGAGCACAGGTCTTCGGTATTACTGGCAGAAAGAAAGACCAAGAGGCAGTCAGCATCAGTTAGAAGAGCATCGGAAAGGAAGACCCAGAGGCAGTTAGCATCAGTTAGAAGAATGTCGGAAATAAAGACCCAGAGGCAGTCAGCATCAGTCAACTCGGTGAAAGACGCGCTTTGGTCTGCCCGAAACTTGTTGGTCTTCCAGCACAAAGAGTTGTCCCCGACCGATTGTTGCGGACTGGCACAATCCAAAGTCCAGGACTACGTGCTGAGGGACGCACTAAAGCTTGGGGCAGCTGCCGCAAAGGCGCAATGGGGAAGGGTCGCTGTCTAAGACCTTTCTACCACAGCGCACCGAGAGACTGGGAACTGTTTAGAGCCCCTCGGGCTGTACAGATCAAAATGAAAGGCTGTAAATGATTGTAATATTGTTTGTACTGATGCACCTGGTGATACATTTTGTAAAAGTTTAACCTGGATTGTACCCTTGTAATGTTGTTTTTGAAATGGTTTTGAATGTGATTGAAGATTTTTTATGAATAAAGTATATTTTTACAATAAAAAAAAAAAATCAGTTAGAAGAGCGTTGGAAAGGAAGACCCAGAGGCAGTTAGCATCAGTTAGAAGAATGTCAGAAAGATGGACCCAGAGGCAGTCAGCATCAGTTAGAAGAGCGTCGGAAAGGAAGACTCAGAGGCAGTCAGCATCAGTTAGAAGAGCATCGGAAAGGAGGACCTAGAGGCAGTCAGCATCAGTTAGAAGAGTGTCGGAAAGGAAGACCCAGAGGCAGTCAGCATCAGTTAGAAGAGCATCGGAAAGGAAGACGCAGAGGCAGTCAGCATCAGCAAGAAGAGCATCGGAAAGGAAGACCCAGAGGCAGTCAGCATCAGTTAGACGAGCGTCGGAAAGGAAGACCCAGAGGCAGTCAGCATCAATTCGAAGAGCCGTCCAGCCTGTATTCCACAGAGCAGCTGCCGTCTGACAGAAATCAAAGTTTGACATCACAGGAAAGCAGCTAAATGGTTTTGTGCATTTATCTTTAAAACTCATTCTTCAGGGAGCAGAGAGAAATGGACCTGCAGCAGATACCTCTACTCGGGAGCAGATAAAAGTGAGGGCAAGGCTCAGGACCTTCGCTTATCTTCGGGGAGCAGGGAGAACTGGACATGACCTACCCAAGAGCTGGCTGAGTTTCAAAAAAAAAATCATTGACATTTCAAGAAAACCGTAAGTTCATTGACTGGTGAGAAACTACTGTTAGGGAGTGTTGCGAAAGTATAATAATTTTCATACTATTATTATGGTTTATTGTAAAGTAGGTTATGGGTGTGAGTATAGATGGTTCTGTCTGTGTGATTTAATTACACTGGAGTCAGGTAGACTGCAAACTTTAAATTATCAAAAGAAGTGAGATGTAGAAGTGTACTCGAAATGCTAATGAGTAAACATGGATGCTGTCTTAGCATTTAAAGTGTGATGGAAATTTGCATTTTTAGATAAATGGAGTTGTTTGGATTTCAAAGGGATGTTAGGATGTCTACAACTAGCCAGATAAGCAAGACCAAGAAGTGTGTTTATTTTTCCCAAAGGTTACTGACAATATTGGCAACATGAAAGCTTTTATATTATGAGAAAAGTACATTTCCAAAGATATATGGAACAATGGAATTTATAGGGTAAGGAGAGAGAAACATATATAAAGGAGAATGAATGGCTATGTTAGGGGCCATTTAAGATCTAATAAGAGTGTGTGAAACAACCTTCAAGAAGCCTCCAGCTATTTGTGCATAAGTCTGCTGTGTCCAGTAACTAAAGTTGGAGAAAAGTTAACGGGAATTCCACTATCAAGTGGGTACTGTGGTAACTTGCTGGCTTGCTTTTTAAAATTTAAAATCAATATTGGGCTGTTTCCTTAAAGGGGGGTCAGGATAATTAGGAATTTTTAGAATTTGTTATAGAATTAAGTAACTGTAATGTTATGTATGTGCTTGAAATCTTTTCTTTTGTTAACAAATACTTATATTTAATTTTTAAAATCTCTCAAGGTCTTAACGGACTCATTACTTCTTAATTCAGTGCACACATCTTCTCGTAATAAATACAAATTGCAAAACTGTTGTGATAGCATGGCCAAGTTTCCCTTGTGGATTTGGTCCACCTGGCACACATCATCTGCCACGTCATAACAGGGAGCGTCTTTAAATAACTGAAAATTAGAAAAGTATATATTTTTTTTAAGAAGTAGCTACTTAGATTTAAGTTAGAAACACAAGCAAGAGGGAAGTAAAGTTAAGTCAAGGCCAAGTAAAATAAAGTAATATAAGTAAAACAAAGTTAACATAAGTGAAGTAAAGTTTAAGCATGGCAGGGCAGCTCGGTTGTGTGGAATGCACGTCCTGTATTATGTGGGTGATTCGTGGATGCTACCAGTGACTTAGACAACCACATGTGCAGGAAGTCTGCAGAAATTGAGCTCCGATTTCAGAGCTCAAGCTGCGGCTGGAGTCACTGTGGCGCATCTGCGAGGCTGAGAGTTACATGGATAGCATCTTCAGAGAAGTGGTCACACCGTAGCTTAGGAGCATGGAGGCATAAAGAGAATGGCTGACCCTCAGGCAGTTCAAGGGAACCAAGCAGGTAGTGCAGGAGTCCCTGGGGTCTCGATCGCTAATCAGTTTCCCATTTTGGATATTGGTTACTCAAAGTGCAGTCAGAGACACGTGTGTGGCACCACGGGTGGCTCAGCTGTACAGAAGGGGAAGAAGAAGAAAGGAAGAGCAGTAGTGATAGGGGATTCATTAGTATGGGGAACAAAGGGCGTTTCTGTGGCCATAGACGTGACTCCAGGATGGTATGCTGCCTCCTTGGTGCCAGGGTCAAAAATGTCACAGAGCGGCTGCAGGACATTCTTCTGGAGGAGGGTGAATAGCCAGAGGTCATGGTCCACATTGGTACCAATGGCTTAGGTAGGAAAAGGGATAAGGTCCTGAAAGCAGATTTTAGGGAGCTAGAAAGGTGACGGAAAAAGCAGGACCTCTTAAGTAGTAATCCCAGGATTACTCCCAGTCCCACGTCACGTGCTAGTGAGCATAGAAACAGGAGAATTGAGTGATTGAACACATGACTGGAAAAATGGTGTAGGAGGGAGGCGGGCATCAGATTTCTGATGCATTGGGACTGGTTCTGGGGAAGGTGGAATCTGTGCAAGCCGGATGGTCTATATCTGAACAGGACCGGACAAATATCCTCGTGGGGGAGGCTTGTGAGTGCTGTTGGGAAGGGTTTAAACTAGATCGTCAGGGGGATGGGAACCTGAGGGCAGTTTCTGGTAGGACAAATTCAGAGCAGGGAACGGGAGACAGAAAATTAACAAGTGACTCTGAAAGACAGAAGAAGCAAAGGTTAAAAAGTGTACAGCACAGGAATTTGGCAGTGTGAAAATGTGTATATATATATATATATATATATATATATATATATAAATGCAAGGAATATAGCAAATAATGCTGATGAGCTGAGAACACAGATTGGTACATGGCAACATGGTACCGTTACTATAATGGAAACTGGCTGAAAGAGGGGCAAAAATGCCAGCACAACATCCCTGGATAGAGTTTTCAGGCAGGATAGAGAAGGGGATAGAAAAGGTGGGGGTGAAGCATTATTGGTTAAGGAATCAATTACAGCTGTGAGGAGGGATGATATACCAAATAAATCATCAAATGAAGCCATATGGGTTGAGCTCAGAAATAAAAAATGGAGCAGCCAGACTGCTAGCAGTGTAATATAGGCTCCCAAATAGTGAAAGGGAGATAGAAGAGCAAATATGTAGGCAAATTTCTAAGTGCAAAAACAATAGGGCATTAATAATTGGGGACTTCAACCACCCTAATATCAAATGGAATTTTGTGCACAGTTCTGGTCACCACATTACAGGAAAGACAGAATTGCTCTGGAGAGAGTACAGAGGGGATTTACAAGATGTTGGCAGGGCTTGAAAATTGCTGTTGTGATGAAAGATTGGATAGGTTATGGTTGTTCTCCTTGGAACAGAGGAGACTGAGGGGTGACTTAAGTGAGGTGTACAAGATTATGAGGGGCCTAGATGGAATAGACAGGAAAAACCTGTTTCCCCAAGCGGAGGTCAATTACCAAGGGGCACAGATTTACAGTGATTGGTAGAAGGGTCAGAGGGGACATGAAGAAAAACTTCTTCATCCAATAGGTGGTGGGTGTCTCAAATTTTATGCCTGGTTTCTTGATGGAGGCAGAAACCCTCTACTCTTTTAAAAGGTACCTGGATCAGCACCTGAAGTGCTGTAAGCTGCAAGACCAGATGCTGGAAGGTGGAATTAGAATGGGTGGCTAGTTTTTTATTTTTCCTTGTTAGGCCAGTGCACACATGATGAGCTGAACGGCCTCTTCCTGTTCCGTAACTTTTCTATGGTTCTAATGTTGTCAGGGCCCACAGCCTTTGCAGTATCCAGTGCCTTCAGCCGTTTCTTGATACTACGTGGAGTGAATTTAATTGGCTGAAGGGTCTGTGATGTTGAGGACTTCAGGAGGAGGCCAAAATTGTTTATTGCACAACTGGAAATTAGTTCCATTGCGTATGTGCTGAGAGAGCATTAAGTGAGTGCGATAGGGAGGTTGGTAGAGAAAGACATGCCAAAGCCGAAGACCAAGGTCCATCTAGTTTGGTCACTAACATCCTGGTAGTTACTGGATGCAATGATCATGGAGTTGTTGAATAATCATGACAATCAATCTCTGTTAATTAGTCTACCACAAATGCAGACATGATGTGAGAGAAATCCCAGTGGTGGAAAGCTTTGGGAACCATAAAGCCAAAGCCACTTGTTCCTCCCATGCATGCTAAACTCACCAGATGACATGTCTCAAATTACATACATAGTGTATCGCAAAATGTTGTAAACGTGTATCGGATTTATGCATTTGTAATCACTTTAGTATACCCTCTAGTGCAGAAACTAAACTCAGATTACAGTCTTATAAGATTCTAAATGTTATTTTTTCTTTTGTCTCCACTTCTCTTTCCTGAAGTAATTGGTCAAGAGGTTTTCCAATTGGTCTTATTTTAAACCCAACCGTAATCTATTTATAAAAGGGCCACTTCCAAGGTTAGAACTACTTCATGGTAAATCAAGGCTACTGGCTCATTGCTAGGGTACATTCCACAAGTCCCAATTGCACTCAGATGCCTAGCTCCAGCAGCCATTTTCTTTTATGAGCAAATCTAGACAGTGACTTTTGGTAGACTGTTTGACTATGGAGAGTGGGGGAAAGAATCACAGCTGAATCTAACATGGAAAATTTGCTACCACATGGAGTGGTTGAGAGGTCTCATAGATGCATTTCAGGTGAGGCTAGATGAACGCAAGAAAAAAAAGGAATATAAGGATATGTTGATAAGGTGTTTTGTAAGATGAGAGGAGGCTTATGTGCAGCATAAACATTGGCATAAAACTGTTGGGTTGAATATCCTGCGTGTGTTGTAAAATTCTATGTATTGCTAGTCTCGCACACTAACATATGTATATTTCCAAAGGAGGTCACAAACTAGTGATCAGCAGTTGTGACCCTGGTTAATTTCCCCCTCCGCATCTTAGAAACACTGAGGTCAAATTTAGCATCCCAACTGAGAACATCTAACTCAGCACATACTATAGATAGAACCTGGGACCTTCTGGATCTGCAGAGGTCACCAGTTCAACTGACTGAATTATTAGGGGAGGCTTGGCTAACTTCCTTACCTAGTTATGCAAACTAGTCATGGAATAATACACAGAAGGCGGCCATTCAGCCTATCATACCTGTGCTGGTTCTTTGGATAGTTTTTTTTCAGTTAGTCCAACTTCCTTGCTCTTTCCCCACAGCTGTGTAACATTTCCCTTTTCAAATATATATTTAATTTCCTGGAATCTGCTTCCAACATCCTTTCAGGCAGTGCATTTTCGATCATAACAACTCACTGCATAAAAATATTCTAATCTCCACTGATGATTGCAATCTTAATTATACATTTAGCATACCATTTGACACTGGATTTAAACAAGTCAGGTATATGTGTATTCTACTCACCACCAGAGGGCCAGCATCCACTTCCTTATATTTCATGAGAAATTCACTAATCTGATCACACTGTAGAATCTCCAGAGTAACATACTTCGAGTAATTTGCTTGAGGTTTGCCATATTTACAGGGCATGATGGAGGTGATGTCAGGTCCACAGACATATAAATAATAAGCTTCTTCTGGCCCTATCCTGGCACCTATTATAAAATGCACATTTGAGTACCAGTAAAGTTATTTGCAGAAAATGGAAATATTTTCAATCCATAAAGTTTAAATGTGATGATATATACTCTAGCTTTAACATAATTGAAAAAATGGATTTACATTCTAGTATGGGTGCACTAAAATATAAATTTATACTTTATTACTACAGTATTGGGTTCAATGAGAATTTGCACATTTTCACTAATAACATGGTATATGCTGCTGGGTAGATTTTATTGGACACACCACATGTACATTCAGAGTCCAAAAATATTCTACACTATTCGGCGGGTTTATAGTATTTCTTAGTCAGTGGGTTCAGTTCGTATGGAAATATTGAGAGAGATGAGGAATCTCAATGTGTCCTGTGAGAAGGGATACTGCAACCAAAATACAACATGTGACGAAAGTATAATAATTTTCACAATATTTTTCTGGTTTATTGTGAAGTAGATTTATAGGGGTAAGTATAGTTGGGTCTGTCTGGGCGATTTAATTACATTTGGAGTCAAGTAGACTGCAATTTGAAATCATCAAAATAAGGTAGGTGCTTGACATGCTAAAGGATAAACATGGATGCTTGCTTAGCATGTAAGGTGTGAAGGGAATTTGCATTTTTAGATAAATGAAGGGATTGTTGGATTTCAGAGGGATCTTAGTCTGTTTACAACTAGCCAGATGAACAAGGCTAAGGAGTGTGTTTATCTTTCCTAAAGGGTACTGACAAAATTGGCAACAGAAAGTTTTTTATATTATGAGGAAGATACAGTTTCAAGACTTTTGGAACAACAGACCTTACACATTAAAAAGAGAGAAACATGTATAAAGGGGAATGAAAGGCTATGTGTCAGAAGGCCATGTAAAATCTAACAGCAGTGTGTGAAACTTTCTTCAAGAAGCCTCCAGCTTTTTGTGCATAAGTCTGCTATTCCACTGTCAAGTGGGTATTGTGTTAACTTGCTGATTTTGTTTTAAATCTAAAATCTATTTTGGACTACTGCCTTAAAGGGGGTGTAACTGGGAGTCAGGTTAATTAGGAATTTTAGGAGTTGTTATAGCAGTATGTAATTGTAGTCTTATGTATGTGCTTGAATCCGGCTCTGAAGAAGAGTCATACGGGCTTGAAACGTTAACTCTGTCTCTCTCTCCACAGATGCTGTCAGACCTGCTGAGTTTTTCCAGCACTTTGCTTTTGAAATCTTTTATTTTGTTAATAAATATTTTAAGTTGATTTTTAAAATCTCTAAAGGGCTTGGTGGACTTGTTACATCTGAATTCAATGCACACATCTTCTCGTAATAAATACAAATTGTAAAACCGTCGTGATAGCGTGAACAACTTTCCCTTGCGGATTTGATCCGCCTGGCATACATCATGCCATGTCATGAGCATTTTAACCTTTCCAAATCTTAAAGCATATGCTGCTGTTCTATGTACTAGTACAGCACCTTAAGATGTAGAATTTAAGTTGTGAAGGCTGTGCTTTCAAATTGACAAGGCCATTCACCAAAAACCCTAATGAGAGGTTCACAGCCCGGTAGGAAGTTAACTAATCAATGTATCAGCTTTGAAACACTGGCTTCTGTTAGTCTGCCAGGGGATTTTCTAGAAAATCCATAATGAGTTCTCTTGCTATCAAAAGGTTAACAAAATAGAGTTTTTAAATTTATAGGACAGAATTTTGCAGACTTAGTGCAAACCTGGGGAAATTCCGCCCAAAGTGCAGGAGCAGATGGGTGAAACATCTTTTACCCACCGGCCCCGATGGTGGGTTTTCAAGCCGTATCGTCCCAAACCCGCCTCATTATTTATGCACTCCCGGGAAACACGCTGTTTCCATGGTGAGCGAGCTATCATTCACCCGCCGGCCATCACCCAGCCACCATATCACACCGGGCGCCTTTATTAAAGTCCAGCCGCAAGCACAACACTCATTGCTTCCAGCTCACCACTGCTGCACGGAAGACATGGCCAACAAAGGAAAAAAGGCTGCAGCCCTCTGCTTCAACGACAGGTCCTTCGAGCAACTGCTGGATGCCGTGGAGGCCCATCAGGATGTCCAGTACCCCCGCTCTGGCCACAGGATGGGCAACGTGACCAGCCCAGCTTGGGAGGCGGTGGCAGCGGTGGTCAGCGCCAATGTCCTTCAGAAGAGCACAGCCACCCAGTGCCACAAGAGGATGAATGATCTCCTCCGTTGCGCCAGGTTAAGTCAATTTTCTCATCACTCTCAACTCTCACACTCACAAACCCATCACACATCCACATGGCCCTCACTTACAGTGCAAGGGACATCACCATTCACTCTCTCACACAGACCGTCATTGTCCTCATCCGTCCACGAGACTACTCACCACCCACAAAGGTCAGGCATACTTATCATCTTTCTCCATTTCTATTCATCCAGGACAAGCTGGCACACAAGAGAGTGAAGTCACAGACCGGTGGCGGAATGCCCGAAATCAAGGTCCTCGCAGACTTTGAAAACAGAGCCACCCAGCTAGCCGGCCACTATCTAGACCAGTCCTGTGCTGACAGGGAGGTCAGCGCTGCTCTGCCAAGTGAGGATCCAGCAGTACAACATCCATCAGACAACCATGTGTCCTCTTTCCCAGGCCACTGCCATGCACTAATTATCTCTCCTTGCTTTCGCAGGCACATCTGCCAAACTGCCGACAGAGTCCATGACCCAAGGCCACCAATCAAGCCCCGGAGAGACCTCTGGAGAGGAATCTGGAGGCACAGCGCTCACCCACACCCTTCAACAGTGCAGAGACACACACACCTCGGTGGGGCCTAGCTTTATAGTAGCCTCAGGATCACAATCTGGTGAGTACATCGCACTGTCTGATCCACAGCAGGTGGCAGCAGGGACTTCCCAGGTGTCCGGCACTCGAAGGACTGCTGGAGGCCAGAACGTTGCTGAGTCCGAGTCAGATGACGAGCCTCTGAACTCGGTCATGTCACAGTTTCTGGAGCTGCAAAGGCAATCTAGGGAACATCAGGGAGGGATGTCCGCTGCACTCCTCAGATTGCAAGGCATGATCGAGGAGTCCGTCCGCCTTCAGACCGAGGTGATAGCGTTGTCATGCCAACACACTGAGGTCAGCACTGGTAGGATGGCCCCCGCCATGGAGACCTTGGTCCAGGATTTCGCTGCTGCACGGGCTCAACTCCATTGCTGATGCCATAGCTGGCCTCAAAAAGTGTGTACATGAGAGTGGTGCCGGGCAGCTCGATCTCACTCCAGCTACCCCTGGTCCTTAAGGAGTCAGCCTGCGACCCCCCCAGGCACCCATAGGGAGGAGGATCAGCAGATGCACACTCCAGGCCCATCCATCCAGGTGACTCCAAGTGTGTCCGGCCCATCCGGCTCCCCTCTTCCTGTGATCTCAGCAGCTCCAGTTCTACAGGCCAAGGAGGATGCCACTGCCACACAGCAGGACCCTGAAAGCAGGCCGGGGCCCTCCAAGTCTCGGCCGTCCAGAGGGCTCCCGCCAAAGTCACCATAGTCAGCAGGCTGCCTCCACCTGCACTGTGGATGTCTGGGGAGCAACAAGATGTAGCGGCAGGGTTATGAAAGTTAAGGAGAATTAGTTACACAGCCTGGGCACAGGTGCTGATCACTTGTACATACTGTTCACTATTGTCAATAAACTCCCAAGAATGTCTCCCTGCCTATGGCTCCTTGTCCTGATGAGCAATGTCTTGTCACTCAGATGTGAAACCTTTTTACACAAGATAAAGGCAGGTGTCTCAGTCAAGGGTCTCTTCCCTGTGCTCTGCAGCCTTCAGACCAAGGTGGTGGTCCAGCCTCGCACTCCTTAGAAACATTACTGATGCCTACACCTCGGCGGTGCTTGTCACTGCTGACAGAATGTAGAGGGCAGGCGCCACAGAGTTCTCTCGATGTGCTCGCAGCACCTTTATGGAGGGACAATCCCCCATCTCTTCAGCATCAGTGACCACTGATGCTGCGCTCCAGCTCTTGAAGGGCTCAGATGCTGAAGTCGGACAAAATATCAGAACTTCCAAAGCTTTATGGCTGCGTCTCCTGATCACATAGCGCAAGCAAGCTGCCCTCGGCCTGACAGGATTCAGACATTCTCAGAGGCTATGTGAAGATTTGTAGAGTGTCCTCACTACATGTTGTCATTATCCTCCTGCAATCAAGCAACTATTAGGACCTTCACTGCATCCCTATGACAGGAGCATTCTCACAGTGGGTAATAGCGCTGCCATAAGTCAGACTGGAGTCTAAGGTTCACAAATGTGATGTGAGGATCTATGGGGTCATCTCACTGCATGTCATCATCATCCTCCACAAATCTAGCAGTTATAAGGGCCTCCCAATCGCGCCTGCCCCATCTAGCCAGTGCGAGAGCCTCATCCCCATCATCTTCGCCTCCGAGGACCTCCTCAGCCTTATCCCCGTCAGCATCTTCCTCTTCAGAGGAGACATGCAGCCCCTCCATCTCCTCCTCAGCCAGCTCATCTCCCCGTTGCAGCGCCAGGTCGTAAAGGGCGCAGCAGATGATGACAATGCGTGACACCCTCTGCAGACAGTATTGCAGGGCTCCACCAAACCGGTCCAAGCACCAGAACCTCATTTTCAGCATCCCGATGATCTGCTCCACCGAGTTGTGAGCTGCAGTATGAGCCTCATTATACAGTTGCTCTGCTGCAGTTTGAGGCAGCTGCATGGGTGTCATCAGCCACAGCCTCTACGGGTAGCCCTTGTCCCCGAGGAGCCATCCCTCCAGCTTCTGTGGATCCTGGAAGACTCCAGGGATCTGTGACCGATTGAGGATGTAGGCGTCGTGCACACTCCCTGGAAACCGTGAGCACAACTGCAGGATGCGTTTCTGGTGGTCATATACCAGCTGCACATTCAGTGCGTGGAAGCCCTTCCGGTTGATGTAGTCCACCGTCTGTAGCGAAGGAGACCTGAACGCCACGAGGTGCAGTCAATCGCACCCTGCACCAGTGGAATCCAGGAGAATCCAATGGTCCTTGCATCCTGGCTGTCCCGGTCCCAGGCGAAATGCACAAAGTTATGTGCTCTCGAGAAGATGACATTCGTGACCACATGGATGCACTTATGGGTGGTGGCTTGTGATATCCCAGAGGTCACCTGCAGCCACTGGCATAGAAATTGAGTGCCGCAGTCACTTTCACAGGCACTGGCAGTGAATACCCTCCATGTCCCCCTGGCGCCAAGTCCTGCAGTAAGTGGCAGATGTGAGCCACCAGGTCCCTAGACATGCGCAGTCATCAGCGACAATGGTTCTCGGGCATCTGCAGGAATGACAGGCAGCGTCTAAAGGCCCCGAGTGTCGCTAGGTGCCAACCAGCCACAGCTCACTGCCACTCCTGGGCAGCATCTGCGGGAGCCCCAGCACTCCCTTCTTCCTGAAATTGCTGCTCCTGCCTTTGCGCGGCCAGGAGCCTCAGTCACTCTCTCCTCCGTCTTCTCCGCTCTCTGTAGGCCATCAGGCATACAGCTAGGTCACCAGGCTCCATGCTCCTGATGTGGTCCTCCTGCAGTATGAAAGAGACAGAGAGATGGGTGTACTTAGCACCTTTCCTGGCCCTGTGTAACAGCCCCTAAACGCTTCCCGGAGAGTGCTGGCCACCCCTCGGATGGCGGCAGATGAGTGTGCTGCATTGCTGCCCTGTCAGCCTGTGCCATGGGGCAGACTGCTCCTAACTGGGATGCTGAGATTGCAAGGGGCTGTGAGTGCCTCCAACAGTGACTACTACGTGGCCAGCGTTGGCGAGGAGATTGTACAACGTGTGCAGTCCAACTGCTCTGCGGTCCAGTCAAGTAATCGCGGGCTCGGAGTCTGTGCCGGGTGGGGGGGGGCCTAAGGTCTGGGGCGCTTGGTAGCACTTTGGTGCCTCCGCGTTGCTTGGGTGGGTGGGCAGTCTAGGAGCTCGACCCCAATCATATCACTGTGGCTGCGCCTGAACTATCTCAGTAGCAGCGGAGTGATCAGTTCATACAGGTGTCCCTACTGCATGGCCACTTCCCTTGCCTACCCTGCCCCCCACCTCAATTTCTTGTGCGTGGGATCCAACACCAGGGCAGCAGTTGCCCTCCCAACAACAGTCGCCTCCATAGCTGGGCAACAGATGCTCCTGGACAGCGCCCCCCCGACAACAGTCGCCTCCATGGCAGGGCAGCACTTCACCCCGGCCGCCCTGAAGCCTGCAAAGCAACAGGTGAACCTGGCGAACTGTGCAGAATGATGCTGTTCGCTCACCTCCAGTTCCCCCAAAGTGAAGGCCACCAAGTGCATGGTGCTTGTGTGCTGTTGTAAAACACGTTGAGATGCTTTCCCCCCTGACATGGACGGGTGATCCGCTGGGAGTCCAAGAGCCTGGCGGGATGGTCTTTTAATGATTTGCTGATGTATTACAATGAGCTCCCTGACGACCATTGGCGGGGAACACGGCCAGCCCTTTGCAAGCTCAGCATCCCAGTTAGGAGCAGTCTCTCCCATGTTGCAGACTGACGGGGCAGCCATGCAGCGCATCATCTGTGGCCATCCAAGGGATGGCCAGTACTCTCCAGAAAGCATTAAGGGGCCGTCACACAAGGCCGTTGGTGGGCTGAGTGGATGATTGCGATCTGCCTTCCCGCCATCGTGAAACCGATTGCGCCATATTGTCCGCGCATGCCACCTGACACGCACGCTGCCAGTGGGCACGGAAAATTCCACCCTCAGTTCCTAGCAGAAGAGCAGCATTATTTGCAGGTCAGGAACACATTTAGCTAATTACAGGCTTTGTCCTGGCTCCTTTAGCCAAGCCATGGCATTAGCATCCTGCCTCCAGCTTCTCTGACAAATCAAGGAGGATGCATGGGATGGCATGTCCATTCTCTCAGTGGAATGATTTCTAATTAAGGGGACCATAGAGTAGGCTCATGAATAGTTGGATTTTTGAGGCTGCAGCAACCATAGAAATGGAGAAGAGGACTGGGAAGACTGCTCCCCGGGTGTCTCACTCTTAACCTATTCTCTGGAGCAGACAGGAGCTGAAATTCTAAAACATGTCAGACATACACTCCGGACATAGCTGGACAACCTCATATTCCTCATCCGGGAAGATGAGCACATGTTGAGGGATCTCAGGGTGCTGTGATCGTGACTATATTCATGAAGAGAAACAAGTCCGATTACAGTAACTACAGAAGAGTCTCCCTGTTGTCTGCCACAAGATGATCATTGCAAAAGGATCCTCCTCAAACGCCTCCTCCCAGTGGCCAAGGAGTTCCTTCCAGAGTTGCAATGCAGTTTTCATCCATCATGAGGCACCAGAGACTGGGTGGATGCTGAGAAGATATTTCGCCTTCCTGGGACGTTCTACCCTGTAGAATCCCCTCAGGATCTTATACGTTTCAATAAGATCATCTCACATTCTTCTAAACTCCAATGGGTATAGCCCCAACCTGCTCAACCGTTCCTCATAAGTTAATCCCTTCATCCCAGGAATCAGTCAAGTGCGGTAAAAGAGTATTTGAGGACCAAGATTTCAAACCCAAGACTAAGGTCACGGTTTACCAAGTAGAAGTGATCCCTGTGCTCCTACATGTTTCAGAGGCTTAGCCAAGGTACAACAGACACCTCAAAGCACTGCAGAAGTACCACCAATGCTGCCATCAGAAGACCTTCTGAATCTGGCAGCAAGAAAGGCAGTCCAACAGCAGCATTCTCTTCCAAGCTAACATGTGCAGCATTGAGGCACTAATTACTCAAAACCAGCTCCATGGGTGGGACGTGTAGTTCATATGCCTGACACTAGGCTCCTGAAGCAACTGCTCTATTGGAACTCAGTCGCAGCAAGAGATTCCCAGGACGACAGTGGAAACGTTTTAGGGGTATCCTTAAAGCATCCCTGAAGAGGTCAAACATACCCGCCAACTCATGGGAGTCCCTGGCTTGTGGCTGACCAAAATGGAGAAGACTCATCCAGGAAGGCACTGAACACATCGAAAGGCTTCACCTGGAACATGCAGAGGCAAACTCAAGACATGGGAGGGAATGTACAAACCTCCAAACCCATATACCCAATCCCTCAAGCACCACCTGCTTTGCATGTGGTAGAGTCCGCAGATCGTACATTGGACTTATCAGCCATCTTAAAACCCACTGAACCGAAATGGAAGCAAGTCATCCTCGATCGAGAGGGACTGCCTAAAAAGATGTCTTAGCTTCATAAATCAGCAGGCTGTGGTATGGAATTAGGGAAAGGTTAATAAATTGGATTAAAAATTTAGTTACAAAGGAGAAAACAAAACATAAAAATTAAAACAATTTTTCAGAGGGGTTAGAAATGGGTAGTAATGTCTAATAGGGTTGAGTTCTGAAACCATTTCTGTTCACTGTCCAGAAGATAGATTACATTTTGGGCCTTACAGGGAGTGGTGTTGGAATTTGCAGATATAACAATAATAGGACGTATAGTTAATTCCAAAGAAATCTGCAAAGGGATATTGATAAGAAGAAGCAATGAACAAAGAAATGGCAGATGGAATTCAATGCCAGCAAGTGTGAATTATATTTTGGTTAACAAAATAGCAGTAACTATACTCTGAATGGAAGCAAACTCTGCTGTGCAAGACCAGGGGGATTTCAAGTAGTTGAAAAGACTAGAATGAACATCCATGGATACAAGATTAAATTAAGAGATTTAGAATTGAGGGCAAAAGAGGATTTTTTTTAAAAACAGTTGTGCAACTGAGCTTGAGACACAAATTATATCAATGTTAAAACTTAGATGGCTGAAAGGAAACAGGTTGAAGGGATATGAAAATATGGCAGTAAATGTGATAAGGACTTTTTCAGGTCTAGCGAGGAAATGGTGAAATGAACTGGTTGGGCTGAAACGCCTGTTTCTGTGTTGGAACTTTGATGCACTTAAGAGAAAAACAATTATCAGAAGTGTACAAAAGGTTAAATTCTTATCAAATTATTACCATTAAAAAGAAGCAAGCTTCCAATACTCCATATTCCAGCCAACCTTGTAGCATCTTCTTGATGGGGTATGCAGTGGCCAATCATTGCAAAGGTTTTATTACTGTCAGAGGAAAGGCTGCTCTTTCGAGGAATGGTATAACCCAAGGTCACATCAGACTTTCTGAAAAACACAAAAAAAAAATCAGTGAAAGACTAAAAATTTCTTTTTGGAGACTTGCTACTTCAATCCCAGTAGACATTAATAAACCATCCAGAAAGATACAGGTTCTGTATAGCCAAGTGTGGATATTTTTCATATTTAACATAGGTCACCTTTTACGATAAATGCACAGTGTTACGACACAGCAGCTGGTAAAGGCTGAGTTGTTTAAATCCCAGGGGGAAACTTGAACAGCTGTCGTAACCTATATTTTTAACTGTTATGTTTGAGCTGCAGCTCTGAATTCAGAAATAAAACCACCAAGCCTCAAGAGGTTTTTATATAAAACTAAATGAAACATTTATTAATTTAACAAGAAATTAAACACATATCTACAAATTACTACCATAATAACTTCTAAACAAATCCCTAAATTAATCACTCCCAGGTAAATTTTCACCAAGGCAACAATAACCCATAGACATTAAATGGACACCAGGCAAAGCACATTTGATCTTACGAATTCAAAATTAGGTTCCTTTCACTTTGGTTCCTTCGCACAGTTGTTGGCTTACAGGGTGGTTAGATCTTACATGCCTTTGACCTGCACACACAAAACTCCTTTCTGTTTATACTTAGTTTTCCCTTTGAATGTAAATTTTCCATTGTATTAATAGATTTTTAAATTTTACCTCTCCTAACAATAATCCTTTCATTCCAGCAATTGTTTTAGTAATATAAACACATTGCTTGGTGTCTCCCAACTAGGTGCAAAATTTTACGCATTCTTTTGAATAGTTTATTCAACAAATGAAAATTGCACTTTACCTTTTACTCCTTACGTTTGTCTGATTAACGTCTCAAACTACTGAACATCAAAGCAACCAGACTAGCTGGCTTTAATCCAATTAAGCCACACACAGACACACACATAGACAATGACCCCATTACAAGTCCAATTGAAAAATAATTTCCAATAACATTATACACATTAATATCTCTTCATGACAAGAGATTGTAATAATCATAAGAGTAATAATCACTATGGTGGATCAGTGTGGATGAATGATGTACATCAAGGCAAAGCCCAACAACTACTGGCCAATCAGTTTAATCTCAGAAGTGGGAAATCTTTTAGGAACAATAATCCAGGACAAAATTAAGTCATTTGGACAAATCTGGATTAATTAAGGAAAGCCAGCGTGGATTTGGTAAAGGCAAATCGTGTTTAACTAGCTTGATTGAGTTTTTGATGAGGTAACAGAGGAAGTTGATGTGGATAACACAGTTGATTTTGTGAACATGGACTTCTAAAAGGTGTTTGATAAAGTGCCACAAAGCAGGATTGTCAGCAAAGTTAAAGCCCATGGAATAAAAGGGGCAGTGGCAGCATGGATACAAAATTGGCTGGGTGACAGGAAACACAGTAGTGGTGAACAGTTGCTTCTTGGACTGATGGAAGGTATACAGTCACGTTTCCCAGGGGTTGGTGCAAGAATCACTGATTTTCTTGATCTATACTAATGACCTGGAATTGGGTGGGCAGGGCATAATTTCAAAATTTGTGGATGGCATAAAACTTGGAAGCATGGTGAACTGTAAAAGAGGATAATTATAGATTTCAAGAGGACATAGACAGGCTGGTGGGATGGACAGGTAAGTGGCAGATTAAATTTAATGCAGAGATGTATGAAATGATACTTTTTGGTATGAAGAACAAGAAGAGGCAATATAAAAAAAAGATACAATTCTAAAGGGGGTGCAGGAGCAGAGGAACCTGGGAGCATATCTGCATAAATCGTTGAAGGTGATGGGGCAGGTTGAGAAAGTGTTTAATGAAGCAGACTGGATCCTGGGCTTTATACGTAGAGGCACAGGGTACAAAAGCAGGAAGCTATGGTGAACCTTTATAACATGTTCTGCCTTAACTGGAGTATTGGCACCCCATCCACAAACATTCACTCCCTCCACCACTGAAGCACAGTGGCAGCAGTGTGTACCATCTACAAGATGCACTGCAGGAATTCAAGGCGGCTTCTTAGACAGCACCTTCCAAACCCACAATCGCGACCATCTAGAAGGACAAGGGCAGCAGACACATGGCAACACCACCACCTGGAATAAAAGCAAAATACTGCAGATGCTGGAAATCTGAAGCAAAAACAAAAATTGCTGGAAAAACTCAGCAGGTCTGACAGCATCTGTGAAGAGAAAGACAGAGTTAATGTTTCGAGTCCATATGACTCTTCTTCAGAACTAAAGAGAAGTAAAAATGTGGTGAAATATATACTGTTTAAGGGGGGTGGGAAGCTGGACAGAAGGGCAGTGATAGGTGGAGGCAAAGGAGAGATTGCAAAAGATGTTATAAACAAAAGGTCAAAAGGGTGTTGATGGTGGTGATACTGGTTAAAGGAGGTGCTAATGGTGACATTAAGAGTAGAAAGCAGGATGAGCAAGCGACAGATGGCCCGAGTGGGGGTGGGGTGGGGGATGGGGACGGTGTGGGAGAAAAGATCAAAACAGGCTAAAAGGTGGGGATAAAACAATGAATGGAAATAAATTTAAAAAACAATAATAGAAATAGGTGGAAAAAAATAAATAAAAATTAAAAAATAAATATTTGAAAAAAGGGGATCAAAAAGGTGCGAAGATGGAGTTCATGATCTGAAGTTGTTGAACTTCATGTCAAGTCCGGAAGGCTGTAAAGCGCCTAGTCGGAAGATGAGGTGCTGTTCCTCCAGTTTGCGTTGAGCTTCACTGGAACATTGCAGCACGCCAATGACGGACATGTGGGCATGAGAGCAGGGTGTTGTGTTGAAATGGCAAGCGACAGGAAGGTCTGGGTCATGCTTTCGGACAGACCGAAGGTGTTCCACAAAGCGGTCACCCAGAACAGCCTCCACATTCAAAGGATCATCCTCTGCCATTTCTGCCAACTCCAGCATGATGCCACCACCAAACACATCTTCCCTTCATCCCCCCTGTTGGCATTCCGTAAGGACCGTTCCCTCCGAGACACCCTGGTCCACTCCTCCAACACCTCAACCCCCTCCTACGGCACCTTCCCATGCAATGACAACAGGTGCAACACCTGCCCCTTTACTCCCCCCCCTTTCTCACCGTCCAAGGGCCCAAACACCCCTTTGAAGTGACTTCCCTCAATTTGGTCCACTGCACTCGCTGCTCCCAATGCAGTCTCCTCCACATTGGAGTGACCAAATGCAGACTGGGTGACTGCTTTACGGAACGCCTTCGGTCTGTCCGCAAGCATGACCCAGACCTTCCTGATAATGGTCCCAGGGATAAGGGACTTCAGTTACGTGGACATATAGGAGAAGTTGGAGCCGTTCTTAAAGAGAAGGCTGAGAAAAGATATGATAGAAGTGTTCAAAATCATGAGGGGTCTGGACAAAGTACATAGTGAAAAACTATTTTCATTGGTGGGAGGATTCAGAGGTCACTGATTTAAGGTGAATGGCAAAAGAGCCAAAAGTAACATGGGGAAAAGGTTTTTTACACAGCGAGTGTTTGTGACCTGGAATTCGGTGTCTGAGTGTAATAGAGGCAGCTTCAGTCTTAGATTTCAAAAGGGAATTGGATAATTATCTGAAGAGAAAAAAAATCACAGGACTAGGGGGAAAAAGGGGAGTGGGACCAACTGAGTTGCTCTTGCAGAGAGCTGAGGCAGTGAACCTTCTTCAAATCGCCTCATTCTGTACTGTAACCGTTCTATTCTATTTGCAGTTTAAAAAAAAACCTTTCCAACAGAATCCCAAAGCATGAATATAATAGATCCACTTTAATACTATTTCATTGGTTTATGTTCATTTTTCAATATTTTTAAAATATAATGAGTTTGAGCCAAAGTGAAGAAGCTGGTTTGAGCAGTAGAAATGCTGAATTCTGACCTTTAATATTCATTCAGTCTCCTCACACTGCTGAAAAGAGCCCAACTAATCAACTTCTTCACCAGTATCCAGATTCACCTTCAATTTGCTTTCTTCTCTCCAGAAAGCAGCAATGTGTGCAAGGTTTGTAGCCCTTTGGTACCAACACCACTCCTGAATTTCCCCAATTGTCTATTCTTCATTCTGAGTCAAGCCGGCAAGTAAATATCACTGAACCCACCCAAAACCTATACTAGATGGAACTAACTAGTCAATTACTGCATATGCATTCAGTTAAATTAGAGCCAATGTAACTAGATAGCTGAAAAAGTGAAAATCTAAGTTGTACTTCTGTTCTGGGTTCAGATAAACAACCAAACTGGTGACATAGCAGGGTTTATAAAGTTCCTGCATAATTCACCCATAACATGGGGACTGGCGAAAGTGTCAACCTGTTAGAATTGTAAACGTCAGTTGAAATAACTGCAGCTGCACAGGTCAAAGATGCTGTCTTGAAAAGAACTGTTGATCAATAAAGCAGCCCTATATGCATCCTGCCTCAGGAAACTGTGAATTAATGAAAGACAGGATACGAAAATCACCTATTGGAGAGAGAGAGAGATAAATCCAAGACACCATTGACAAAAGTACCCAGATTGTGTTCAATGGTCAAATATTTTAATGGCTCAGCTAACACAGAATAAAAAAAAGGCTATGCGGCCCATTATCCCTGTGCTGGCTCTTTGAAGGAATTATCCAATTAGTCCCATTCCCTATTCTTTCCCCTAGCCCTGAAAAACTTTCCCCTTCAAGCATCAGTTTTACAAATGAAATTCTGTCTTTAAACTGTTTTTCATATCTATTATTGCAATCAGAGTAAGGGGTTTAGAGTGTGCTTTAAGATGGTGATACCACCAAGAGTTCTTGAATTATGAGAAATTCATAATGTGGGTTTGTTTTCCTTACAACAGAGAAGGTTAAGGGGAAATTTAAAAATCACGAGGGATTTTGATAAGAGTAAATAAGGAAAAACTGTTCCAACTGGCAGACTGGTCAGTAACCAGAGGACACAGGTTTAAGATAACTGCCAAAATATTGAACATATACAATGACCCAGCCTCCACTGCTCTCTGGAATAGAGAATTCCAAAGATTCATGTCACTCTCAGAGAAGGAATTCCTCCTCATCTTCATCTTAAATGGGAGACCCCTTATTCTGAAACTCTACCCCCTAGTTCTAGATTCCCCCACGAGGGGAAACATCCTCTCAGCATTTACCCTGTCAAGCCCATCAGGATCTTAATGTTTCAATAAGGTCACCTCTCATTCTTCTAAACTCCAACGTCTATAGGCCCAACCTGCTTCTTCCCTCCTAAGGCAACCCCTTCATCCCCGGAATCAGCCTAGTGAGCCTTCTCTGAACTGCCTCCAATGCGAGTATAGCCTACTTAAATAAGGAAACTGTACGCATTACTCTAGGTGTGATCGCACCAATGTCCTGTACAGTTGTAGCATGACTTCCCTACTTTTATACTCCATCCCCCTTGCAATAAAGCCCAATGTTCCATTTGCTTTCCTAATTACTCACTTTACCTGCATGCTAACATTTTGTGATTCATGGATGAGGACATCCAAATCCTTCTGTAATGCAGCATTCCGTCGGCCCTCTCCATTTAATCTATTCTTCCTACCAAAGTGGACAACCTCACATTTTCCAACAGTTTTATACTGGAAACTGGCGTTACCCCTAGAGAAACAGCATAATCTGCCATTTTTAAGCAATTTGAACCATTTCTATGAGGGTCCGCCTGTACCTTGCCAAAGTTAAGGTAAGAGAGTAACCCATGGTAATTCAGGGTCAGGTAAATAAACTGTATTGTGTGTTTGCCTGAATAATAACAATGCACTCTGCAGGTTCACCAGAATGATACCAAGATGAGAGGTTAAATTGAGGACAGGTTGCATGATTGAGTTTATATTCTCTTGAATATAGGGGATTAAAGATAATTAAAAGGATTTGATAGGGTAGATAGAGGGAAACAATTTTCTCTTACAAAGTTGTCCCAAACAAGAGGCCATATCCTTAAAATTGGAGCTAGTTTGTTCAGGCGTGATGCTAGGAAGCACATCTTTACATAAAGGATAGTAGAAATCTGGAACCCTCTCTCCCATAAAGCTGTTGAGACTACGGATCAATTGAAAATTTCAAAACTGAAATTGATGGATATTGTTAGGCAAGGGCGTTAAGGGTCTGGGAATCAAGGCGGCTAACTGGAGTTAAGACACAGATCAACCATGATCTCACTGAATGGCAAAACAGGCTCGAGGGGCTAAATGGCCTTACTCAAACAAGAAGTGCACTTCGAATTACTTAGACTCAGTACACCATGATACAGATGAAACTGGAATATTCAGTGTGCACAACTCATTTACCCTGACCACAGATATAAATCTAATCAACAGCCTGATTTACTGTTCTTGAATGTAGGCCTGGCCTTCTAACAGTAATACAACCAATTCCATTGAGCTAGTATATTGGAATCCTCAGGGTGTGATAGCATGCTCATACCTTCTTGTTCCAGTAGAATGTAAAATGAAAATTGGTGTATCATCAGTTTGCTGCTGAATTTGTGTCGAAGTCATGGTGACCACAAACCCAAGTTGCAATACTAATGCAATCTTGCTAATCTTAGGCAAATTTAATAAGCTTGGCATGCACTGGGCCACGGAGATCAAACGGTTTCTGCCATGGGTGGTTGAGTTAGCTGAATACAGTCAGTGGACTATTTAGTAGGTTGAACAATTAACTTCAGTGGACTAGATAGTGAAAAAAAACTGTGGCGTCCATTCATAACAGTCATCATGAGATCCCCACAGAGAAGTGCATGTGTATCCTCCCTCCTAGACCATACTCCCTCTTCTTCAGAGGCAATTTGCCTTCCACACCACAACTGCTCTATTTAATTAATCTTTTATACTACATCCAATTGATTTCACTCCCATTGGCTATAATCAATGTCATTACAATCAAGTCGTTATGTCTCCAATCTTAAATCTTAAACATCTTGGCAAGAAAATTCAATACAACATAATAAATTAATAAATTTCCATTTAAGTGATTTATATAGACTGATAGGATACTTGGGATATCAAATATTTGCACCCAGTATACCCCTGCAGATAACAAAGGAAACATTTTCTAAATGACAGACTACAAACCAAGGGATTTGGGTGTCCAAGTACACAGATCAGTAAAAGCCAGGGCACAGGTACAAAAAGTCATCATAAAAGCTTTTATCTCAAGGAGCTGTAAAGCTGTTAAATACATGAGGAAGTGATGCTTCATTTGTATAGTCTTGGTCAAACCCCTGCTGGAATTCTATGTTCAATTTTGAGCACAGAAGCTCTGGAATATACCGGCCTTGGAATGGTACAATGCAGCCACCAGAATTATAGCAGGGCTTAAAGGGTTAAATTGAGACAGGCTGCGTGACTTAATTTGTATTTTCCTGTATTTAGAAGATTGAGGGGGTGATTGAATTGAGGTCTTTAAAATGATTTGATAAGGTAGGTAAGGTTATCTGGGGTAGGTGGGAATGTGGAAATTGAAACACAAGATGATTAGCCATAATCTTATTGAATGGCGGAGCAGGCTCAAAGGGACGAATGGTCTATTCCTGTTCCTATTTCTTATGTTCTTATGTAGAAAATCACAAGTATACACCTTTGTCCGGACACCCAAAGTGAAAGCTTGCCAAGAACGCTCTTCTTGCTTTCCGATTGTTGCACATAGGTTAGTGCCAAGTGCTGCCACTTCCCTGGAGTTAGAATGTTTTCCTGTGACTCAGCTTGTGCTAGCAGGCCTGCTTTCAGGTCATCATTTGGATCAATGCAAATTCTACAGAAAGAAAGCAGGTCATTTTTAATATTTCAGAAATCATAGTATACAATGTAAACAGTTTTTGAAAGACTTGCATTTATACAGTGCCTTCCACGCCCTCAGGTCATCCCAAAGCTCTTTACAGCTGACAAAAATTTCTTTTGATGTGTAGTCATTATTGTAATGTAGGAAACGCTGCAGTCAATTATCACACAGCAAGCTCCCACAAACAGCAATATGATAATGATCAGATAAACTGCTTTAATGATGTTGGTTGAGAGATAAATATTGGCTAGGACACCAGGGAGACTTCCTTGGCTCTCCTTTGAAATAGTGCAATAGGTTCTTTTACATCCTCCTGAAAGGGTAGATGGAACCTTGGTTTTAAGTCTCATTCAAAAGATGTACTCCCTAAGTACTGCTCTGGAATGTCAGCTTGCATCTTTTGTTCAAGTCTCTGGAGTGAGGCTTGAACTCAACCTTCTGACTGACTCTACTGCTACCTAGATCCAATTTTAAACAAAACATGAAGCACAATTTACATTGCTAGAATGGCAAGTCTGATAATTCATAAGCAAAGCCATGAATGAGTTCTGTTCAGCACCACAACGAAAGAGAAACTGTGTCACACCAATTATCAGAAATTCAGTTCACATGATCGGCAAGTAATTAAAACTGAATTTATAATGGTTGATGTTAATTTGAAATGTATCTATCGGCATCTGGATTTTGAAATCTAATATGAGAGGTCACTTTGAACTTACGTTCACAGTGCTCCATGAAGCACAAAGGTTTATTTATGGAAGTAATGTCACGTGCTTTATAAAGGTGAATAGTTCCAAAACATTTTACAATAGTTTAATTCAGTCAAGTTCCACAAAACTACAAACATGCTTTGTTTAACTCAGCAATCAGCATTGAAAAATTAATAGTGTAAAAGAGTAGGTTTTCCTTCACCCATTTTGATAACAGAAAAAAGGCACCCTGTATTTGTTTTTTCTTCAGCAGTTAGTACTCTACCTGAATGTAAAACCACCTGTGTTCAAGTCAGCCCAAACTTGCAGCATGATTACTTTAGACCCCAATGAAATCACATGAAGGCACCCATCTTCAACCAATTTATCACCAGAGTTTTGAGTGCTGCAGAAATCTAAGCCTGCTGTTTTCCCATACTCTGAAAAATAAAACAAAATTATTTATTTGCATCATTCAGACAAGCATGTTGCCATCAGAACTAAACCAAAAATAAAAATACCTGGAAAAACTCAGCAGGTCTGACAGCATCTGCGGAGAGGAATACAGTTAACGTTTCAAGTCCGTATGACTCTTCAACAAAACTAAGGAAAATAGAAGAGAGGTGAAATATAAGCTGGTTTAAGGGGGGGTGGGACAAGTAGAGCTGGATAGAGGGCCAGTGATAAGTGGAGATTGCCAAAAGATGTCATAGACAAAAGGACAAAGAGGTGTTGAAGGTGGTGATATTAGCTAAGAAATGTGCTAATAGGTGACATTAAGGGTAGAAAGCAGGACGAGCAAGGTACAGATAGCCCTAGTGGGGGTGGGGGGAAGGGATCAAAATAGGCTAAAGGGTAGAGATAATACAATGGATGGAAATACATTTAAAAAGAATGGAAATAGGTGGGAAAAGAAAAATCTATATAAATTATTGGAAAAAAGGGAGATGGGGATGGAGCAGAGAGTTCATGTCTAAAGTTGTTGAACTCAATATTCAGTCCGGAAGGCTGTAAAGTACCGAGTCGGAAGATGAGGTGCTGTTCCTCCAGTTTGCATTGAGCTTCACTGGAACATTGCAGCAGGCCAATGATGGACATGTGGGCATGAGAGCAGGGTGGAGTGTTGAAATGGCAAGCGGCAGGGAGGTCTGCGTTTGGTCTCTCCAATGTAGAGGAAACCGCATTGGGAGCAACGAATGCAGTAGACTAAATTGAGGGAAGTGCAAGTGAAATGCTGCTTCACTTGAAAGGAGTGTTTGGGCCCTTGGACGGTGAGGAGAGGGGAAGTAAAGGGGCAGGTGTTGCACCTTCTGTGGTTGCATGGGAAGGTGCCGTGGGAGGGGGTTGAGGTGTAGGGGGTGATGGAGGAGTGGACCAGGGTGTCCCGGAGGGAACAATCCCTGCAGAATGCTGCCGGGGGGGTGAAGGGAAGCTGTGTTTGGTGGTGGCATCATGCTGGAGTTGGCGGAAATGGCGGAGGATGATCCTTTGAATGCGGAGGCTGGTGGGGTGATAAGTGAGGACAAGGGGGACCCTATCATGGTTCTGGGAGGGAGAGGAAGGTGTGAGGGTGGATGCGCGGGAGATGGGCCGGACACGGTTGAGAGCCCTGTCAACCACCGTGGGTGGAAAACCTCGGTTAAGGAAGGAAGAAAGACATGTCAGAGGAACTGTTTTTGAAAGTGGCATCATCAGAACAGATGCGACGGAGGTGAAGGAACTGAGAGAATGGGATGGAGTCCTTACAGGAAGCAGGGTGTGAGGAGCTGTCGTCAAGGTAGCTGTCGGTAGGCTTGTAATGAATATTGGTGGACAGTCTATCACCAGAAATTGAGACTGAGAGGGCAAGGAAGGGACGGGAAGGGAAGTGTCAGAGATGGACAATGTGAAAATGATGGAGGGGTGGAAATTGGAAACAAAATTAATAAATTTTTCCAGGTCCAGACAAGAGCAGGAAGCAGCACCGAAGCAGTCATCGATGTACCGGAGAAAGAGTTGCAAGAGGGGGCCGGAGTAGGACTGAACAAGGAATGTTCCGCATACCCCATAAAGAGACAGGCATAACTGGGGCCCATGCGGGTACCCATAGCCACACCTTTTATTTGGAGGAAGTGAGAGGAATTTAAGGAGAAATTGTTCAGTGAGAGAACAAGTTCAGCCAGATGGAGGAGAATAGTGGTGGATGGGGATTGTTCGGGCCTCTGTTTGAGGAAGAAGCGGAGAGCCCCCAGACCATCCCGGTGGGGGATGGAGGTGTAGAGGGATTGGACGTCCATGGTGAAGAGGCGGCGGTTGGGGCCAGGGAACTGGAAATTGTTATGATGTAGGGTGTCAAAGGAATTGCGGATTTAGGTGGGAAGGGACTGGACAAGGGTAAAGAGAATGGAGTCAAGATAGCAAGAAATGAGTTCCGTGGGGCAGGAACAGGCTGACACGATCGGTCTGCCAGGACAGTCCTGTGATTTTGAGTAGGAGGTAGAAGCGGGCCGTCCGAGATTGGGAGACTATGAGATTGGAAGCTGTGGAAGCCATCAGAGTTCCTTAGAATAACTTTTAACTTCCCTTAACATGTTGAGATGTAATGGAATAAAATAATTTGGGCAGTTATTACCTGAACGCAGAGTCAGGCACATGATCCAACAACCAGGAATTGCGTCTCCTCTAATGTTGTTATTATGTTGATCTCTGGTGAAACTATGAGCTACAGCAAAACGCTATAGGATAGAATTACCGATCCCAGGTTCCCAGCTGGGGATGCTCTCAAAAGGACAATGAGCTAGCAATAGGACTGCAAGGTGTCAGCAATGGCTCAGAGGGTAGCGCTCTTTGCTCTGAGTCAAATGTTTGTGGGTTCAAGTCTCATTCCAGAGACGTGAATTGAAAAGTTGATGCTTCAGGGCAATATAAAGGGAATGTAACATTGTCAGAAGTGCCATCTCTAGAATAAGGCACTAAACTGAGGCCCCAACTGCCCTCCCGGGTGGACATAAGAGTCCATAACGTTGATTGAAGAATAGTAGGAAAGTTCTCCCTACTGTCTGGGATTATTTTTATCCCTCAAATAATGTAATTAAAACAGATTATCTAGCCATTATCACATTACCATTTGTGCATCTGTGCTGTGCGCGAATCGGCTGCTGTTTCCTACATTACAACAATGAATATGTTTCAAAAATACTTCATTGATATCAAAGCATTTTGGGTCATGCTGAGTTCATGAAAGATGTAATATACATGTGCAAGTCTTTCTTTAAGACTGTAACAGAAATTCTCTGATCCACTCCCCTGAGCATGTCTTCCAGCTGAGAATGCAAATCAGAGAATTTACTTTTTAGTCTGCGGCAGAATAAATATTCAAAAGGTGCTTTAAACCATTTTCATTAAAATATTGTCATCCAGTAATTTGGTTCTATCCTTAAATATTCCATCAGTGCATTTGATGCCTGCTTTTTTGGCCATCTTCCCTCCAACAATTTAACCATCACAAACTCTAAATATAGCAGCAGCCAGCTGTAATGTTCATTTTCAAGATTATCAACAGTACT
Source organism: Cetorhinus maximus (assembly GCF_964194155.1). NCBI lineage: Eukaryota > Metazoa > Chordata > Chondrichthyes > Lamniformes > Cetorhinidae > Cetorhinus > Cetorhinus maximus. Next base: position 70,437,044 of record NC_135883.1, on the reverse strand, counting down.
TTAAGAGGAAGGAGTTAATTTTTTTTATAAACTTTTCTATGCTGAAAGGATAATTGCTTCTTGTGACTTTATAATATGTCAGTAGGTGCAATGAAGCAAAGATCTCTCTGTATTTTTGTGATAATGGCAGTTGTGGATAACCCCCTTGCACAATGTGTAAATATTAGATAATGACCAGAATTTATATAATCATTACTTTGTAAATTATTGCTGTTACCGTGACAGCCTGATAATGTAGAGTGTTTGCCTTTCATTCCAGTGAGAAAACAATAACTCTTGTTTTTCTTTTGTTATTTTGCCTAAGTATGTCATTAAAAAGTTATACAAGGATTTTCCCCATATGAATGTTTATGATGCAAGAAGAACCTGTATTTATGTAGCTCCTTTCACTACCTCAATATCCCAAGTGTTTTTCAGTCAATGAAGTATTTTTCCATTGTAGTCACTTGCTGTAATGCAAGAAATATGGCATAGCAAGCTCCCACAATGTGCCACACTGACCCACAGCCACTGAAGTCTATCTACAGGAACTTCTTTTGAAATAATATTTATAATAATAATAAAAAAAGCAAAGAACTGAATTCCATTCTTACCGATGCCATCAAAGCTACTGTCTCTGAAAGTAGCTAGCTGGTTTCGTCTTTGTTTCTTTGTTTTTTCAAGTGACCTATTTGTTCCACTGGTGACTTCCACTTTCAACCAAATAGAGACACTAAAGCCATCTGACATGTGTGGCCAAGAGTTCTGACCAACAAGTGGCAAATGGAGTGGAGCCACATGCCAAGGTGACGACAATTGGTGGGTGTATCCTTCAGATTCTGTCTCTCTCTTGCTCTGTGGAAATTTGACTCGCTTTAGAAGGCCGGAGCTCTTACTGGTGGGAGAAGAATTGGTTTTCTGCATGGTTGAAATGGTACTGAAAATATTACTGATAAATACTGTTGGGAAGGTAAGGTACTGCAGTGGGACCATGCCTACATTTGCTTCTACTATCCTCAGAATCCCTCCAAGTAGTATTTTCTGAAATATGAGAACAAAAACAATACTTTAAAAGTATTTCACTGTAAAAGCTGATAGTCTATTTGCTCTCTTTCAGCAAAATTTTCATACTTTAGTTCATGGAACTCACGCATTACTCTTGAATCTTTGGAACATTGGATGAACAAAGTTTGCAATTTATGATGGTGTAACAAGCTATACAGCAAATGCCTGAAGTGATGAGTCGTACTGGTACAGAACATTGTTCCAGTTGTTTTACCTTGCCATCTTTCATCTTTCCTCATGCCACCCGCCCTCTATCCCTTCCTTCTTCCCTTCTTTCTTTTCTTCCTTCTTATGTCATGCAAAGTTGATGCACTGACAGCAAACTAATGTCTTGCTGAAGAACTGTTTAGTCTTCATCTATTAGCCTATAGTTGTTAGCTGAAGTACAGAAGATATTTACGTACAGATGGGTGGACTGCATATTTATTTATATATCACCGTTCAGCTTCCATAGCTTTCCATCTTAGCTTTTTACTTTATGTCATGATAGAGGTTCTCCTTGCTCAAGTAGAGAAGCAGTACCTGTTTCAAATGAACCAGGTAACAAATTCATCAAGTGAATCCCCTCTTGCCTGTCGTTTTTTTCTGGACAAAGTGTAGCTGTCATGGTGCTTTCGACAGGTCTGTAGTTTTGCAGCACGAACTCTTGCAACAACCCTAATTACCAGCTGGCCACAAAGCTTGATGTGTCCTAATTTAGTCAAAGTGCTCTAAATGGGCTATCTTTCTAAGTTTCTGAAGCCAAGCTGACCATGTTGGTAACACAGCCAATTACTAAATAGCCAGTTTGCATCTCTATGCAATAACCTGCAGAAGTGCTAAGAGCACAACACAGCACAAAGCAAGTGAACTGCAACAGTCAAATCTTTCACAGGTATAACCTCCTCAAAGATCACAGCCTCTAAAAGTCAGTGAAAACTATAAAAACAGTTGCCAGCTTCCCCACGACCTCGCCTGCAAAAACTGTGACCATCAGAATGTTTTGCATTTTTGGAAGTTTGCACTTTCTATAAATTTTATAATTAGTATTGATGTCATTTTGAGTACAATTCTATGCATGTCACTAAGGGGTTTCATTTTTATTCTCCTGGAAGTTGTTCACAAGGTTATCTGGCTTGCTATTGGCAAACTAAATCTCCACTTTGAGTTTTTCTTGGTGTGGCTGCCGTTATCCATTTTAAAGAGCATTTTCATAAAACTATGTAGACATTTCACTCACAGTTGGAGGGGTCTTCTCTAAAAACAGTCTCAGAAAGAGTGTCAACTCTTCAGCTGACAACCTGGAGCTGATTAAAGTCACCAATAATTCGACAAGCACTGCCTGGCACTCTGCGTAAATAAAGGTCAATGGTTATAGGATCCTGGAATTCATAGTTAACTGGCAATCTAATAATAATCACATTTAAACACAGAACAGAACTTGCTGATTGCTGTACACCACTCGTACACTTCAAACTATTCAATGACAATTAGAACCTCAAGCAAAAGAAAGTTTGCACATACCTTCTGAAGTCGTCTCAGACTGATTCAAAATATTCTGAAAACCTCCCACAATAATTTTTACAGCTCCCTGAAATGACACAAAATATTGTGAAATAAAAAAAAGAAAAATATGATAAATGCACAGTGTTACATCAAATATGCATACCGAATACCTTTCTTGGCACCTTTTATACTTTTGAAACTAAATCAGCTCGAGCCCTACGTGACATGGAACTGAACTGGATTGATGATCGAGACAGCAAAAGGAAAACAATCCTACTCAAAGTAGTGACAGCAGGCCCTGGCTGCCAGTTCCAGCTGTCTGTTTTCACAAATTGGAGATTTTTTCCCCTCCCAGATAGAAAAATGCTAAAAAAAAAGTTTTCAATAAAGTGCCTGTGGGAGAAGTACTTTAGACTGAATCTGTCCTGACCTAAATTCTCCTCTCACATATCTCTCAATACTGGAAGCAATAGAAAGATATACTGATAGGGTGACATAAAGTCAGCTAGATGCTTCGTGTAGGAACAGTAAACACAGGCAAGTCAGCCGAATGGGCTGATTCTGTGCTGTAAATTCTATGTAAACATGAGGAATTGTATGTTCTAAACTAGTGTCTGCTGAAGTGGAACAGGAAGCAATTGCAGTTCAAGGTCACAGGATGACAGAACAGCAAAAACATTGACTACAGTCGACCCCTGTTAATTCAAAGTCATATTATTCAAATTATCAAATATTTTCCATGCATAAAAAGCCTCCTGTGCTGTTTACTTAAATTGATTAATTAAAATTACTTGATAATTTGAAATTTTAGTGCAAAAAATGATTTTTGTACCAACAGAATTAGATTACATATCTTTTCTTTTTATATCCTGCCTTTTTTTCCACTCACCCAGAAATGTTAATGGTTTACCTGCTGGTAAATGGATGTAGCATTTTTTTCACTGTGCTGCACAACCTCGAGCAGACTTCTGAAGACGTGGGTTAGGACATCAAGGCTGGGATTGCTGACAGACAGCAGGGTGAGTTCTAACATACAGATCTCAGGGTACATCAATTCCCTCTGTGCAGTACCCTCAGCAATATTACAAAGATAACTTGATGACTGAGCCAAGGATATGAATTCTGGTTTCACATCTGTATCACAGAGCAGAGAAAATGGTTACACATTTTGTATTTTTCTTCAATGCATGTTTAGGATTAGAGGTAAAATCACAACAAATGACATGCTGTACAAATCATGTCACGGTTAATAGTGGATAAGAAAGGGATTAGTCTAAACCTAAAATAAAAAGCCATGCATAAATAAACAAAAGCCTTTCCAAAAAATCGTTTTAGCTAAATTATCTATATAAAACTGCTAAGTCAAAATGAACACCAGGTATGACCAATTAAATTCTAACCACAATTTGGGAGAAAAAAAGTAGGGCACTTCCATCTAACAGTTGCCACAACCACTTTAACACCTGCAAACTCAGATATACGTACAAGTGAGTGAAAATACAGTTATTGCAATTGCTTTCCAAAATTAGGCATACTTCATTCAGTGAAATTTTCCTATGCTTGCTGATATAATCAATCACTTCCCTTTCTCAACTTCTCTTTTTGAAAATTTCTATTTCCTCTGCAAAATGTTTACTCGCAACCCAGCCACTCCCACCAACAACCGAGCCCACCTTGAATCGTCTTTCCAATCTCCAAGGTCCTTGGGCACGTCAGTTCCATGCCAGTATCCAATAAAATTCCATTAAAACCTCTCCAGTCTTGTGTCTTTTCAACTCCCATCACAAAACCTGACCTCGCTAAAGTCACAAATGACATATCTGCCAGTGGTACATTATCCCTTCTATCCTTCTCACCCAATTTGTTCTGTTTATAGTTTAAAAAGTCTAAGTTGGAGCACTTAAAATTACAAAATCAAGTAAATCTGTCAAAATAATTAAAGATCTAATATTTTTCTAACACCTTTCAACTTTATACAAATTATGCTGAAAGGCAGAAAATAAACAAGACAAATGAGAATGTATGGGACTTGTGGGTTACTAGAATTCTGGTGTAAAGCAGGAGCTATGGGATGCAAGCCAACTGGGTAACAGCAAGTAGAATAAGCACCACTACAAAAGATTATCTCAATAGTATTTTTACACTCATGTATGGAGAGTTCATTAATACAAAGAGATGCCTGAACTATGTGGAAATTATGGAAGAAAATGAAGAAAGGGCAAAAAAGAGGAGAAATAATAAAGTGGAATTGTAAGAGTTAAGTATATTTTATATTAAATGCTAGGAACATTTTGGACAGGTTTGTGTAATTAGAAACATATGATATAGGGAAAGTATGATGTCATATAAACAGCAGAAACATGATTGACCTAGTTTCTGACAGTGATGTTAAAATACCAAGGTACTCATTGTATGGCTCTCAATGAACATGCAGCTCCTGAAAGAATTAAGCTAATCTGATCTCATTTCCATTGAGACTTACGATTTGGACAGCTGTTGGTTGAATTTACACAAATATTCACTTCTACAGAGAGAACACCGTTAGGTGTGTATTAAAAATCAAATTACCTCTCATCCTTCTTTCCACCACACTCATTCTCTCTCCTCTCCTTTTTCCTTTTCTAAGTCAATCTCTCATTTCCCCATCCAGTTGCAGTAAAAGAAATTCTGAACTTTGATAATGTACACATCCTTTTACTTTTTAATTTTAAAAAGTGTATTTATTGTTTAATATTTTAATTACTACTGCTGCTGCTTCCGTGAGTAACTGAAAGGCTGGAAGCACACATTACAGTCCACATTATTCTAACAAGAGAGCCAGCTTCTTCATTCCAATCTAAATTAGGACATTAATTTCCCTTCTGGAAACAGTGCCTTCAAGAAGCAGGGGGGCGGGGGGGATGGTGGAGAGGAGAATTCAGTGTGTGCGATTGGAAGGTCAGTTTCATAGTTGCCCAGGAGTTAGACTAGGGGTTTTCTGTCTAACATTTCCTGGATAACTATCCAGGTAAGTAAATCGGAACTGTCCAAAGTCCCCAACTCTAACTCAGAGCAGGAGATTTTTTTCAGAGGGTCCCAAGGAGCTCATCAGAAGTTCAAAGCAATTCCCACAGAATGAGTGGGTCAGGGCATCCATGTGGACCCGACTCGCATCTTAGGGGGTACGTCCGGTATCTGACAATTCGGACACCAAAAGATCTGGCCCTAATCATAAAACAGAGAGAAGTTTCAGTAGTGCATTATTCCTTGTAGTTTAATGCATTTTATAAGATTGCTTCATTGCTTTTACTTTCTCAGACCTAGACGCTTGACATTTATGTTGTTTCTTACTTCTCTAACCACCAACAGTCCTTAATCTGCTAGCTGAGACCTAGTGCCAGCACTGCTGTCATTGAGTCGGAAGTTTGTGGGTTCCTGCCCCATACCAGACTCTTGAACACAAATTAAGCTAACACCTTATTGCAGAAATAAGTGTTTGATGCTGGAGGTGACATCTTTCAGATGAGACATTAAAGGGCAGACAGGACTTCAGTCCAAGCTGGGCATGAAAGATCCAACAGCACCAACCAAACAAACATTTATGGGACCTCGCTTTCCAAATTTGGTTATGAAGCATTTTGGAATATCCTAAGGCCATCAAATGCACTATATAAATGCTAGTTCTGTCTCTGCGTGTCTCTCCCCCTCTGCTTCTCCGCCTCTCCCCCTCTGCTTCTCCGCCTCTCCCCCTCTGCTTCTCCGCCTCTCCCCCTCTGCTTCTCCGCCTCTCCCCCTCTGCTTCTCCGCCTCTCCCCCTCTGCTTCTCCGCCTCTCCCCCTCTGCTTCTCCGCCTCTCCCCCTCTGCTTCTCCGCCTCTCCCCCTCTGCTTCTCCGCCTCTCCCCCTCTGCTTCTCCGCCTCTCCCCCTCTGCTTCTCCGCCTCTCCCCCTCTGCTTCTCCGCCTCTCCCCCTCTGCTTCTCCGCCTCTCCCCCTCTGCTTCTCCGCCTCTCCCCCTCTGCTTCTCCGCCTCTCCCCCTCTGCTTCTCCGCCTCTCCCCCTCTGCTTCTCCGCCTCTCCCCCTCTGCTTCTCCGCCTCTCCCCCTCTGCTTCTCCGCCTCTCCCCCTCTGCTTCTCTGCCTCGCTGCCTCTCTCTTGCACTTACCCCTCTCTTTACAAGGTCTATTATTGGCTTCTTCTGTTCTTCATCATCAATCACTCCTTAATGCAACTGACCATTCCTCTTTGTCAACACTGCTGGTTGTTATGAAAACTAGAAGCTCCCAAGAGAATTCAATACCAATCTCTCTTTCAAAATGCTGCTTAATGACATCAATCTCTTTTCATCCCCGAGCTTTCCATTTCTGAAAACATCTCTCTCCCAGGCTACTTCATTCATTGCTCTTCCAAATACTATTAGATACTTTCAGATTGGATGTCAATAATGAAATTTGTTACACATGAGGGGGACTGTTTATGTTAACATGCAGATACAGCAAGTAATTAGGGAGACAAATGGAATGGTGGCCTTCATTGAAAGGGGGATGGGGTATAAAAGTAGGAAAATCTTGCTACAGCTGCGTAGGGCATTAGTGAGACTGCACCTGGATGATGGGGTTGCCTTATGAGGAAAGGATAAGGTTGGGCTTATACTTATTGGAGTTCAGAAGAATGAAAGATGATCTTATTGAAATATATAAGATTGAGGAGGCTTGACAGGGTAGATGCAGGGAGGATGTTTTCTCTTGTGGGGGAATCTAGAACTAGGGGGCACGGTTTAAAAATAAGGGGTCTCCCATTCAAGATGGAGACAAGGAGGAATTTCTTCTCTCAGAGTGTCATTAATTCTCTTCTACATAGAGCAGTGGAGGCTAGATCCTCAAGGCTGAGTTAGACTGTTTTTTTAATCTACCGAGAAGTCAAAGGATTTGGGAGCAGGCAGGAAAGTGGAGTTAAGGTCACAATCAGATAAGCCATGATCTTGTGGAATGGTAGAATAGGCTCAATGGGCCAAATGGCCTACTTCTGCTCCTGTTTCTCATGTTCTTATGTCTTGCACAGGTTCCTCTGATGTGTGGAAAAAGATTATGGCATTTAACTCCTATATATTAGAATACTGCCTACATAAGTTTTAAAGTTGAGGTATATTCTGACTTAAATCTTCAACTCAAACATATGTTTGCACATATGATGCAGCTTCTTAGTCTTTTTTAAAACCTAACAAAATTTTCCTTTCCGTCAGTCTATAGCCCTGGTACAGCCTGGTCCTAGTTCTCACTCACACCTAAACTCCAGACACCTCCACCTTCTTCAAAATTCATCTTTCTTAAAAATTGCTGATAAAATATTCCCTTCTTCCGGTTGCCAGCCCCTCCTCTCCAAATATTTTCCCTTCCTCATCCTGTGTTTTTGGCTGTTGAAAACTTTAATTCTAATTCTCCGTGCTTCTTCCTCCTCCTCAAACCTCATCTTGAAAACTGCTGCCCACTTGCAAATCTTTCCCCTCACTTCAGATTACAAGTTTTCATTCTAATTCTTGAAAACTTCTTCCTCTCTGCTGTTTCCTAACCAAGACTCCAAGTCCAAGTGTTCACAATTGTCTTGAACTATGAACTTTAGGCTACAATACTTCAAAATTTCACTTGCACCCATTCCCAGCCCCAGCTTTCAAACATTTTCTTAGCCCAATAATTTTTCATCAGGTTTCTGGAGGCTAACAGGGATAGATAACTATGGATTTCCCACTGAGTCGACAAGAAAGGGAGTTACAGGAAGTAAACATGGCCTCAAGGTCATCGCACATGGCATAAATCCAAAACACACAAGTAAATGTGCCTCAGGATTTAGCTGATCAGCAATGATAATATAATCAACAAGTAATGAGCAAACAGACAGTAAGGATCGCATCAAGATCACAGGAGAACCATGCCACAAGTCGTACGACTGCTACCATAACCCATGGGTACATACGATAGAGGTAACAGTCACTTAAGTCTTACTCACTCTCATGGTATGACTGAATAAACTATAAGGCATCACCAGTGCAGCCTCCGTCTCGTAAGACAATGGTTTGCACTGTGGCAGTCACCTCTGTTAGGCATCGCCTAGTGCGACTCGGGAGCCCCATTGTGACATGGCAGTCTCTGCTGCGTTTGCTGCAAAGGAGGACAGTGGATTGAGAAGGTGCGTGATTCACTGGCCTCTGTTTTCTGTGGGCCCTCTTCTCCACTAACTTGGCTTTTCATTTCTGCTCGCCTCTTCCAAAGCCCTTCTAAACAATTAGCCTCCAGAGGTAACAGCTGTCAGTGACCGTCTCCTAGTTGTCAGTGTCAATGCCTGCCATCTTTATATCCTGCTTGCAGGTGCCCCTGTTGCGGAGGTATGGATGCCCAGGAGGTCTTGACTCAGTGGTCAGTTCACCGTGCAGAAGGCCTTTGGGGAAACAGCCATCATCCAGCCGATGAACGTGGCTGAGTCAACACGGACATCGTTGGCTTTGTAATGAGTGTATGCTGATGGAAGTAGCATGCCGAGTTGGTGACTTTGTCCTGCCAAGAGATGCCAAAAATACATCTGAAACAGCAAAGGTGGAAACTGTTCAGCCTTTTCTCCTGCCTAGCATATGTTGTCCAGGGCTCACCACTGTACAGGAGTGCAGTGAAGACACAGGCTTGGTTGAATCACAGTTTGGTGTTCTCAGTCAGATTGATATTATTCCACACTTTCTTACTCAGCTTGGACATAACAGCTGCATCTTTTGTGATGCATGTGTTGATTCCATCAAGTGACAGATTGTTGGTGATTGTTGAGTCTAGATATTTGAAGCTATCAACAACCTCCTGGGTCATACTGTCAATGCTGATAGGTGGTAGTATGGCAACATACTGGACCACGATATTTGTCATCCTGATGTTGATGGTCAAACCAAATTCTTTACAGGCGTGAGAAAGTCCGTCCATTTTCTGAAGGTATTCCTCGGTATGGAATGCTAGTGCAGCATTATCAGCTTAGAGCAACTCTCTGATGAGGACTTGTCACACCTTTGTCTTGAATCTTAGGCGAGGAAGGCTGAACAGCTTCCTGTCAGTTCTGGTATGTAAGTAATGTGACAGCAGCGAAGAGAAGGATATGCCAATGAGTGTCAGTGCATCATAACACTATTTGGCTCCACTGTGGATCTCATAGTGTTCTGATGTTGTCCCATCATAGCTGACCTTACTCATCATGTTGTCATGGAACAAGGAGATCACATTGAGCAGATTAGGTGGACAGCCAATTTTCTCCAGTAGCTTATAGACTGCCTCTGCTCACATGCTTGAACACCCTGGTGAGATGGCTGAAGGAAATATATAGTTATCTCCACTGTTCATGGCATTTCTCTTGCAGCTACCAGACTGAGAAGATCATGTTGATCATAGAACTTCCAGTTCTGAAAGCACACTGGGATTCAGGGTGGATGTGCTCAACTATGATCTGCAGTCTGACAAGGGCAACACGGACAAATGTTCTTCGATGATAGGCAGGCTTTCTTTGGTGTCTCAAACTTCCTCAGGTGACATTGTTCTCCTTAAGAGCACAACTCAAGATAGTGACCCACCCATTTCTCCAACTGTTTATTGCAGTCGGTGATGATCTCCCCTGCCTTTAGAGGTGGTCACTGTGGGCCTGCCTATCAATAGGTTGTGGCTAAGCCCAGGCATGGACTAGTAGGACACTGCAAAAATGCTGGGAATTCTGTGCTCCCATCCCTTGGTTCTTTCCTTCCCCACACTAGAAATCGTCAGCACAGTTCAAAATGTATGCATCGATCAAGGCAATAGCAAGGGGCTGTGATATTTAACAGAACATGGTACATAGCACAAGACATTCACACAACCCACAACTTCTGCAATCCACGTTTCCACTGCACAAACCACGGAATATTTCTCCTGCAGCCCTAAGCAGCTTTTTCGGTGGCGTAGTGATATTGTCATCAAACTGGGAAACCAGTGACCAGGTTCTAATCCAGATGGTGGAATCTGAATTCAATAAAAATCTGGAATTAAAATTCTAACGATGACCCATCTGGTTCACTAATGTCCTTTAGGGAGGGGAATTTGCTGTCCTCACCTGGCCTGGCCTACATGTGACTCCAGATCCGCAGTAATGTGGTTGCCCTCTGAAATGGCCCAGCAAGCCACTCGGTTGTATCAAACTACTACAAGGTCAATAAAAAGGAATGAAACTGGACAGACCACCGAGCATCAACTTAGGCACCGGAAGGCACAACGGCAAACTCAGCCGTGTCGACCCTGCAAAGTCCTCCTTACTAACATCTGGGGGCTTGTGCCAAAATTGGGAGAGCTGTCTCACAGACTAGTCAAGCAACAGCTTGACATTGTCATCCTCACGGAATCATACTTTACAGATCATGTCCCAGACACCACCATCACCATCCCTGGCAGAGGTGGCAGCACAGTGGTATACAGTCGGGAGGTTAACCTGGGAGTCCTCAACATTGACTCTGCCCCTCCCCAGGAAGTCTCATGACATCAGGTCAAACATGGGCAAGGAAACTTCCTACTGATTACCACATTCCAACCCTCTCTCAGCTGATGAATCAGTACTCCTCCATGTTGAACAGCACTTGGAGGAAGCACTGAGGGTAGCAAGGGCACAGAAGGTACTCTGGGTGGGGGACCTCAATGTCCATCACCAAGAGTGGTAGCACCACAACAGACCGAGCTGGCCGAGTCCTAAAGAACATAGCTGCTAGACTGGGTCTGCAGCAGATGGCGAGGGAACCAACAAGGAGGAAAAATTTGACCTAATCCTGCAGCAGATGCATCTGTCCATGACAGTGTGGGTAGGAGTGACCACCGCACAATCGTTGTGGAGATGAAGTCTGTCCTCCACATTGAGGATATCCTCCATCGTGTTGTGTGGCACTACCATTGTGCTAAATGGGATAGATTTCGAACAGATCTAGCAACTCAAGACTGGGTATCCATTAGGCGCTGTGGGCCATCAGCAGCAGCAGAACTGTACACGGCCACAATCTGTAACAAGGGGATGTTACAGATTGTGGTCATGGTCTGGCATATCCTCCACTCTACCATTACTACGAAGCCAGGGGACCAACCCTGGTTCAATGAAGAATGGAGGGCATGCCAGCAACAGTACCAGGCATCCCTAAAAATGAGGTGTCAACCTGGTGAAGCTACAACACAGGACTACTTGCGTGCCAAACAGCATAAGCAGCAAGTGACTGACGGAGCTAAGTGATTCCACAACCAATGGATCAGATCTAAGCTCTGCAGTCCTGCCACATCCAGTCGTGAATGGTAGTGAACAATTAAACAATTCACTGGAGAAGGCGGCTCCACAAATATCCCCATCCTCAATGATAGGGGAACCCAACACATCAGTGCAAAAGATAAGGCTAAAGCATTCGCAACAATCTTCAGCCGGAAGTGTTGAGTGGATGACCACCTCGGCCTCCTCCTGAGGTCCCCAGCATCATAGATGCCAGTCTTCAGCCAATTCTATTCACTCCACGTGATATTAAGAAATGGCTGAAGGCACTGGATACTGCAAAGGCTATGTACCCTGACAATACTCCGGCAGTAGTACTGGAGACTTGTGCTCCAGAACTTTCCACGCCCGTAGCCAAGCCGTTTCAGTACAGCTACAACACTGGCATCTACCTGACATTGTGGAAAATTGCCCAGGTGTGTCCTGTACACAAAAAGCAGGACAAATCCATCCCAGCCAATTACCACCCATCAGTCTACTCTCCATTATCAGTAAAGTGATGTAAGGAGTCATCAACAGTGCTATCAAGCAGGACTTGCTTAGCATTAACCTGCTCGCTGATGCTCAGTTTGGGTTCCACCAGGGCCACTCAGCTCCTGACATCATTACAGCCTTGGTTCAAACATGAACAAAAGAGCTGAACTCCAGAGGTGAGGTGAGAGTGACTGCTCTTGACATCAAGGCAGCATCTGACCGAGTGTGGAATCAAGGAGCCCTAGCAAAACTGGAGTCAATGGGAATCAGGGGGAAAACTCTCCACTGATTACAGTCATATTTGGCACAAAGGAAGATGGTTGTGGTTGTAGGAGTTCAATCATCTCACTTCCAGGACTGCAGGTGTCTGCAGGTGTTCAGGCAGGAGTTTCTCAGGGTAGTGTCCTAGGCCCAACCATCTTCAGCTACTTCATCAATGACCTTCCTTCCATCAGAAGTGGGGGTCCCTGATGATTGCACAATGTTCAGCACCATTTGTGGCTCCTCAGATACTGAAACAGTCCATGTCCAAATGCAGCATGACCTGGACAATATCCAGGCTTGGGCTGACAAGTGGCAAGTAACATTCGCACCACACAATTGCCAGGCAATAGCCATCTCAAACAAGATAAAATCTAACTATCACCCCTTGATATTCAATAGCATTACCATCACTGAAACTTCCACTATCAATATCCTGGGGGTCACCATTCAATAGAAACTGAACTGGACAAGCCATATAAATACTGTGGCTACAAGAGCTGGTCAGAAGCTAAGAATCCTGTGGTGAGTAACTCACCTCCTGACTCCCCAAAGCCTGTCCACCTTCTACAAAGCACAAGTCAGGAGTGTGATGGAATACCCTCTCCTTGTCTGAATCAGTGCAGCTCCAACAGCACTCAAGAAGCTTGACACCATCCAGGGCAGCCCGCTTGTCTGCCACCCATTCCACAAACAGTCGCTCCCTCCACCGCCAATGCACAGTGGCAGCAGTGTGCACTATCTACAAGATGCACTGCAGAAACTCACCAAGGGTCTCCTTAGGCAGCACCTTCCAAACCCACAACTACTACCATCTAGAAGGAAAAGGGCAGCAGACACATGGGAACACCACCACCTGGAAGTTCCCTGCCAAGCCACTCACCATCCTGACTTCTAAATATATTGCCGTTCCTTCACTGTCACTGGGACAAAATCCTGGAAGTCTCTCCCTAACAGTATTGTGGTGTACCTGCACTGCAGGGTCTGCAGCAGTTAAAGAAGGCAGCTCACCACCACCTTCTGAAGGGCAATTAGGGATGGGCAATAAATGCTGGCCTACCCAGCGACACCCCACATCCCATAAATGATTAAAAATGAACACCAAACACCGCCTACTCAACAACAAAAAGAAATACAATGAGAATAACACATAAAAATAAACATAAAACAAAGACCAGGAATCAGAGACATAGTTTAATAAAAATGCAAAAGACAAACATAAGAAAAACCAAAGCAATTATCTCAAAATATAAACAACATTCATGTTGTCAGTCAAGGTTGAATTCATTGGTGATATTCTAGACCGACATTAAGACATTGTCTAGAACCATTAAATAAATTGGCTTCTAGGAAAAGTAGTTATTATTTCAGCCAAATAAGAACCTGAAATATATACCATAGCTTGTGGAAAATGCCTGTGAAGAAATTAACATGCTGTAACGGCATGGAGGAAGTCCACTGTGCATCAATGTCATGGAGCACAGCAATAGAATGTACTTAATAGCTGGTCCCATCAGTAACATAGGCTGAAACAGGCAATCATCAAGTTTGCTTTGAAAAATATATATAATAAAATAAAAAGCAACATGCAGCATGTACAAGGCAGCTTAAGATTTTTATTGCAATCTTTCTTGATTTATGTAATCTGATCCTTCCATAGTTTTCATAACCACTCCCAAGTATCCATTATCTCATTTACAAACAAAATTATAAGCAAATTAGCCTATATAATTCTCTAAAATTCAACAATGCCATGAAAAATACACATTAAAATCTTACCATGATTTATCAAATTTAATCATACAGAGAATTTCCATTGTAACAATGACAAAATTACAGGCTTAACCTACTCACTAATGCTTTGCAGCTTCTTAAATAATTGTCCATTCAAGCAACTTGTGTTTCAGCTTGCATGATTTAACAACCCAATTGTGGTCCGTAGCAGGATCCGAAGTACTTCAACACATGCCGTTAAACAATACAATAACAGTAAGTTCCCATTTTAAGTTGCCCCATTTTAAGTACTTCCGCTTTAATGTCAGTCAGTTAATAGGGTCCATATTCGTGTTAAGCATCGGGAGTTTCATTTAACTTTGTTTCACACCGGGTCTAACATGGGGTCGTGTAACCTGATTGGCGCCATTTTACAGTTGCCTCTCCCGATCCCTGACCCTTGTCACCCTCACAGTCGTTGCCAACCCTCCCGCTTGCCACCTCGTCAGACTGCAACTTACCTCTGCAACCCTGGAACTCAAAGCCGCTCTTCCTGCCTCTCGCTGTTCATTTCGCAAGGCCTCGCTCATAGTGAGGGTTCAGGAGAGGGAAGCAGAGAGTGGGAGGGACGGCGAGAGGGAGGGATCGGCAAGCACGATCGACAGCAACTGGGACGGTCAGGGAGGGGGAGAGGAGGCAAGCCCGACGGTCGGGGAGGGGGAGAGGAGGCAAGCCCGACGGTCGGGGAGGGGGAGAGGAGGCAAGCCCGACGGTCGGGGAGGGGGAGAGGAGGCAAGCCCGACGGTCGGGGAGGGGGAGAGGAGGCAAGCCCGACGGTCGGGGAGGGGGAGAGGAGGCAAGCCCGACGGTCGGGGAGGGGGAGAGGAGGCAAGCCCGACGGTCGGGGAGGGGGAGAGGAGGCAAGCCCGACGGTCGGGGAGGGGGAGAGGAGGCAAGCCCGACGGTCGGGGAGGGGGAGAGGAGGCAAGCCCGACGGTCGGGGAGGGGGAGAAGAGGCAAGCCCGACGGTCGGGGAGGGGGAGAGGAGGCAAGCCCGACGGTCGGGGAGGGGGAGAGGAGGCAAGCCCGACGGTCGGGGAGAGGGAGAGGAGGCAAGCCCGACGGTCGGGGAGGGGGAGAGGAGGCAAGCCCGACGGTCGGGGAGGGGGAGAGGAGGCAAGCCCGACGGTCGGGGAGGGGGAGAGGAGGCAAGCCCGACGGTCGGGGAGGGGGAGAGGAGGCAAGCCCGACGGTCGGGGAGGGGGAGAGGAGGCAAGCCCGACGGTCGGGGAGGGGGAGAGGAGGCAAGCCCGACGGTCGGGGAGGGGGAGAGGAGGCAAGCCCGACGGTCGGGGAGGGGGAGAGGAGGCAAGCCCGACGGTCGGGGAGGGGGAGAGGAGGCAAGCACCGACGGTCGGGGAGGGGGAGAGGTGGCAAGCCCGACGGTCGGGGAGGGGGAGAGGAGGCAAGCCCGATGGTCGGAGAAGAGGGAGAGGAGGCAAGCACCGATGGTCGGAGAAGGGGGAGAGGAGGCAAGCACCGACGGTCGGAGAAGGGGGAGAGGAGGCAAGCACTGGCAGTCGGGGAGCAATAGATGAGGCAAGCCCAACGGTCGGGGAGTGGGAGAGGAGGCAAGCACCGACGGTTGGGGAGCAGAAGAGGAGGCAAGCCCGATGGTTGGGGAGCAGGAGAGGAGGCAAGCCCGATGGTTGGGGAGCAGGAGAGGAGGCAAGCCCGACGGTCGGGGAGGGGGAGAGGAGGCAAGCCCGATGGTTGGGGAGCGGGAGAGGAGGCAAGCCCCAACAGTCGGGGAGGGGCAGAGGAGGCAAGCCCAGCAATTGGGAAACGGGAGGAGCGGAGAGCCAGAGAGACTGGCAAGCCAGGGATTCAGCGAATGCGAGAGGTGGCAAGCCGGAAGTAAGTAGAAAGAGGAAACATATTTCTTTTGTAGTTTTAATCTTTCTTTTAAAAGATTAATTAATTTATGAATATTGGAATTTAGTAATGTAAAGTATTTCAACTTACAGGGTACAATGTTATAATGTTTTTTTCAGATGAGAAAGGTCCTACAGCTCCTAACTACCCCTTTTTCATTGGTTATATTTGGGAAAATCTGATTCAGTTAACGTTGTTTCATTTAAAGTTGCACTTTTCAGGAAAATAACTGCAACATTAAGCAAGAGCTTGCTGCACTCATTTACATTGTGACTCTGTACTTGAGTAGAGCTGACCAAGTTTGGAAGGGTGGGAAATGAAATGCATGAAAACAAATTTACCTTCCTCCTTGGCTGCAATCTCTTCTGGGTTACTTTCGCTATCAGCCTCATATCCTTCCTCTTCTGCAAAAAGCCTCATATTACAATACTGTGGTTCTTCTGTCTCCTCTGAAAGATCACCCATCTGTAGGGCTGAATCTCGACTTATTTTGTGTTGCTGTAGAATAAAAGAAAGCTAGCAAGTCCTTATACACTGATAACCTTTAGATAATCACCCCGTTTTAAAATCAGAGTATGGCATTTCAATTAGCAAATCAAATCAGCTTTTTACTAGATTACCTACAGTGAGAATAAAAGAGCTTAAAATAAAAACAAAAAATGCTGGCAAAACTCAGCAGGTCTGGCAGCATCTGTGGAGAGAGAAACAGAGTTAGTGTTTCAAGTCTACGACTTTTCTTCAGAGTTTGAAGGCATTTGGAAGTTGGATAAGCTATGATATCCCCGCTTCCGAACAGTATTCACAAATTCTCACGACATTAGCAGAATTAGCAGACAAATGTGCACTGGAAGATTGGGTGCACTATAAAGAATAAAGAACCAGGAAGCCAGAGAATCCCTAGAAATGTACTCTGAGGCCAAGGCAGATATAGAGGGCTCAAAAACGAGGTTTCAGGGGAATATGGACCTCACTGTTGTAATTTCAGGCAACACTACAGCCAATTTGCATACAGCAGGGTCCCACAAACAGAAATGCAATGAATGACCAGATAATCTGTCTTTTTGTGATGTTGGTTGAGGGGGAAATATTGGCCAGAGCACCACCAGAACTTCCCGATCTTTGTCAAAAAGTGCCATAGGATCTTTTACATCCATCTGAGGGGGCGGCAGATGTGGCTTTGGTTAAATGTCTGACCCGAAAGGCAGCACCCTCCAGTAGTGTAGCACTCCCTCTGTAATGCACTGAAGTATCAGCTTAGGTCATGTACTCAAGTCTCTCTGGAGGAGGGCTTGAAGCCATGATCTTCTGATTCAGAGGCACAAGTGCGACAACTGAGTAAAAGTTGACAACCTAAATTGCCAAAAACAAACTCGGAAAAGCAAATCTGAAATACAACCACAGACGATACAACCCAGCAGGCATGTGACACTGAAAATTTATTCACAAGCTAAACAATGCACAGACTGTATTTAACTGATAAAGAACACAAAGAGCAGTTCAAAAAGCAGACAAAACTCAATTTACATCTACTGATCCAAGCTGCAGTTGATCTTGCTGAGCATCTGCAGTTTTTTGTACCCAAGTAATACGAGGCTTGCAAAGCAACAAACTGCACAATATGAGATTGGTGATGTATATAAAAATCAAAGTGGGTAGTTGATGAATCAGGACCTTATCATTTTGAATGAGGTGTGCAGCATTACTTGGCAATGTTTATAAGACAGTTCAATTTAGAGCAAATTCAATATAAATCTGAATTAGTGGCCTTAATGTAAACTGATTTAATTGTTTACTTTCCTTACAAAGAGGGATAATTGGAAGATTGCACTGGAAAAGCAAATTATATTCCAGCAGTGTTGCCCCTATTTTCAAAATGATATGAATCACCAACACATTACAGAAATATAGCTGAGCCTTGGGAAACTATGCTGAGGGAGTACACAAAATACATCACAACATTCTGTATTGAGAATTCCACACACGACCTACTTCCACTCAATTGGAACCGTTTGGAGAAATGCCTTTGTGCACAGTTGCCTGTTGTGTACTGGTAAATAAGATTGGTGAGCTTCAGGCACAAGTAACCACCTGGAATTATGATACAGTGGCAATAAGAGAGTCCAGGTTCCAAGGAGGGGAGTGTTGAGATCTTAATATTCCTGGCTACAAGGTATTCAGGGGAGTTAGGAAAGAAGAGGAAAGAGGGGTCTGGCAATATTGATGAAAAATACTGTTACAGGACTGGAAAGGGGTGATGAACTTGATGGTCCTAAAACAGAATTGATTTTGTTAGAATTGAGGAATGAGAGAGGAGCTGTTACACTCCTGCATATATCCTACAGTCTGGAAAAGAGATATAGATGTGATAACGGGGGATTTCAAATACCCTAATGAAACTCAGAAAATAACAGAGCTGCTGTTCCTTCCAGGTGTGTTTTTTTATATAAATCCAAGGCAAATCTGAACTGTCAGGGTATTAGGTCTGGTTGTTCGGCATTTTATCCAATTATGTGCATCAATGTTCCATAGCAGACCTTGGTGCAAACATTCTGACTCAACTGTGGAGACATCTGGTTTATTTTTGGTTCAAGCCATACATTTCATGGGTCAGTCCTAAAGAGTATACAGGATGGCCACACCCAATCTGGAAAAACACACTGAAAATGCAAAATCTCAATCTTTTCCTTATATACTAGTGGTCTGGTTTGTTTGTCCCCTACTTAATTTATTCTCTGCCTAATGGGACACTTTCGAGTTTAACATATGGTACTCCTGGGAGAAAGGAAAATAAGAAACAAAATCTAGGCTGTTAGGATTGTGCATTGGAATACCCGCCAAAAAATGTATTTTCTCCTGTTAAGGATTGGAGACTTTGTCCTAGACTTTATCAATCTTTGTTTGAAAACATTCTTGTGAAGTGCCCTGGGACATTTTTCTACTTTAAAGGAGCTATAGAAATGTCACTTGTCGTTGTTGGCACTGATGACAAGCGGTTAGTGGGAGAAAATTTAACCGGGACAACAGCGCAATACCTGGGCCCTTACACAGCATAGGACAGCATTCTGGTAATGTGTAGCAGCAACCCTCGGTCAATGAATGGTACAGGAGGGCAAGCCAGGAGCACCAGGCATACTAAAAATGAACTCTTAACCTGGCGAAGCTACAACACAGGAAAACTTGCATGTCAAACAGCAGAAGCAACATGCGATAAAGACAGCTAAGCAATCCCACAACCAATGTATCAGATCTAAGGTCTGCAGTCCTGCCACATCCAGTCGTGACTGGTGGTGGACAATTAAACAACTAACAGGAACAGGTGGTTCAACAAATGTCCTCATCTTTAATGATGGGGGAGCCCAGCATATCAGTGCAAAAGATAAGGCTGAAGCATTTGCAACTATCTTTAGCCAGAAGTACTGAGTGTATGATCCATTTCTGCCTCCTCCGGAGGTCTCTAGCATGACAGATGCCAGTCTTCAGTCAATTTGATTCACGCCACATGATAACAAGAAATGGCTGAAGGCAGCGGATACTGCAAAGCCTATGGGCCCTAACAATATTCCAGCAGTAGCACTGAAGATTTGTGCTCTAGAGCTTGTCGCGCCCCTAGCCAAGTTGTTCCAGTACAGTTACAACGCTGGCATCTATCCAGCAATGCGGAAAATTTCCTAGTTATGTCCTATCCACAAAAAGCAGGACAAATCCAAGCCGGCCAATTACGGCCCCATCAGTCTACTCTTGGTCATCAGCAAAGAGACGGAAGGTGTCATCAACAGTGCTATCAAGCAGCATTAAAACAGCAATAACCTGCTCACGGATGCTCAGTTTGGTTCGCCAGGGCCACTCAGCTCCTGACCTCATTACACCCTTGGTCCAGGCATGGACAAAAGAGCTGAACTTGAGAGGTGAAATGAAAGTGACTGCCCTTGACATCGAGACAGGCATCAAGGAGCCCTAGCAAAACTGAAGTCAATGGGAATCAGGGGAAAACTCTCCACTGGTTGGAGTCGTACCCAGCACAAAGGAAGATGGTTGTGGTTGTAGGAGGTCAATCATCTCTGTCCCAGGGCATTGCTCCAGGAGTTCCACAGAGCAGTGTCCTTCCCTCCATCATAAGGTCAGAATTCGGGATGTTCACCGATGATTACACAATGTTCAGTACCATTCACGACTCCTCAGATAGTAAAGCAGTCCATGTCCAAATGCAGCAGGACCTGGACAACATTCAGGCTTGGGCTGATAACTGACAAGTAACATTTGTGCCTACACACAAATGCCAGGCAATGACCATCTCCAACAAGAAAGAATCTAACCACCCCCCACCTTGATATTCAATAGCATTATCATCGTTGAATCCCCCACTATCACATCTTGGGGGTTACCATTGACCAAAAACTGAAGTGGACTAGCCATATAAATACTGTGGGTACAAAAATAAGTCTGAGGCTGGGAATTCTGTGGTGAGTAACTCACCTCCTGACTCCCAAAGCCTGCCCGCCATCTGCAAGGCACAAGTCAGGAGTGTGATGCAATACTCAAGCTATAACAACATTCAAGAAGCTTAAGACCATGCAGGACAAAGCAGCCTGCAGCCCATCCACCACCTTCAACATTCACTCCCTCCACCACTGTCACACAGTAGCAACAGTGTGTACCATCTACAAGATGCACTGCAGCAATTTGCCAAGGTTCCTTCGACAGCACCTTCCAAACCTGTCACCTCTACCACCTAGAAGGACAAAGGCAGCAGATGCATGGGAACACCATACCTGCAAGCTCCCCTCCAAGCCACACAATATCCTGCCTTAGAAATATATCACTGTTCCTTCACTGTCACTGGGTCAAAATTCTTGAAATCCCTCCCCAACAGCACTGTTGGGTGTACCTATACCACATGGAATGCAGCAGTTAAGGCAGCAGCTCAGCACCACCTTCTCAAAGGCAATTAGGGATGGGCAACAAATGCTGGCCTAACCAGCAAGGCCCAAATCCTGTGAAAGAATATATTAAAAAAAACCTCATGGCAACACCGGAAGCAAAAATTTGCTAAGAACAGAAAAAATTGAGTCATGGTAAATGGTTATTTTTCAGACTGGAGGATGGTAGACAGTGTTGTTCCCCAAGCGTTCCGTTTTTTGATATATATATATAAATTACTTGGATATTGGAATACAGAGCAAAATTTCAAAATTTTTCAATGATACCAAACTTGAAGGCAATGACAAATAATGAGGATGATACCAATCAATTGCAACAGGACATAGATAGGTTAGGTGAATGGGCGAACAAGTGGCAGATGGAAATTAATACAGCGAAGTACAAGGTGATGTATTTGGCAGAAGAGATATAGAGAGGCAATATAGACTTGATGGTACATTTCTAAGGAGGGTGCAGGGACAGAGGGACAAAGGAGTTCATGTGCATAGATCTTTGAAGGTGGTAGGGTTAAAGGGCTGTTAACAAAGCATATGGGATCTTAGGCTTTATAAATAGAGCTAATGAATACCAGAGCAGGAAAGTTATTTTGAGCCTTTACAAACCTCTGATTAGGTCACAAAATTACATCCAGTTGTGGTCACCACACTTGTGGATGGATGTGAGGGTCCTTGATGGAGAGGGATTTAGAACAACAGTCCCAGGAATTAGGCATTTTGGTTACAAGGTTAGGCTGGAGAACCTAGGGTTGTTCCCCTTGGAGCAAAAAAGAGATTGAAGGGAGATTTGATTGAGGTGCACAAGATTATGACAGGTTTAAATAAGGTAGACAAAGAAAATCTGTTCTGAGTGAACAAAGACTGGGAGACACAAATTTAAGGTTTTGGGCAAGAGATGCAAAGGGGATGTGAGGAAAAACATTTTTTACATAGCAAACAATAATGACCTGGGACTCGCTGCTTATGCAGATGCTCAAAATGGAAATGGTGAATGATTTCAAAGGAAATTGGATGGAGATTTGAGGGAAATATACTTGCAGGGCTACGGGAATAAAGCAGGGGAATGGGACTGACCAGATTGCTCTACAAACAGCCAGTAAGGACTTAATGGGCTCAGTGGTGTTCTTCTGTGGCGTAATGACTTTGTGACTCTATTAACATTTTTGAAGGACAATCTGACAGACACAATCTAAAACAGGGATATAAAAGTTGAAGGCTAAACAAACCCACAATTTGTTACTCAAGAAATAGCTGGGAGGGCTCATGCATAATTAAGATTTTTTTTGTGATTCATATGTGTGTTTCTAGCTTTTACCCCTTCTCCCGCCCCTCAGTTTTTTTTTTAATTTTCTTTCCCCTTTTTATAATTTTCCAGTTTACACAACACTGCAAAGAAGTGGACAGATTAATAATCTACTCTCAGGCTTGTAACAAATTCATGTCAGGTTCTCCTACAGTAGCTCTGAACCCACGTCTCCCTTTAATTTCTCTATCCTCCCTCAGCTCTCTCCAGGCTCAGCTCGTCTATGTGATCCACCCTTGTTCTTCAACTGCATTCCCACAAAATACCCCTAAGGTCCTCTGCTAATTTCCATGTTAGCTGACGCTGTAAATGCTTCCTTTGCCTCATGTTCTATCACTGCCAGCATCATCAACAGAATCTCAGAATTGTTATAGTGCAGAAGGAGGCTATTTGCAAACAAACTATTGCCCCATCACCAACCTCCTTTTTAGAAAAGTAAGAAGCAATTGATTGAAACATATAAGATCCTGAGGGGTCTTGACAGGGTCGATGTGGAGAGGATGTTTCCTCTTGTGGGAGAATCTAGTACTAGAGGTCACTGTTTAAAAATAAAGGGCTGCCCATTTAGGACAGAGATGAGGAGAATTCTTTTCTCTCAGAGGGTTGGGGATTTTTGGAACTCTCTTCCTCAAAAGGTGGTGGAAGCAGAGTCTTTGAATACTTTTAAAGCAGGGGTATATAGATTCATGGTAAGGGGGTTGTAATAACTAGACGTACCGGACGGGTTTCTACTTGGAACAGATAACTTTGTTACCGGGAGCTCTTTCAGAAGCTTTATGCTTGAACCAGGTCCATGACTAGAGAGTTCCCCCCACCCCCCTCCCCCCGGATTACCCGCACTTAGGGCTCATTTGTCAAGAACAATCATGTGACCCCTAATAGGCAGTGGGAATCGCTACATTTCCTCCCCCTTTAATTTTTTTAACATTTCCTATTTACAAAGAATATTTTAATACACAACATATATATATACACAGGTCAGATGATTAAAGATTAAGTCTCTAGTGTGGTTTTCTAATTCTGTTAGAGCGGCATAGCTCTACCACTTGAGGTTCTTCTACTGGATCGACATGATCAGGAACTGCAGCATCAGATACATTATTAGAAAGTGGCAGTTAAGGATTAGGCAATTCTTCAGAGACATGAGGTATGTCTATTCTAGGTCGATTGGTCAACTCAGGGATTAATGGTTTGACAATCACAGGCGGAATAGCTGGCTGTCGGAATGTCTGTCTAGACCTAAGATGGTCCAAATGTTTTCAAACAATTTGGTCTTCCACTTCCATTTGTTAGGACATTTTCTAAGGCAATTACACCAGGAAACCAACAAGGTCCATTTCCAAAATTGTACATGAAAACTGTATCTCCTATAGTAAATCTTCAAGCTTTGCTATGAACATCGTGATTCAATTTTTGATTACTCTGATTCTTCTCTACCAGACTTAACCTTGTACGTGCGTTTCATCAATAATTCAGATTGCGTTGAACCCGTAGTTGAATGAGGTGTCGTACAGTAATTGAGAAGAAAACGAGAGTTTCTAGAGTACCTTCAAATAATCCCTTCGTTTCTGATTTGAAAGTTTGCACAGCTCTTTTAGCTAACCCATCTGATGAAGGATGATATGGTGCTGTTTTAAAATATTTGATTCCATTTAAACTCATGAATCTCTGAAATTCTGTACTAGTAAAGCTTTTACTGTTATCTGAAAGAATGACTTCTGGTAGGCCATGTATGCTAAAACATTGGTGCAGCTTTTTAATAGTTCCACCCGATATCAGTGATCTAGCTTCATAGACATCCATCCACTTAAAATGTGAATCTACAATCAATTTAAAAAAAGGGTACCTAAGAATGGACCTACATAATCAATATGTAGTCTAACCCAGAGTCGACCAGTACACTCCCACGGATGCAGTGGAGCTGAAACGGGCAACTTCTGTTGTTGCTGACACTGCAGACAATGCATGATCACACTTTCAATGTCACTGTCTATGCCTGACCACCAGAAATAGCTTCACACAAGCATTTTCATCTTTGATATACCTGGATGCGCACTGTGAAGCTCTATCAAGGTTCTCTTCATTGCGAAGGAACGACGACTCTTGATCACCACAAGATTCCATCTTGACAACTTAACTCTGTTTTACAGGCATAGAATGGTCTCATCTCTTCAGACACTGGTGAATTCGACCACCCTTGCAATACAAGGTCTCAGGCTTTTGACAAAATTGGATCCTGTTCATCCAATTCCTCATTTGCTTCACACACACAGGCGAAGAGTCCAAGAAATTCAACACAAGCACAACTTCTTGTGGCAATGGAGCATGTACAATGCTATCTGGTAATGGGAGATGACTGAGTGTGTCCACATTTGCAATATGCAAGCCAGGACCCTGCATAAAAGTATACTCATACACAGATAATATCAAAGCTTAACATTGAATTCTTGCTGAGGCTATTGGCGGAATGGCTTTATCCTCACTGAATAAGCCCATTAATGGTTTATGACCTGGCACAATGGTGAAATGTCGTCCAATCAGATACTGGTGGAATTTCTTCACTCCAAACATTACTGATAAACCTTCCTTTTCAAGTTGTGAAAACCCTTCTCAACTGCAGAGGGGGTTCTGGAGACATAGCTGATTGGCCTTTTGGAACGAATTTCTCTCTTCTTCTGTTTGCTCTAGAGTTTTGTCTCGTCCTTCATTTTGATTTCACAGTTGGCCAAATTTCTCTCTGGTGAAATCTTAACTTGGTTCAGTTCGGCAGTTGAGCTACCCATGGCCTCATTATCCACTCGTATTTTGGAAAGTTCCACGTCTTTTCCTTCTAATGCCTCTTTTGTTTCATTCAGCTGATTCTTCAGGTCTTCAGTCTCCCTCTTATATCCTTTGCTTCCTCCTGGAACATTGAACATTGTTGAGTCTTCTCTGCCAACAGTTTCTTCAGTTTGTTTAGAGTGGCACTAAATTCATTTTGTTTCTCTTCATGATTTTCCAGTGGAATCAACTCTGACCTGAGGAGTCCTTGCATCCTGTGAATGTCCTTTGATTCTCCTAACTCATTCCAAAATACACTTGTCATATTCCCTTAGCAACTCAAGAACTCCTCCTGTTCTCACTTGAAATATTTCAGACCAGTTGAACTTCATTTTTCGTAACCAGTCTCAGCCCAGAAGACTAGGTCTTTTCTTCACCTGTCACTATGGTCACTGGAAGCTGGGCTGTCTGTTGCCTATAGGACACAGGTGCTGTGGCGATGCCCTTTGGCTGTATGGACTTTCCAATGTGTGTCTTCAATTAAGCTGTGGTTTGCTCCAGATTCAGTAGCTGGGTACCTTCATTTAGGTATTAAAATGTGTGCTCTCCCACCACCGTGATTGATGCTCCCTTGTCCATCTCCATTACTAGTGGCTTCCCATTCACTTGAATGGTGATGGTTATTGGTTCTATTTTTACTGCTTTGGCATTGTACAGGGAATAGATATCAGTATCGGTAGCTTCAGGTTCTGTTATATTATTCACTTCAACTGTTTTGGTCTGCTGTCTTATGGGGTGTCTTGATTTCGCCTTGCATTGCTTTCTTTCTTATGGCAGTAATGGTATTCTGCCTCCTTGAATCTGCAGGTGTCTGGTACATGGTTACCCCCACATCAGTAACAGGTTAACTTTGAAGTTGCTGCTGAAATGCTTCCACTAGACCTTTTCATTTTTCTCACCATCGTCCCCTCCCCCCACCCCACCCCCACTAGGGCCATCTGGCACTTGCTCATTCTGCTTTCTACTCTTAATGTCACCATTAGCACCTCCTTCAGCCAGTGCCACCACCATTAACACCCCTTTGACCTTTTGTTTATGACATCTTTTGCAATCTCTCCTTTGCCTCCACCTATCACTGGCCTTCTATCCAGCTTTACCTGTCCCACCCCCTCTTAAACAGTACATATTTCACCACATTTGTGCTTCTCTTTAGCTCTGAAGAAGTCAGACGGACTCGAAACGTTAACTCTGTCTTTCTCTCCACAGGTGCTATCAGGCCTGCTGAGTTTTTCCAGCATTTTTTGTTTTCTTTCAGATTTCCAGCATCCGCAGTATTTTGCTTAGTGTTTAATTCACTGCCAATTCTCCTCCAGGAGTGCCTACCTTGAAGAAGTACTGCTCTTCTCTCCCACAGGATTTCCGCTTTTCTCTTTTGCCCTGTTCACCTTCATTGCTTTCCATTTCCCTCCTGGTGTTTGACAAGGTGTTTACCAAAACTCGCTTTCACAGCCATATTTCCTTCCTCAGTGACTGTCTCTGTCTCCGACTTACTCCACGTGGCTTCCAACTAAAGTTCCACCCCTCATGTTTCGAATCCACCCAGGATTACAGGTATCTCCGGGACATACAACACTCCCCGGACTGCTGTTCTTGCCGC
This sequence comes from Cetorhinus maximus, assembly GCF_964194155.1. Lineage (NCBI taxonomy): Eukaryota > Metazoa > Chordata > Chondrichthyes > Lamniformes > Cetorhinidae > Cetorhinus > Cetorhinus maximus. Next base: position 70,410,208 of record NC_135883.1, on the reverse strand, counting down.
ATTCTGAGATCCACACTCAATGCCATGCACCACCATATGAATACATTCGACCTCTCCCTCCAGCAGCACCGACTCACCCTATCTCAAAGCTGTCCTTGCCCCCAGTTTCCTTTTATTCTTCTTCTCATCCGACGCCTTAACAAGATGCTTTGTCTCTTTCTTTCAGGTGCTAAAGAACGCAAGCCCCAACAATTCACTGATACCAACGCCCATCCAGGACCCTCCGCCCCTTCCCTTCCCATCCCTCTGACCCCCTCCTGTCTTCGAATCCCAGCCCTTACCGTGTGCTCGCCATACCCCCTGACCTTCCCCTCTCTGATGCTCAGTTTCATACTCTTACACCCTCACCTCAATGAATTCCAGGCTTGGCACGATGCTGAACTCTTCTTCCGCTGCCTTCGTCTCCATGCTCACTACTTTGGGCAGGAGTCCTCCCCCCGTTCAACTGATCCTTTCACCCGCCTCCAGTACTCCAGCTCCACCTGGACCCTTCCCTCTGGCCTCTTACCTGCCCTTGATCTTTCCATTGAGGACTGTCGGTGTGACATCAGCCATCTCAATTTCTCTGCTCCTCTCACCCACTCTAACCTGCTCCTTCTGAACTTGCCGCACTCCGTTCTCTCAGGTCCAACCCTGACTTTGTTATCAAACCTGCCAACAAAGGTGGTGCTGTTGTCGTCTGGCGTACTGGCCTGTACCTCGCAGAGGCTGAGCACCAACTCTCAGACACTTCCCCCTACCCCCACCTGGACCATGACCCCACCACTGAAGATCAAGCCATTGTTTCCAGGACGGTCACAGACTTCATCTCCTCTGGAGATCTTCCCTCAATAGCTTCCAACCTCAGTCTCCCAACCTCGGACAGCCCGCTTCTACCTCCTCCCCAAAATCCACAAACAGGGCTGTCCCGGTAGACCGATCGTGTTAGCCTGTTCCTGCCCCACAGAACTCATTTCTTCCTATCTTGACTCCGTTCTCTCTCCCCTTGTCCAGTCTCTTCCCACCTACATCCATGAATCCTCTGATGCCCTACACCATATCAACCATTTCCAGCTCCCTGGCCCTAACCACCTCCTCTTCACCATGGACGTCCAATCCCTCTACACCTCCATCCCCCACCAGGAAGGTCTGAGGGCTCTCCACTTCTTCCTTGAACAGAGGCCCAAACAATCCTCATCCACCACCACTTTCTTCCATCTGACTGAACTTGTTCTCTCACTGAACAATTTCTCCAAATAAAACGTGTGGCTATAGGTACCCACATGGGCCCCAGTTACGCCTGTCTCTTTATGGGGTATGTGGAACATTCCTTGCTCCAGTCCTACTCTGGGCCCCTTCTACAACTCTTTTTTCAGTACATCAATGACTATTTCTGTGCCGCTTCACGCGCTCATCTGGAGCTGTAAAAATTTATCAATTTTGCTTCCAATTTCCATCCCTCCATCACTTTCACATGGTCCATCTCTGACACTTCCCTTCCCTTCCTTGACCTCTCTGTCTCCATTTCTGGTGATAGACAGTCCACCAATATTCATTATAAGTCCACCGACTCCCACAGCTACCTCAACTACAGCTCCTCACACCCTGCTTCCTGTAAGGACTCCATCCCATTCTCTCAGTTCCTTTGCCTCCGTCGCATCTGTTCCGATGATGCCACTTTCCAAAATGGCGCTTCTGGCATGTCTTCCTTCTTCCTTAACTGAGATTTCCCACCCACTGTCGTTGACAGGGCCCTCAAGTGTGTCTGACCCATCTCCCACACCTTTGCCCTCACACCTTCCTCTCCCTCCCAGAACCATGATAGGGTTCCCCTTGTCCTCACTTTTCACCCCACCAGCCTCCACATTCAAAGGACTATTTCTGCCAACTCCGGGATGATGCCACCACCAAACACATCTTCCCTTCACCCTCCCCGTCGGCATCCCATAGGGACCATTCCTTCCGGAACACCCTGGTTCACTCCTCCATCACCCCCAATACCTCAACCCCATCCAATGGCGCCTTCCCATGCAATCGCAGGAGGTGCAATACCTGCCCCTTTACTTCCCTCCTCCTCACCGACCAAGGGCCCAAACACTCCTTTCAAGTGAAGCAGCGCTTCACTTCCACTTCCCTCAATTTGGTCTACTGCATTCGCTGCTCCCAATGCGGTCTCCTCTACATTGGAGAGACCAAATGCAGACTGGGTGACCGCTTTGCAGAACACCTTTGGTCTGTCCACAAGCATGACCCAGACCTTCCTGGCGCTTGCCATTTCAACACGCCATCCTGCTCTCATGCCCACATGTCCATCCTTGGCCTGCTGCAATGTTCCAGCGAAGCTCAATGCAAACTGGAGGAACAGCACCTCATCTTCCAATTAGGCACTTTACAGCCTTCCTGACTTAACACTGAGTTCAACAACTTCAGGCCATGGACTCCTCCACCCTCACCTCTTTTTGATACCCTTTTTTCAATATTCATTTTTATTCTTTTAAATTTAAATTTTTACTCATTTCCATTTTTATTCATTGTTTTATCCCCACCTTTTAGCCTATTTTCGATCTTTTTTCCCACCACTGTCCTCTCCCCCACACCCCACCCCCATTGGGGCCATGTGTCACTTGCTCATCCTGCTTTCTACTCTTAATGTCACCATTAGCACCTCCTTTAGCCAGTACGACCGCCATTAACACCCCTTTGACCTTTTGTTTATGACATCTTTTGCAATCTCTCCTTTGCCTCCACCTATCGCTGGCCTAGAATCTTGTATGTTACAATGAAATCGCCTCTCATTTTTCTAATCTCCAGGGAATATAGGCTCAATTTACTCAGTCTCTCATCATAGGATAACCATCTCCCTTCCTCCAGCTAAACAATGGGAACACTGAAGCCAACATCTTTGTCACCACCACAAACTCTGTACCCTTGACACTGGTTCCATGATTCTTCCCTGAGCACTGTCTCAGCATGAAACAGATTGTTTCCAACCTCATCATCCTATTCAACTCCAAACTGAGCTACAAATCAGATTTCCTCTCCAAAACAAAGTCCATCTATTTCCACCTCCATAACGGCACCAGTCCATCAGCTGCAGGAACACTCATCCAAGTCTTTGTCATCCCCAAACTTGACTATTCCTCTCTTCTACCCTCTGTAAATTTCAATCCATCCAAAACTCTGTTGCTTATATTCCTGCCCTAAGTCCTACTCACTTACCATCCATATATTTGATGACCTTCATTGAACCCCAGTTTCCCGAATACCTCAAATTTAAAATCATTATCCTTATTTTTAAATCCATTCATGGACTTGCTACTTCACAACACTGTAACCTCCAGCTCTACAATCTATCCACTCTGAAATCTTGGGGCAGGATTTTCGGGTCACGGGCGGGCGCGATCAGATGGCTGGGAGTGCCCGGGAAACAGCCCACCTTGTGCAATTGGCCCCTGACTGCAATTTCACACTGGCTGGCCAATTAACAGCCAGCCAGTGTGAAAGGTACACTTAGAAGCTTAGGTGTGCGCAGGAGGAGGGCAAGCGCAAAATTCTGCACATGCGCGGGGGAGCACGCACTGAAAGCTCCTCGAAGGCAGGGACCAGCCTCAGGGAGCTGAAGAATTTTAAAATCAAAATTAAAGATTTTGAAAATCTGAAAAAAATGTCCCCACATACAACTCACTCAGATGAACAGGAACATAATAAAAATTGTGTCAAAACATTTTTATTTTTTAAAATTAACCCGCCCATGGATGAGGTTTCCTGAAAAGTCTAAAGGCTGCCTGGCCAATTCACCCGCCCGCCAACTACAATGTTGGATGGGCAGCAAAAAATACATTTTAATTAAACAATTAATGGCCTTAATAAGCCTCTTAATTGTCGGCAGGCATGCTGCAGACTCTCGCTTGCGCCCGCAGACCGAAATGTTGCGCAAGTGCACAATGACGTCAGGATGCTTGCCCAATGTCATTGCATGCTATTTCACACTCCGGTGTGTCAGGCACGTGCCCGCATGCCGAGCGGAAAATCTTGCCATTGATTTTGTTACCCTTGGACTTGTGCATCCCCCACATTCTGCCCCACCACTGGCAGCCATGCCTTTAGCAGTCTAGGTTTCATTCTTTAGAATTCCCTCCCTAAACCTCTCCATCTCCCTGTACATCTTTAAGACTCTCCTTAAAATCCCTCTCTTGACATAAATTTTCATCACCTTTCCTAATATCTTCATTGGTTGGGATTCTAGTTACACCCTGTGAAACTCTATAGAAGTGCAATAAAACCAAAATTCACAAGCATGAAATTCCTGGTAGACGCATTGTTTTAGCCCGTTCCTGCCCACTGCACTTATTTCTTCCTATCTCGACTTTTTCTCCCCTTGTCCAGTCTCTCCCAACCTACATCTGTAACTCTTCTGATGCCCTACATTTCAACACTTTCCAGTTTCCTGGCCCTAATCACCTCCTCTTCCCCGTGGACATCCAATCTCTCTACATCTCCATCCCCCATCAAAGGTCTGAGGACCTTCCACTTCTTCCTTGATCAAAGGTCCAACAGTCCCATCTACCATCCTCCTCTGCCTGGCTGACCTTGTTCTCTCATTGAACAACTTCTCCTTTAGCTTATCTCACTTCCTCCAAATAAAAGGTGTTGCTATGGGTACACGCATAGGTCCTAGCTATGCATGTCTTTTTGTAGGATATGTGGAAAATTTCATGTTTCTGTCCTACTGAGGCCCCTTCCTCAACTCTTTTTCCGGTGCCATTTCCTGCTCTCACCCAGAACTGGAAAACTTCATCAGCTTTGCTTCCAATTTCCTCCCTTCCCTCACCTTTACACGGTCCATCTCTGACTCTTCACTTCTCTTCACCAACTTCTCTGTCGCCATTTTTAGGGATAGGCTGTCAACTAATAGTCACCATAAGCCCATTGAATCCCATAGCTACTTCAATTACACTTCCTCACATCCTACTTCCTATGAGGACTCCATTCCATTCTCCCAGTTTCTCCAATGCATCTGTTCTGATCATGCAACATTCCACAATAGTGCTTCTGATATGTCATCTTTTCTCCTCAACTGAGGATTGCCACTTCATCATGGTTAACAGAGCCCTCAACCGTGTCCAACCCATTTCCCATTTCAGCTCTCACCCCTTCCTCTACCTCCCAGAACTGCAATAGGGTTCCCCTTATCCTCGCCTTCCATCCCATCAGCCCTCAACAGATCACCCTCTGCCATTCCTGCCACTTCCTGTGTGATGCCACCACCAAACATTTTTTCCTGTCAGCATTCCCAAGGGACCATTTCCCCCACAATACACACTGGTCCACTCCTCTATTACCCCCAACAGCTGGACCCCATCCCATGCAAATGCAGAAGATGTAATACTTGCCCTTTTACCCCCTCTCTACTCACCGTCCAAGGCCCCGAGCACTCCTTCCAGTGAAGCAGGGCTTTGTGTGTACTTCTTTCATTTTAGTATACTGTGTTCACTGCTCACAATGCAGTCTCCTCTACAATGGGGAAGACCAAATGCAGATTGGGTGACCGCTTTGCGGAACACCTCCACTCAGTTCATAAGCATGAACACGAGCTTCAGATTGCCTGCTATTTCAATTCTCCGGCTTGTTTTCACGCAGACATCTACATCCCTGGCCTGCTGCAGTGTTCCAATGAAGTTCAGCACAAGCTCATAGAATAGCTTTCGATTAGGTCCCTTACAGCCTTCCGGACTCAACATTGAGTTCAACAATTTCAGACTGTAAACTCGTCTCCATTTCCACCACCATTTTGTTTTTTGTGTACATGCCAGACTTAATCTTGTTTTTCAAATTTTTCCTTTCAGACACAGCTGTTCACTATTCTGCCATTCACACCACTCTGGGCAAATCTTTTGTTTCTTTACTACAAACATTACCACTCACTTTGCTTTTTGTACTGTGAAATCCAGTATCATTTAATCTCTTCTGCCCTCTATCTACTCTGCCTAATCATTTATTCTTCCACACCCTCCCCCCAATTTTACTTGCACAAGGCATTTACATTTCTATCTTCCTTCAGTTTCGAAGAAAGGTCCTTGAACTATTAATTGTTTCTCTTTTCACAGATGCTACCAGTCCTGCTGAGTATTTCTTGCATTTTCTGTTTTTATTTCAGATTTCCAGTATCTGCAATATTTTGCTTCTGATATACAAGTGCAAGTTGTTGTTGTTACTAAATCTGCATTTCTTATAATAGACTTGCTTTATGAAATATAACTTTGTTGAACAGGAAAAAAAGACGCTAAGCTGCATTCAAATATAAAAAAATTAACCACAGCTTGTGGGGATCAAGTTAACTGATAGTAAAATGCTTTCCAAATTTAAGCCTTGGTGCAGACGAGGCAAGGCAAATCAAAATTAAGCAATCAATCTATGTAGCACTGCAATACTTATTAAATAATATTTTTTATCAGCAGTGGTAGAAGCCTCAGACAAGGTCCCCTGTCCACCACCTTTCTTGCTGAAAGCAAGCAAGAAAGAAGAAAATCAAACTAACGTACAAAATTAGATCATGAACATGAATATTTTGCTATTGTGGAGGTTTTTATTTAAGGCAAAGCAGTATTTTGATAATATTTAACTGTGTGCATAAAGAACAAAAAGTTAGTTCATTTCAAGAAAGCAAACTTGTAGTAAATATTTAATCTAACTGTAACTTAAAAGCATCACCTTTTTTCTGTCCTGCTCAGCAGAATAACCATCCATAGAACTTCCTCCCAGAGACACATTTTGTAAGGAATCGAAGAGAGGCTTGGCCAGATCAGAATCAACAATACCAGAATGAACAAGTAGATCTCGCATTTCAGTCAATATCTCATCCACAGAGAGATCCTGGGATTTAAGGAATGGAAAATTTAAATTTCATTTATAACATTCGCATTCTTGCAGCACACAAATACTATTAATAAACTCTGGAATTCCCTCCCTATACTCTCCACTACCTTTAAGATGCTCCTTAAAACTAACCTCTTTGGCCAAACTTTTGGTCACCTGTATTACCATCTCCTTCTGTGATCTGCTGACACATTTTTGTTTTTATTAACGCTTGTGAAACACCTTGTGATGTTTTACTACATTGAAGGCACAATATAAATGCAACTTATTGCCGTTGCTCCTAGAAATCTTATCTAGCAGTTGCATTAACAACATCCATGAACTGGTCAGTGTCATCCTGAAACAAAGACGGCAGTAAAGGTGAGTAACAAAATAGTTTATTTGTGTGCATTGTGGTTAATGAGTCATTTGGTCAATGCCTGTGTTGTCTTCTCATTGGTTAAGACTTTTAGTCTCTGGTTTACTCTTTTGAACTCATTATTTATAACTGCTTGGTGAGTTGGTAAAGTTGGTATCCAAAGGGTATTAAACATTCAGATCACCACTAAAAACAAAGGGAGAGCTTGAGAGTTTTTTTTGGTGCAGAATGCCCTACCAGAAACAGTGGTGGGAAAAGAATCCATACTAGCTCTTATGAGGGAAATGGATAAATCTTCGTGATGGGCTGAGGAATGGGAATGAAGTGTTGGTGCAAGTAAATCGAGCCAAATGGCTTTCTCTCTGCTGTACAATTTGATGATTCCACATTAGTTCATCAATTTTATTATATTACTCCTAAATATGTCCTTCCCCAAAAGTTTGTTTCCTGACATTCCAATAAAAATTTGGGATATAAAAACTTCAAACTTGCATTCTCAAAAAGGTTTAATATCGTAAAAATCCAAAGGTGCTTCACTGAGAACAAAAAGAAGCAGGTCAGTAGTAGAAGAATTAGGACAGATAACAAAGTATGCCCAAGAAACAGGTTTTGAGCAGGAGGCTTTTGAAGGCGAGAAGAGAAGGCGGAGAAGTTTAAGAAGAGTGTAGGGACAAAGAGACAATCCACAAAAAAACTGGGTCTACATATCTGGTGCCAGGGTTAGGAAATAGGATTTAGGAGTGTTAGCACCAAGAGTGGACTCAGACACCAATCTTCTGGAATTAGAGCTAAAATATTAACACCACAAAAATCGTTTTAAAGGGATTTAGTTTCTTGTCTTTCAGTTATATGCATATTCTGGTTTTACAAACTCAAAGGCTAGTAATCAAATTATATTGATTCCTCAACTCAACACTGGGTTACGGTTAAGCTCAATTATACACAGAGCCATGAGAATATAATGTAGAGAAATGTAACCCTGGTAGCCTTTGGGCTCCATCTTGTTAGCTTCTAGACCCTTCAAGAGGGGTGAGGGGGAATAAATTACTTTCTCCATTACTTTCTCTGCTTTAATAGGCTCCTCATTACTGCTGATATCTAACAAATCTTTTTTGACCACAAGACTTGATGCTGAATGTGAGTCAATTTCCAATTCCTTTTGAGTTTCATCCTGAGTAAACATATTAATTTTGTTTTCTTTTATGTTGTCTTTCCTTGAGCTGGAGGTCTGCTTAATGAGGACTGTCATCAGTTTACGACAGACAGCTCATACAACCAACAGGGTAGTAGGGGACCATCTCCCAGGTCTCTACTAATGCCAGAAGTTGTTGAGAGGAGTGCAACTGTGACCTAAGAATCATTCCACTGACATAAACCCCACAGTAAGACAGGTGAGGACTTGGAGATTGAAATTATGGACCCACAGCCCAACATACTGGGTTGCATGTTGGCATATTATCATGCTGCCAGGACACAAGAAAAATCATTGAAAAACATACCTGTGGAGAAGGTTCCAAATCAGTTTTCCTAGAAGTGTGGAGACAGATGGCTAATGAAGCTTCCAACAGCCTGATGCTCTGGAGCGCCCAATCCTCCTCTGTTGTACTTTGTTCCTGCTCCACAGCATCCCAATCTTTTGGCATCTCATCACCTTGTAGAACAACACTCTCTTCATCCAACTGGTCTCCAAATACTGTTGCTTTTTGAATATTTTCAGGCTCTGGCTTAATAGACTCCTCACTACTGCTGATATCTGACAACTCTTTTTTAGCCACCAGACTTGATGCTGAACGTGAATCAATTTCCAATTCCTTTTGAGTTTCACCCTGAGTAAACGTGTTACTTTTGTTTTCTTTTACGTTGTCTTTCCTTGAGCTGGAGATCTGCTGAATAATGATTCTCATCAGTTTACGACAGACCCCCAGGCCACCAAGTTTATGGAACTGTTTCTGGAATACTATGTTTTTCAAGTAGATCCAGCGACACACAGACCACACATCGGCTGCTCGTCTGATCTGCTCTTTCGAAGGCAAAACAACACTGTCTGGTGATAAGTGAGGAAGCATGTTACCCAGAGGTTCACTGGCTGTGCTATCATAGCCTGAGGTGTCTTCAGAATCATTCACAGAGTCATGATCAGATTCAGGCTCTTGACTAACACACAGAAATGCAACACAAAGGAACAAATTTATCACATTTAAGTGGGTGTCGATGATTTTAGCCTTCTTCTTCTTGGGGTATGATTCTTTCAGAACAGCGTAAAACTTACTTAAACTTTGCTGCATCTCACTTTTATGCAATGCTGTAAGTTGGCTACTTGGAGTGTCATTGGGATCCAAAGCAGAGTTCTCTGCATCAGTCTCTTCACCTTGCATTCCTGCATCTAGCTGTTGATCCCCAAGGCACAGGATTAAGGTTTCAAAAACCTTTAGTGCATAGGATCTAACTGAGTCTAGATAAATCAACTCAGTCATCTGATTTAATCCGCTGCAGCTGAAAAAGAGGTCTCTGACTATCCTGTGGAAAACAAGCACACATTTCCTTTATGCAAAACAAACTGTTCTAAGAGAAAAATAATTCAAACTCAAATTTAGATCATTCCGTCATATTGTGTTTAAAACAGAAAATGCTGTAAATATATGAACATTTAAATATGATTTGATTGTGGCCTCATCTCCACTTTCCTGTATACCCACTATACCCTTTGGCTCCCCTGTCAATTCAAAAGTCCATCTAATTCAGTCTTTAAAACATTCAATGACTCACCTCCACTGCTCTCTGTGGAAGAGGATTCCACAGACAACGACCCTCAGAGAAAAATAATTCTCATCTGTCTTAAATAGGAGACACTATATTAAACACTGTCCCCTGGTTCTAGTCTCTCTCACAAGGGGAAACATCCTCTCAGCATCCACCCTGTCAATTGTTCTCAGGATCTCATATGCTCCAGTAAGATCACCTCTCATTCTTCTAAACGCTAATGGATACAGGCCCAACCTGTCCAGCCTTTCCTCGTAAGATAGCCCCCTCATCCCAGGAATCAGTCAAGTAAACCTTCTCTGAACTGCTTCTGATGCCATTATATCCTTCTTCAAGTAAGGAGACCAAAACTGTACATAGTACTCCAGATGTGGTCTCACCAATACCCTATATAATTGTAGCAAAACATCCCTTTTATATTCCATTCCCCCTGCAATAAACAAAAACATTCCATTTGCCTTTCTAATTACTTGCTCTACCTGCATACTAACTTCTGTGATTCATGTGCCAGGACATCCAGATCCCTCTGTACTGCAGAGTTTTGCAATCTTTCACCATTTAAATAATATGCTGCTTTACTATTCTTCCTGCCAAAGTGGGTGAGTTCACATATTCCCACATTATATTCCATCTGCCAAATTTTTAACTCATTTAACCTATCCAAATCCCTTTGTAGACTCTATGTACTCCTCACAATTTACTTTCCTATCTATCTTTGAGTCATCAGCAAATTTAGCAACCATACATTCGTCCCTTCATCCAAGTTATTTATATGTAAATGGTTGTGGCCCAAGCACTGGTCCTTATGGCACTCCACTGGTTCCAGCTTGCCAACCCAAAAAAGACCCATTTATCCCTATTCTTTGTTTCCTGTCAGCCAACCAATCCTCTATCTATGATAATACGTTTCCCCTACACCACGAGCTCTTATTTTGTGTAATATATTGGGGGTCCAACAGTATTTGAAAAAAGAAAAAGCAGGTTGAAGTTTCTGGAGTAAAATGAAGAGTGTCTGACAAAATGCAATCCTCTGCCTAGCATTTTTGGTTTATACTATCATTTCAATATGATATCTCTGAAGTTAAAACAAACAAGGTTCAATTAAATGAATGTCCCAATCTGACTGATAAACTTCAGTAAAACAAACAGCGTAATTTGTCTCTGATTCAGAGCTCAAAAAGCTACTGCTGTTCTTAGATGTGGGGATATCCCAATTCATACCAAGTGTTTGAAACAAAGTAATGTGCTCTCAGGAAGAGCCAAAACCATTCAATTTAAATCCTATGCATCTCTTAAATTACATGCTTCACTGGCAGCTGCATCTGAATTTGAGAGATAAAATTTTGATTTTCTACGTACAAGTCAAACATCTAAGAAATTGGATGATATACATCATGCAGGTTTTCACCAATTCAACTATATTCTGAAATCAAAGGGAGATAGAGTGCTCTTTGAAATTAGTAACAAACACCCACAAAGTTATGGTCAAGGACTTTTCTTAGGTCCAGTTTCAGTATTTGGCTATTAAGTCATTTTCTGCATCCCAGTCGGAATAACTAGTTTCTGGGTATTTTATTGTAAACTTAGTGCTTGCCATTACTACTATTGAACTACATACTTGTTATTAATAAATCAGCGTAGCAGTTCAAAGTTCAAGCCATGATCTAATGAGCATTTAATTTCTACCACTTTCCAAAGTGGGCACAAGATCTATCCAACAAGCCAAAATAATGCAACCAAAGTTTGTTTATGCTCTTGGCTCATCCCAATCACCCAGATATGTGGTGTGTAAAGGCACACTCCAGTTTATAGGGAGCGTAAGCTTACTTACAGAAGTAGTCGTTGGTGCCAATTATGAGGCATGTATCAGAGGTAAAACACCAAAAAAGTAAGAGGCTCTACACTTGAAACTGTATTTTCCCATTCCAAGTACTCTCAACTGTCAGTGTTTTCTATTGTTAATTCAGATGTCCAGTATTTGCAATCTCTTTACACAATAGCTTTAAATTATAGCAGAAAAAAGTGATTTTAAGACTAATAACATACATTACGTCCCCTTCAAATGACAGATACCACAAATAAATATTAGCAATTATTACACACCATAAACAATAATAATATCAGCAATGACTTTGTTCATCTAGATTCAGTGTTTCATACTGTCAGATCAAATAGAATGTTGAACCCATATAAAGTGAAGTGTAGATTTTCCTCTCAGTTTATGACTTTCAGAGTGGCAGTGGGTAAAAAAAAAACAACATAGGTCAAATTTAAAGAAACAGGACAATTAAAGGAGTTTCATACTAAAAGGTAAATATCTTGAAAGCATTTGAGAAGCCACAGAATGCATCACAACCCATTATTGCAAAGGCTAATGGAGTACAGCACTCAGAAAAGATGGACAAAAATGAAGAGTGTGAAAACCCTCGAAACACAGACATGAATTTGTGAGCAAGCAACAGAGCAGCTCTGTTTGATGGCTGCTATCATCCTGGTGCCGCAAGGGGCTGCAAAGTGGCTACAAAGTGAGCTGCCTTCTGGGCCACTGCGCTGTACGATTCCCATAGGTCGGCAGCGTAGCAAGCAGTAACAGAGCAAGGTAGGCACGTTTCAGACCACATTGTTATTGTGCCTGTTTTATGCCACACTGCGCCTGCAGGTAGTTTTGCTGTAGATGACAGCGCTACTGACCCAGTCTCTAAGATGACAATTTGCCTTTGAAGGAAGCATCCAGCATTACAGTTAGTTAGGCATTTACATATTGCAGTGGTGCCCATTAGGAGTGTGATGAATCAGCATCCGTGGGAAACAGAAATGACCACGTTCAAAATATTTTCACCTCTGCCCGCAGATGCGTGTATTAGGATATCAGCAGTGGGTATAGAGCACCTGTAGTGCAGACTGGTCTGTCTGGCATCACTTTGTAGGATATTTTCTTTCCCTAAATCTATCTAATAGGAGATTCCCATGGGAAAATACATATGTACCAGGACTGAAATTGTGGGGCGGGGGCAGTGCCAGGGGGGGACGCGGAGGATTGGGAGTGGGGGGAGATATAAATAATTTACATTAATTAGCGCCATAACTCACAAATACCAATAGGATAATGAAACAAAAATGATTCAATTACTTCCATCCTATCAGCATGGGCTATATTTAAAGCTAGCTCTCAGAAGTAATATTAAATCCAATAGGGAAATAAAGAGAAATTTTGTTACTTGGAGAGTGGTTACAATGTGGAAGTCATCACAACAGGAAGTGGTTGAAGAAAATAGCTCAGATGCTTCCAAAAGGAAACTAAACCAGTGCATGAGAGAAAAGGAAATAGAAAAATATGTTCTAAGGTAAAATGAGGTAGATGGAATGGGAGAAGACTTGGAATACAAACCCAAGTCACAGATCAATAGGTGCCCGTTTGACCGAATAGCCTGTTTCTATGCTACAAATCGCAAGTAATTCTATAGCACAGTGGTTCAGCAGCTACATATTCAGTTCTATTCTGAAATTAAATTATCTTTCTTTCTTCCTTGCCCTATCCCACTTGGTAAGATATGTTCTCCCTCCCTTCTGAAAGTGCAAGAAGTTAAACATTTTCCACCTTATTCGCCAACTGCTGGCAGGAAGTGAGAATGTGTGGACCTGGTCATTCTTTGATTTTCCCATTTCTCTCCAAATGGCACTGTCTAGCCTTTAGCACCTGCTCTGGCAACTACACTGAACATAGGAAGTAGAAGCAGGAGTAGGCCATTCGGCCCCTCAAGCCTACTCTGCCATTCAACTGGATCAGGACTGATCTTCTACTTGAATGCCATTTTCCTGCACTATCCACATATCCCTAATATCTAGGAATCTATCGATCTCTGTCTTGAATATGCTCAATGACTAAGCCTCCACAGCCCTCTGGGGTAGAGAACTCCAAACGTTCACCATCCTTTGAGTGAAGAAATTCCATCTCATATCAGTCCTAAATGGCCTATCACTTATTCTGAGACTGTCTCTCCTGGTTCTAGACCCATCCCCAGCCAGGGGAAACATCCCTCCTGCATCTACCCTGTCAATCCCTGTAACAATTTTGTACACTTCAATGAGATCCCTCTCATTCTTCTAAACTCTAGAGAATATCAGCCCAATCCCCTCAATCTCTCCTCATAAGACAATCCCGCCATCTCAGGGATCAGTCTGGTGAACGTACTTTGAACTCCCTCAATGGCAAGCATATCCTTCCTCAGGTAAGGTGACCAAAACTGTACACAATACTCCAGGTGCGGTATCAACAGGGCTCTGTACCATTGCAGCAAGACTTTTTTACTCCTGTACTCAAACTCCCTTGCAATAAAAGCTAACATACCATTTGCCTTCCTAATTGCTTGTCGCACCTGCATGTTAGCTTACATAAGGACATAAGCAGGAGTAGGCCATTTAGCCCTTTGGGCCAATTCTGCCATTCAATGAAATCATGGTAGATCTTCTACTTTAACACCATTTTCCTGCACTATCCCCATATCTCTTGATGTTTTTAATATCTAGAAATCAGTTGATCTCAGTCTTGAATATACCCAAGGATTGAACCTCCACAGTCCTCTGGGACAAAGAATTCCAAAGATTCACCATCCTCCAGGTGAAGAAATTCCTCTTCATCTCGGTTCTAAATGACCTGCCCCTTACTCTGAGGCTGTATTCCCTGGTTCTAGACACCTCAGCTAGGCAAAATATCCTTCCTGCATATACCCTGTTGAGCCCTGTTAAGAATTTTGTATGTTTGAATGAGATCACCTCTCATTCTTCTAAACTCCAGAGAATAAAGGCCCAATCTATTTAATCGTTCCCCATAGGACCATCGCCCCAATCCCATGTATTAATTTAGTGAACTTTTGTTGCACTCCCTCTGTGGCAAGTATATCTTGCCTTAGGTAAGGGGACCAAAACTGCACACAATACTCCAGGTGCGATCTCACCAAGGCTCTGTACTCCTATACTCAAATCCTCTTGCAATAAAGGCCAACATACCATTTGCCTTCTTAATTGCTTGCTGCATGTTAGCTTTTAGTGACTCATGAAAACTCAAGGTCAACACTTGCAGCCTCTCACCATTTAAGCAATACTCTATCTTTGATCTTCCTGCCAAAATGGATAATCTCACATTTCTCCACATTGTATTCCATCTGCCAAATTTTTGTTGATTCGTTTAGCCCCTCCCAATCCCCTTGAAGCATCTTTGCATTCTCCTCACCACTCACAATTCCACCTAGTTTTGTGTCATCTGCAAACTTGAAAATATTACGTTTATACCCCACATCCAAATCATTTTTATCAATAGATTGTGAATAAGTGGGGCCCAAGCACTGATCCTTGCAGTAGTCACAACCTGTCAACCTGAAAATAACCCATTTATTCCTACTCTCTGTTTTCTGTCTGTTAACTAGTTTTCAACCCATGCCAGCATATCCCTCCCAATTCCATGTGTTCTAATTTTGTTTTCTAACCTCTTGTGTGAGACATTACCAAAAACTTTCCAAAAATCTAAATGTATCACATCCACCGTTTCTCCCTTAGATATTCTGTTGGTTACATCCTCAAAGAACTCCAACAGGTTTGTTAAACATGATTTCCTGTTTATAAATCCATGTTGACTCTGCCCAGTCCTACCATTATTTTCTAAGTGCCCAGATACAACATCAAGATCATCATCTTGGGTTCAAGAATTCAAGAAGACTTCCTCATACATCTGTGGCACAGAATAGGAGTGTATCAAAAATGAATGTGCATTTCTATAGTGCTATGCACAATCTCAGGACTTCCCAAAGCACCTTTTCAGCCAACTAAGTACTTTTCGAATGTAGTCACTGTAGCAATGTAGGAAATGCTGCCAGTAAATTGCATACAGCAAGGTGCTACAAACAGCAATGAGATAAAGACTAGATAATCTATTTCCGGTGTTGGTTGAGGGATAAACATTGGCCAGGACGCTTGGGGAACTCCCTTGCATTTCTTCAAATACTCCCATGAATCTTTTACATCTACCTGAAGTTTTACGTTTCCTTGGTTTAACGTGTCATCTAAAAGACCACATGCCTAATAGAGCAGCACTCTCTCAAAATTGCACTGGAGCGTCCACCTGAATTTTGTACTTGGAATGGGAACCTGAAATAATGACTGACTGCTTCAGAGGCAAGAATGCTACATCTGGGCTAAGGTGCATCAATTCATTACATCAGAGATTTACTTTAAATTTACTCCTTCCATTTTTGTTACATCTAATTGCTTATTAAAATGAAACTGTGGCCTGTCACTTTAAAATAGAACAAAATACAAGAGATATAGTGCTTTACTCACCTGGATTTAAAGAGTGAAGGCAATGTGTGCAGGTGAAGCTGAAGGACATCCTGAGTCAAACATTTGTTGTGGTAGCTGCACACTTCGGTAGAGGCTGTCGCTAATCCTAGTTGCTGTGTACGATGAGATAGCTCTACTCCTCTTTGAAGCACAGTATTAAAAATATGAGTGTAAAGCTGCCATTTAACCACTGCATTGCCTTTTTGGATTAGGTGGCATATATGGCTAGCAACTAGCAAACTCAGCTGTGTATCATCAATGAAGAGAAGATCATGGTAGGCTTCCAAAGCCTCCCAAGTCCACAACATTTCCCTGGATCCTCCACTTGGCAGAATACCATCTGCTCTGTAAATGGGGTTGGCAAGATTGGATGAGGAACCAATGTCTGTGAGGCCTCCATGTAGAATCTCTGCAATATCAGGTACCTGGCTACTATCAATGGTGCAAATGTTACAACTCACTTGTTTCAATCTCTCTGAAACCTCCTCACCCCCAAGCTGCTCAAGGATAAATTTACTCAGAATATTCAAGATGTGCTGCTGACAATTTTTTAAAGTTTGCGATTTTATGGCATAAAGCATGGGGCCAATGATGGATCTTGGGTCCATACAACAACAAATTCCCACAGTATGCATGCCTGATAAAATTTGGACACAAGTGCTGCTTAAGCAAACTTCTTGAAGCAAGTGCAGACACTGGTGGGCACACACTGCAATGCAGCAACAGCGGTCAGGATAGCAAACTTCACCATCTAATGTCTCCTCAAAAGGATTTTTGGATTGCTGATTTTTGAATGCTGCAACTGGGAGACCAGACAGATCTCTGTGGTGGTGCATGAACTGAGAATACTCACATCGCCTGTGCCGCTTGCGTATACAAACCGACTGGTGGAGTTGTTCTGATTTCACTTTCTTGACAATGCTAATTATTTTCATGACACTACTTATTAAGGATTTGATATGCTCTGCTGCCTCAATAGACTTGGGTTCATCTTTTGTAACCAACTTTTCCATCTGAAGCACTGTGCCTTCAAACAACTCAAAGCCATGATGTTGTGTAAACTCGTGAACGAGGTCCATGGCCTGACTGAAGAAGAAGGGATTGGAGGATGCTGTTTGTAGGGTACAGATTAAGATTTGCAAAACCACTTCAAGTAACTCTGGCACAAGTAGTACTTCATGACGAGATCTTGAGAAAGAAAAATCTTCACTGAGTTCCTGGAAAGTCTTCTTTGGACGTGGGACGAAGGGATCTGGGCGCTTATCAATACAGTTCTTAATCTTCAGTGTCACCCTCAACAAGTCTGCAATATTCCTCCTTAGTGTATCTGGCATGTTACCTCTGCAATTTATGTCAACTGACATGAGGTGTAGCACAGTTCGTAAAAGCATCCTTTGCACAAGGGCTGCTGGCTCTGGCGTCCATCCTGCAGCAACTTCCTCAGTATCAGATACATCACCATTGCAGCAGTCTCCAAATCCTGACAAAAACTCTGTCAATGTGGGAACAACGCTCGCTGCTAATGCTGGATTGTGATTTAAGGCCATGTCAAACTTGCAAACTTTTTCCAACAGAGATAACAAAACGTGACAGAGATCAAATGGAGTATTTTCCATTTTACTTAACATGGATGACTCCAAATCTACTTCTTGAAGTGGAGCGGCAGTGCATTCTAAACTTAAGCTATTCTGTACAACTTCTCCGACTTTTAAAGATGGAAAAAAACTGTCCTTAGAAGAGCTATAGTCCTCTCTTGATTGGCATGATACAAAAGGCTGCAAAGTTTGTTGTCGTCTTTGTCTGATCATGACTGAACTCTTGTCATCTGAATTGACTTCAGAGTCAGATGTGGAAAGTGGAGTTTTCCTGGCATCCCTCAAAGAGTAGCGGTGAGTGTTTCTACGTTGTCTCTTGGTTTTCCAGTTGCTGGTGTTACATCGTGATGGTACCTGAGCGTATAAAACTGAGCTTCCGTATGGGATGTGAGCCGTTTTATCCTGAGGAGATTTGGTTGCAGAATACTTGGTCTCTTTGGTAAACAAAAGGTGTTCTAGTGCAGGTAGGTTATAATCTAAGAAACAGAAAAACATTATGAATATTGTACAAAATGCTCCAACATCATATTTAGTTATCAAGAAAAAATATTAGCACAAACAAAGTTACTATACAGAACTAGCAAGGAAACAAGGAATTAGGAACTAATTTTTACACATTTTTTGAATTGTACAAGTCCTAAATTTACTGATATGCAGCTTGCAAGCAACCATGACTATAATTGTTGAATGATACTAGCAATTAGGCTCTACAAGGAATTGCTGTGTGATTCTGCACAGAAGAAGAAATGAAAAGTTGTTCATCTGTGGCAGGCTCCTTCTTATACTATGGACAGCTGTAAACATTTTTTTGCAAATAAGTCGTATTGGTTTTCACCTTTTCCTTTCTTCATAGAAGCTAAGCAGTGTTTTGTATAATCTAAAATAAAAACAGAAAATGCTGGAAAAACTCAGCAAGTCTGGCAGCATCTGTGGAGAGAGAAACAGATTAACGTTTCGAGTCTAATATAACTCCTCTTCTGAACACAGTTTTATTTTGCATAATCTAATTGTGCTCATGATAAAACTGTGCAACAGTAATTACAAATGTTAAACATATTTTTAAATGAAATATGGTTTTCTGTAACCTCTGACCTATTGTGTCATTTTCCATAAAATTTTAATCTTACCTTTTTTGATGAGTTGCCTACCTTGTAGGATGTTTGCCATTAAAAATAAATAGCTGGATTATATCACATCTAATTGCACATTTCAGATTTTTCTGAAAGAACTTCATGTACAACATTTAATACAGTGACTGTGGTTAAGTAAGTAAGAAGGATGGTTATTTTGTACATAGCAAGGTCTTAAAAACATGAGAAACAGGAGTTGTTTTTGGTAATGCTGATTGAGTGGGGGGGTATGTTGACCAGGGTACTGGTGGTAGCTGGGAGAACACTACTGATTTTCATCCAAAAGTATAAAGAAAATTTTAACATTCATCTAAAGGGACTTTCTGTTTAACATCTCACTGAATGACAGCATCGAACCAGCTCCTTAAAACTCTTCAAATTCTTATCTTGATCCACATAGGCCTCACAGTCTGGAATTTGCTGCCTAAGCCTCCACCTCTGTCTCCTCCTTTAAGATCCTCTTAAAAAGCCACCTCTTTGATGAAGCTTTTGGTTAATCTGGCCAATATCATCTCTTCTTTCAGCACCCAATTATCTCTGATCACACCTCTGTGAAGGACATTGCATTTTCCTACATTAAAAGAGCCATATAGGAGACTGGGTGAACTGCGTAGATGGAGACAGAAACTAAGAGGGGCAGATTAGAGAAGTGGGCAAGGCTATAGCAGATGGAGTTCAATCACTACTGTCATGGCCAAGAAGAAAAAAAATCTAGAAGAAATTTGTTTCTCATCCACATTCCTTGGTTAAATTCTGTTTGCTTAAAAAAAAGGACAAACAACTGGACTGATAAATGGCTACAGCTGACCACATGATTGTAGTTCTGAAAGTTTCAGAGTAGTTTAAAAATGAACAAAGGCTAACTCATCAAACTCCTGGAATGTAATACACCTTGCATTGTATAAACATTCTAGTCAAGCCAACACAAAGGATTAGTAGACGAGACATCTGCACCAGCTAGCTTTGGACAAAGGCAGAGCGATTGGGACTCATCTCTAACGTCGTGCTAATGGTTCTGCAGTTACCTGCTCAAAACACAATGGGTTTTAAAAAGGGGGCCTCGTTAGCTGAATGGCTCATTCAAAACCCTGTCACATGACCAAGGCTCGAGTTGTTTGAATTGCTTTAATTATACAACTCTCAGATTCCATTATCAGTCGCTGTTTAACCCCAGAAGAGGTAACAGGATTCCAGGCTATAGCAGCCTGCCTCTGACCTCAGTCTCTCTCAAAGCCTGGTCTCCAAAAATAATCCTGCATTTTGCCTACAAAGTGAACTAATTCCCAGAAGACAAGAATACTTTGCTGCATCTTCACCTGCCTCAGCCTTCAACCAAGCTCCTGGGAAAAAGGCCAGGACTTCGGCCAGACAAAGCCTGTGCCATTAAAATTCTGTGATTCTGTGAAAGAACATTCCTTTGACAGTGACTTACTAGACTCTGGACTCTCATGAAACAATAATTCTTAATTCTTTTTCTGTGGTCTTTGCCCTGTACCTCTTTCTTATTGCCCTTTTGCTGTAATAATGTACTGGGGTTATGTAGCAACACCCCCTCCCAGCGTTTTGAATGTGTGTAAAACAAACTAACCCTCTGATTTTACCCTATCTTCAGTTTGCTGTGGGGTTATTAATAGAGGATTGGATCACTCCAAAACTGAGGAGTAGGGGAAAATACACCACCACTTATGAAGGGGGAATCAAAAATCAGAAACTCCTTTCTGTTTACATATGGGTGGCAAGAGGAGGAATCAGGGCTGTTTTAAATTACACCCACCCTGTCTGTAACACTACAAAATACCTGGAGTAGAAAACTAGGGTGGAATCTAATGAATCTCCAGGGAACGAGAAACGAGGTGGGCAGGGGCACTTATTTGCGTGGGAGGCAAACGGTCAGCTTCCTGACTGCCGGATGAAAGTTGGGCAGTAAGTTGGCGGCAGATTACAAGTGGATCGTGGTTCCCTAAGGCAAGCAGCAGGAACCTATTTGTAATGCATTAGCATGTAGTGCATGTCATAGTTGTTTGGTGGTAAAGGACGTGAGTAGTGCTGAAAAAAGACATTTTGACGAAGTTTTTCACCTTGCACTCATCAGGACAATCACAAGAATACCATTGTCAGGGGAAGCAACAACTTTATACTGTATGAGAAGAGGGTGCTGATTGGTGGACATTGATTGGTAGAGGCGTTGCCATGGAGAAAGCACCAGTTAATGGTTAACTACCAAGCATTGTTTGAAAGTTAAACTAGGCAGCTTGACTCCGATTGGTCAAGACATTGCCCTGGAAAACTTGTCACAATTCACCCAGCCATTTGGCCAATTCATGCTGTGCAGAACCGGTCATGGGTAAGATAGGGCGTAAAGGGACATCACTTGTGTGTGTCTTGGGCAGCCCATAGATACGAGGACATGGTGAGCTGTGAGGACAAATCCTGTCATAGATATCAAAGGCAGCTCATCACTCTTACGCAAGTCTAGCAAGAGTTTTTTTTAGCTTACTTTCGAACAAGGCTGTCCGGTCATGTTGAGCGACAAG
Organism: Cetorhinus maximus; assembly: GCF_964194155.1. Taxonomy (NCBI): domain Eukaryota; kingdom Metazoa; phylum Chordata; class Chondrichthyes; order Lamniformes; family Cetorhinidae; genus Cetorhinus; species Cetorhinus maximus. Next base: position 70,388,643 of record NC_135883.1, on the reverse strand, counting down.
TCCAGTGGACACGAATTTGGACCTGTCATTAAGAATGTCATGCATTTCAATTATATAGTTACGCTTGTTAAGGATGACTATTCCTGTTCCTTTGTCAGGTTTCCTGACATCTATGTCCATGTTGGTCTTAAGACCTCGCAACGCTGTAAGACATTAGTGTTGCACGTGAAAATCAGATATGACGTTCAGAATCTCACAATATGCATGCGCTAGATCAGCTGGACGTGCTTTCAAATATTCAGCATGTTCAGTACATGGTCAGAGAGACTTGCTACATGTTTAGTGGTGTCGTTAGTTAGTATTCTTGCAATTGTCCTCATGAGTGCGAGGCAAAAAGCTTTGACAAAATGCCTTTTTTCAGCAATAGTGCATCCTCATTAAAACACATGGTTGCCAGGTTAAATTGTACCTTTGCAATTAAGTCAACAGCAAACAAGAAGCATGTGACTTCAAATTCATGAATCATTAAATGAGGCATGCAGCAGGCCAAGTAATCTTCCTGGTGGATTTGGAATGAGTGAGCTGCTTTCCTTGTACGGGGAACTTCGTTGGATCAGGGCAGAGGAGGCTGAGCTGTTGATTTGAGCTCAGGTGGCGGCTTCCCAGGGAGGTTGGGTCATGGCTGACTGTGAAAGGGAGGATGAAGGCTCTCCAGGGAGGTTGGGGCATGGCTATCTGTGGAAGAGAGGGTGATGGCTGTGTATGGAGAGTGGTCAGGTCATGGGAGGGAACTGGACAACAGAGGATAAGTCAATCTCTACCGAAGGCAGCATAAGCATGATAGAGGGGAGATCAAGCGTGATTGAGGGCAGGTCAACAATGAGGCTGGAAGAGTCGAGGATACCGAGGGTACATCCAAGAGTGATAGACGAAGGGTCAAGGATGGAGAGTTGGCAGGTTGAGGATGACAGGGGTAGATCCATGGTGCCAATGGGACAGCTTTAGGTTGACAGACAGTTGATCAAGCATGATGGTGGGTGGCTCTAAGGTCACAGAAAGCAGAACTAGGGTGACGGAGAGAGTGTTGAGTGTCGATGGAGGGATGGTCAAAGGTGAATTGCAGGGTGGTGGCTTGCAGCTCCAGGATCCAAGAATGGTAAATGGGGAAGGGCCATTCAAGCTCAAAATCCTCATCACAGGCAGGCAGAATAATGCTGCTAGCTTGGAAGGAGTGGATCTCTGTCCGGGTACTGTTTAAATATGCCACCTAGGCCTTTGATCATTGTGCTAACGGCATGATTGCATGGCCAGCTGTCCCACCTCTGAGTGGAAATCCCACTCACTTCTGGTCCCACTGTCGGGACACTGCAACAAGATTCTGCATCCAGTTTCTCCTGGTCTCACTCTTTTAAGCATGCCTGATGCTAGCAATTTGTCAATCTCAATGGGCAATGCTGTTGGCTGTGACCCAGCCCTCTATGTGATCAGGTCAGATTAGCCCATGAAAATTTAGTGATGTTTTTCATTGTGAAATGAAGAGGTGACAATGTCGACATCAGGTCAGGTAAGGATTAGCAGAGTAGTAACATGAGAAAAAGTTATTAAAATGTTTATTAAATTGCAGCCCAGTCAGGCTGGGTAACTATTTGTCCTTCCCAAGAGAGTACAATTGTGCTCAAGTAGACACTTTATAGATCTCACTTATGCAGCAACTAGAAATTTAAAATGCTGAGAGTGTGGAGGAAAGAATCTCTGATCTTTAAACATTGAAATTGTGGTCAGGTACATTGTCATGACCATTAAGTGCTTTGCAAATCAGTTGCAATGCCACACTTACCACACCAGATTTAGATTCCATGCAGTATCAAACCAAAGCAATGCAAGACTACCATCTCCAAACACTACTACCACCCAATCCCACCCTGATTCTAGATTTAAACTGCAAGTTTAACATTGGCATGAAGCAGAAGTAATTTTGCACCATCACTGAACTAGCTTTGTAAATATATCCTTAGTTCATGAGATGATTTGCAATAATCCTCAGAGTGCTCCACTGAATAATTACTGCATACTTAGGTGACAGAGGATTAAAACACAAGGGTGATTACATTTATGGTCATAATTCTTATCGTTACTTTTTTGGCAATCATAAGAACAACCCATTTTAGATGGTTGATCTGATTTCAGTATTACGGAATGAGTTTCACATTTGCTAAATCAAAATGGGAAAAACAGAATGCGAACACTCAGCACTGGACATTACTAAATAGTTGGTAATCTAATTAGGAAAATAGTATTGGCTAAGTCCCAAGCCTGGATGTGAAGGATAGAAGAGACTAGGATGCTTAGATAGAGGCTGTTTATTGCCCACTACAGAGCTGATTTCTCCCCTCTAACACACCAGACAGCCAGTGCTACTCTTTCAAGAAACCGATTAAACTAAATTAGGAAAACGAGGGACAAATCAAGAAGCAGCCCCTTAAAGGGATAGACTGCCTCTTCCTTATATACAATTGAGTATAATTAATAAATCAACACCCAGCATCAGTTCGCCTTATTACTTTCAAGTCTTGGGTATTTAACATTCATTAAACAGAACCTATTAGATGCCAACAAATAGTACATAAAACAAAAATAAAAATACCTGGAAAAACTCAGCAGGTCTGGCAGCATCTGCGGAGAGGAACACAGTTAACATTTCAAGTCCGTATGACTCTTCAACAGAACTAAGGAAAAATAGAAAAGAGGTGAAATATAAGCTGGTTTGGTGGTGGGTGGGGGGACACAGGTAGAGCTGGATAGAGGGCCAGTGATAGGTGGAGATTGCCAAAAGATGTCATAGACAAAAGGACAAAGAGGTGTTGAAGGTGGTGATATTATCTAAGGAATGTGCTAATAGGTGACATTAAGAGTAGAAAGCAGGATGAGCAAGCTACAGATAGCCCTAGTGGGGGTGGGGTGGGGGGGGGGGATCGAAATAGGCTAAAAGGTAGAGATAAAACAATGGATGGAAATACATTAAAAAATAATGGAAATAGGTGGGCAAAGAAAAATCTATATAAATTATTGGAAAAAAGGGGAATCGGAAAGGGGGTGGGGATGGAGGAGAGAGTTCATGATCTAAAATTGTTGAACTCAATATTCAGTCCGGAAGGCTGTAAAGTGCCTAGTCGGGAGATGAAGTGCTGTTCCTCCAGTTTGTGTTGAGCTTCACTGGAACAATGCAGTAGGCCAAGGACGGACAGGTGGGCATGAGAGCAGGGTGGAGTGTTGAAATGGCAAGCAACAGGGAGGTCTGGGTCATGCTTGCGGACAGACCAAAGGTGTTCTGCAAAGCGGTTACCCAGTCTGCGTTTGGTCTCTCCAATGTAGAGGAAACCGCATTGGGAGCAGCAAATGCAGTAGACTAAATTGAGGGAAGTGCAAGTGAAATGCTGCTTCACTTGAAAGGAGTGTTTAGGCCCTTGGAAGGTGAGGAGAGGGTAAGTAAAGGGGCAGGTATTGCACCTTCTGCGATTGCATGGGAAGGTGCCGTGGGAGGGGGTTGAGGTGTAGGGGGTGATGGAGGAGTGGACCAGGGTGTCCCGGAGGGAACGATCCCTGCGGAATGCCGCCGGGGTGGTAAAGGGAAAGTGTGTTTGATGGTGGCATCATGCTGGAGTTGGCAGAAATGGCAGAGGATGATCCTTTGAATGCGGAGGCTGGTGGGGTGATAAGTGAGGACAAGGGGGACCCTATCACGGTTCTGGGAGGGAGAGGAAGGTGTGAGGGTGGATGCACGGGAGATGGGCCGGACACGGTTGAGGGCCCTGTCAACCACCATGGGTGGAAAACCTCGGTTGAGGAAGAAGGAAGACATATAAGACATAGTACATAAAAATGGTTTGTGATTTTATAGCTTCCCTATATCTCTATTATTTACTTGGTCTTTGATCCCAGCTCATCTACAACTATGAATCAATCAATCCCAGCCCCCAATCCATTGTTCTTAGCTTTCTCACTCCAATTCCAACCCTAATTTTTGAAACTAAAATCCCTCCCTTCCTATCTACACCAAATGAGCAATTAAACTACACTAAACCGTGTAGTTGTTCTGATCACATGCACATTTTAAATGTTTATGATCAGAGACTGTTCAAGGCTGTACAAGAGGCTGATTTGACCCATACAAAAAATTGATGGCCGGTCACAAATGGAAATCAAAACCTAGCTCCTATGTCCGGGAAATAATCTGACATCTTTAGAAACATGAACTGATTTTTAGCAGCTTGTGTCAAAACTACTTTGGTGGAAGGAGATGAATGGGGTGTAAGAGGAAAATTTAGCCATAGGAATTTTGAACAATTGGTCTCACTGTCAGAGAATTGGGCTCTAAGGGAGTTGCTCGCCTCATATCAAGAAACAGTAAAGGGTGTACCTCTAAACAAAAGTAGACTTACCTAACCTAAAAACAAAACTTGAAGGCTGTCAGTACTATAAATCCTTTTGATATATTTTGGAAATTATACAAGTAGAGGTTTATCTTCTTAAGAAAACAGGAAGGCAGATTATCTGAATGGCTATAAATTGTGAGAGGGGGATGTACAACAAGACCTGGGTGTCCTCGTACACCAGTCACTGAAGTATGCAGGTGCAGCAGGCGATAAAGAAGGCATATGCTATGTTGGCCTTCATAGCGAGAGGATTCAAGTACAGGAGCAGGGATGCCTTGCTGCAATTAAACAGGGCCTTGGTGAGACCACACCTGGAATATTGTGTGCACTTTTGGTCTCCTTATCTGAGGAAGGATGTTCTTGCTATAGAGGGAGTGCAGCGAAGGTTTACCAGACTGATTCCTGGGATGGCGGGACTGACATATGAGGAGAGATGGAGTCGGTTAGGATTATATTCGCTGGAGTTCAGAAGAATGAGGGGGGATCTCATAGAAACCTACAAAATTCTAACAGGACTAGACAGGGTAGATGCAGGAAGGATGTACCCGGTGGTGGGGGAGTCCAGAACCAGAGGTCACAGTCTGAGGATACGGGGTAGGCCATTTAGGACTGAGATTAGGGGAAATTTCTTCACTCAGAGAGCGGTGATCCTGTGGAATTCACTACCACAGAAAGTAGTTGAGGCCAAAACATTGTATGTTTTCAAGAAGGGGTTAGATATAGCTCCTGGGACAAAAGGGGTCAAAGGATATGGGGAGAAAGCAGGAGCAGGCTATTGAGTTGGATAGTCAGCCATCATCATAATGAATGGCGGAGCAGACTCAAAGGGCCAAATGGCCTACTCCTGCTCCTATTTTCTATGTTTTTACTTCTGAAACTTATTTTCGACACAGGTTTTGCAGAGGGCAGTAATAAAATTCTAGTAATGGGAAAATTAGGTTCTCTCAATATCATTCCGAAGTGAGCAAAAGAGATAGTCCAAAAAATTGTCAATGCCCAGAGGAAGTACTCCATCTCAGCGTCTTGCTGTAGGAGCTTGGAGTCGCACTGACGTAAACTAAACCACATAATTTTCTCAGGTGAACTGAAAAGTGGATCTTACACCAACAAAACAAAAAAAAACTCTCAGTGCTTAAAGATATGAAGCAAAAACTAGCAATTGCTTTACGAGGCAAATAAGTTAAGAGTTTTGAAGTCTAGCTGAATCAAAGAATTCTTCGAATGACAGTTTCTGAGCAGCTGCAGTTTAGGTCATTCACAGCCGCAGGAGGTATTTCTCGAGCCATGTCAAGAATATCTATCTCCTGATCAGTTGTCCAGGTACACAAGAGTCAAATCTAGGAAAAGACGACTAATCTTAAGGAGGCAAAATGTTTAAAGGAAGTGAATTAGGGGAAAAGAGAGGCAATCTAGCATGAACAGACACATTGATGACCAACATCAATTTTCGTCCAACAGCCAAACCCTCCCATATTTGGAAGAGAGAAAAATTGGAAATAGGGACTCTACACCAGTGACAAAAACATAAGATATTGGAGCAAGAATTAGCCATTTGGTACTTCAAGCCTGCTTTGCCATTCAATAAGATCTTCTACCTCAACTGCACCTTCCTGCATTACCCCCCATGTCCCAGGTTTTAGCCTGAACTATGTGGTCAAGTGTGTGTGTTTTGCTGATTACAAAGTCCCAACTTAAAATTAACACAACAGATATAATTTTCTGCATATATACACTGGGGCACTGGAGCAGAAGGTGGTTAGGCTGTACTATTCCAGTGCATACACACCTATGATAAGAGGATTCTTTATTCATTCTCTTGTGTTTTTACTAATACATTTCAAGCATTAGATCAAGTTTTGATTACCTGGAATTAACTTCTTTACATTAAGCACAAATATTGGAAAGAAGCCTAAAACTGTAACATGAAAATAATGACTCAGGTCTTCACACATCCTTGCTGACACACCAGCTAACTGATGAGCTCATTTAACACTCAAATAAATCAGTAACACATCTGAAATCCTAACACATCGCTGTGAAAATCATTTACAAGTAGATGAAAAGTTGACATAAAAAGCAATACAATTCCAGCATATGAAATTTGTTTGGATTTTAAGGTTTGTTTTTAAAGGAAACAATTAATCGCAAAAATCTACCTCAAAGCAGATATACTTTAAATGCAAGTCTTCTACGCTAAAATGAATGCGGAAGTTTATGGTTTTGAGAGTTAGCAGAATTCTTACAAAAAACAGCATTTAACCATTCAAAATGGCAAAAGGATACTTATAAGTTTAAGGACCATAACTGAAATATGCTGATAAACTTTCAGTGAATTATAGCTGAACCCAATCTTTGCCAATACTCACAAACACACATTTGCCAGCAGCACTCATCCTACAGTGATCATGGCGTAACTTTGAATAATTTTTCCCTCTCTCGGCTGGAGGCACTGCGCCAATTTAAGTGCATCATCACTACCCCAGTTGAAATTAATTAACTCAGGATACACTGGAACTTATCACAATGTTTTTACATAGTGATACACTGGGAAAGTGCCTATAATGCATTTTAATAAAAATTAATAAAAACAAAATTATTTAACTGAAAATTACCTCAACCATATCAGTGTTTTAATGAAGGCTTAAATGAATAGCCATTATTTAAAATACTCCTCACATTATTCAGTGCAGTAATTCAAGTGATTAAACTAAGAAATAAAATCAGAAGTGAGGAACAGCAGCACTGAATGTGGGAATACTAAGCCTGAGCTCCCTCCTGTGCAAGCCTAAGCAAAGTAAAAATGTCCACACAGTCTACACAATTTACATAGCGCCTGTCTCATCCTCAGGACACTGCAGAGTGCTCTGAAGTCAATGAAGTACTTTTGAAATGTAATCACTATATTAATACTGTATAGGAAATGCAGCAGCCAATTTGCACACAGCAAGGTCACACAGAGCACTGAGATAAATGACCAGGTCACCTGTTTTAGTAATGATGATTGAGTTTTGTTCCTCTTTGAATAATGGATATTTTACATCTGCTTAAGACAGGAGCTGGCACCTTGCTTTCAAGTTTCACCCAACAGATGCCACAAACAACAATGGTAGCACTCCCTCTATACCGTAATGGATTCTCAGTAGTGCTCAGCCAAGATGATGTTCTCAAGTCTCTAGAGTGGGACTTGAAGTCAACATCTTCTGACTCAGAGGCAAAAATGCTACATGAGCCAAGGCTGACAACATTAAAAACACAGGCCAGAAGGAAGAAATTACTTGGAAAAAAATCCTAAGAGAAAGATGGTCTTGCTAAAAATAAACAAAGTTAGAATGTATTACTTCCTCATCATGAAACAACTTGCTTATTTTTAAGAATTTGTGGAACTCACTTAGTACAATTTAGCTTTTTCTCTGTGGCTGTGATATCCTTATTAAAATGTTATTACAACAATGTTGTGAAAATCTCCTTACAAGAAAATGATCTTCTAATCAAGCAGCAGAAGATGTTTCAAAATGATTTATTATAATAAGTCTTTAGTCACTTCACTAAGGAATTCTTTACAGGCTAATTGGTTGACATATGGCACAGTTCGGACACAATCTACATTCAAGATAGTTAAAGCTTTTATCAAGGGTGCAACAAATTGATGAACTGGTTTTCAATCCAAAGTTGTAGAGATCTCACAAATGCAGTTTCCCATGTCTGGGCTAGGGCCTATCTACAAGGTCTAGGTTGGATAAGGCTGGCACAGGGGTTGGTCTAGCTGCCTGCCTCTCTTCTGTCGCTTTGCTGCCTGGGTGACCTTGTGAAAGGTGAACACGAGCACACTTGAGGCCTTCCATGACGCTGGAAACCACAAGGATTGGAGTGCATAGGCAACAGTGGAAACGATGTTATTTAATTTGCTAAGTTTCTTTTGCTTTCTATAATTTAGTTTTCTATTCATTGTACCTCTTTAATTGGGGCCACTTCCATTATTTCATTTGATGACATTGGAGCAATGCAGTATCTCCTCATTGGTCAGATGAATAGAGTAGAAACAGGATGCCACAGAAATGGAGCACTATAGCACTTGACAATGTTATACGAAAAGATGGTGGGAATTAGTAACTACATTGACTAAATCAGAAATTCCCGGATGTACTGGCTGCCACTGGTCAACAAACAAGAAGCAGACAGTTCATTCAAGTGTATGTACAAGATTTACCATTGGATTTGGAAGGGTAAAAGCATTTTTCATAGCAGTCTCAAATCAGAGAGGCACTGTATAAATATTATCCATCTTCCTTCAAACCCATGGGACCAGTGGAAAAGGTACAAAGGCATATAGCAGAGCCTAGCAACAAGACAAAATTCACATTGTAAAACCTTGTTTTTGTTTAACCTGAAAGATCCTTGCTTCTTGTCCTGTTTTGGGATCACTCACATTGGCCTCCCAAGAATTTTTTGCCCATATTGTAATCAGGAATAAGCCAACATGAACTGCAGACTTCTCCACCATTATTTTCTGATTTGAGCTGTGCTTCTCAAAGGGTCACCATCACCCATATAGTTTCTCCTGCTACCCCCAAGGTTGAAAGACCAGCCTGCACAATGAAATATATATTCCATTTATAAATGTATTTGTAATTTTTAATTTTTTTTAGTTAATAGGCAGAATTGGCAAATGATGCAATCAAATGGGTGGTATTTGTTACAATATTCTGACCGTAGTTTTGTTTATTCCATCATTTTCCAGCGCAAGTATTCACTGGTATTGAGTGTATACAATTATAAAATTTCCACTTAAATAGCTTTCACTCAACATTTGTTTCAGATTTTGAGTTATGTATCTAAAGTTAGTCCAGTTTTTTTTAAACTAAATTTGTGATAATTACTATTTTTCTCTAAAGAACATGAAGCAAAATTATTGTTCCCAACCTATTTAAGACTACTTTAAGGCCAGCCAAGTCCCACCTCTCATTAATATGGTTGTGTGTCTGCCCAGCATTACTTCTGTATGAACAGTCACTTCATTACATTTACATCCATCAAAAGCTGCAATGAGTTTCTTTAGTTTTGTTATTACACAATATTTTTACACTTCATAATGGTGGTAATGTTACATATATGAAGTATGTGTACATTGTCATCACAACTCGTTATCACATTAAAGAAATGTCACAGTTCTCATGATCATTTATTGCCTTGTGAATTGAAGAATATACGGCAGGTATGCACTTGGTTCATCTTTGTGGATTACATTGGTTTGTCATTTCAGCTAGACTGTTTATAGCTTTATATACATATTCTTCCATTAAGCAAGTGTCGTAGTGTATGTTTACATTTTTTAGGAATATTCTCACTTCATGCACAAGATGCATGTTGAACACAAATAACATCGCTGAGCATCTGCAAGTTTATCTGGCATTGTCTCAAAAGAATGAGTCTGGTATTAGTTTGTTTTTAGAGGGGTGCTGGTCAAATTGATATGGATACAACGGATGTCAAATTAATTCAGCAAGATTGAGGCACACTTGAAGTGCTTGTATCATAATCTCGATTGCTGAGATACCAGAAGGTTGGAGAACTAAGGTTATTTTTCTCGAGCCAACAAATCATTTCATACTTTCTGGCATGAACAAGGTATTTTGTGCAGGTTGTATTATGCAACTTCGGTATATTCATTGGATTTGTTACCACAGGAAAATATGGCACCAAGTTTTTCTCTACAAGCCAGGTTGAAACAAATCATATCTACTGTCATTATAAGATAATGGATATTTTGAACTTTCTCCATAGCTAAAGGATGAAAATATGCACACAATTCATGTTTCTTCACAGCAAAGACCAGTTCCTTGCAGATTTCTTAAAGCACACAAGTTTCAGTTATTCCAACAATTCAAGTGCAGAACAAGCCACATCATCAAATCTGATTTGAACAATTCAACCAAAGTACACCGGTTTCTTTTGCTACATGTAATGCATCTACAATGCTTTTAAATTAGGAAGCAGATTATAAAACATTTACTCTCATGTCATCAAGAATCTTCAGCAATCCTATAAATCCTACAAGCATCTTGCAACAAAAACAAACATAAACATAAGGATCTGTGAGCAGCCCATAAGTATTACTAGAAGCAAGGATGTTTAATAAACATATAGGAATAGTAAAACAGACCTGGAGCTTTCTCTTCTTGAACAGGTATCTTCCAGACAAGTGGGAGAAGTGACAGGAGTAGAGTAAGCAATTCCTCTCTGCAGGTTAATTCCTATCAAAATACAGTAACCAATGACATGACGTGAGCACAGTTAGATCATAATCAGAGACTCCAACCATTTGCCTGAAAAATTTCCAAGTCAGCCTGGAATCAGAGACAATGTTTCAGGCATATCATCCAAACAGAATATGCTGCTGGCATTTCACACCTTTCCATGAATGCTTCTAATAATAACAAGGCAGCTCAGACCTTGCATGTTAAAAGAATTCCTCACTGTGGAGCGAAAAGAGACATTAAGTGAAAATTAAAAATAATGTGCGTTCTGAGTAAAGGTTAAATAAGAAACATAGCGAAGGGGTTATTTTTGGAGTTCCATGGTCTCGACTATTCCTGTCCAGTAACATGGCAGTGTTAAATGTTTATAGACTCATAAAATGGTTTCAGCACAGGAGGAGGCCATTTGGCCTGCCGTGGCTGTGCCAGCTCCTTACAAGAGCAACTCAGCTAGACTCACTCCCCAATCTTTCCCTGTAGCCCTGCAATTTTCTTCCCTTCAGTTGCTTGTCCAGCTCCCTTTTGAAAGTCCCCATTGTGTCTGCCTCAACCACGCTCTCAGATAGTACATTCCAGATCCTAACCACTCGCTACATCATGGAAAGTTTTTCATGTTGCTATTGGTTGTTGCCATTGGTTCTTTTGCCAATCACCTTAAATCAGCGCCCTCTTACGCTTGGCCCTTCCACCAACAGGAATTATTTCTCCCTATCGACTCTTCATGATTTTTGAACACCTCTACTAAACCTCCTCTCAAACTTCTCTTTTCTGAGGAGAACAGCCCCAGTTTCTCCAATCTATTCACTGAAGACCACATCACTGAAATTATTCTCAAATTTTTCTGCACCATCTCTAGACCTTTCACACCCTTCCTAAAGTGTGTTATGATCCTAAACCAGACCCAAAGATTTTGGTACAATCTGGTTAGGAACTAGTAACCTTTTGTTTAAAGTAGACAAAATTTGACATCCAAGGTACTTACCAAGAGAATAAAGCCACAAGGTTCCATGGCTTTCAAATAAACAAAATAAACCTCATCATACAAGGCCAGGAAGATAAATCAATTTATAATATCTATTTATACACTAATATTCCAGATTAACACCCACACGACACATTAAATAGAAATCCCATGGATTTCTCAGCAGCCCACCCAGATGTCACTAAACACTGAGTCAATCTCGTCAGAACTCTTGCTCCCTCATGAGGGATAGCAAGTCTTCATTCTTCCCTTTTGAAGATCTAGTCTTGGAATTTCCTTCAAAAGTCGCTCCAACTCAATGCCTCACCTTCAATCTTGTCTCCTGGGACTTTATTCCCTTTGATTCCTGAGTCCGCACTCCAGCACCAACACACAAGCACAACTTCAGCTCTTCAGCCACGCCGAGCAGAACACTACTGCTCCAAAGGGTTGCCTTTACCCCAACGGCCCGCAGCACAGAATCACCAACCTTCTACTGCCTTCTCAGATCTCCAGGGCTTCTCCCGAAACCTCACTACTTGAAGCCTGCCAAACGAAGCACTTTTACTACTTGAAGCCTCCTTCCTTGCTCCTCTCCCCGGTGGCTCATACCAATGGTCTCATCCCACTGATGGTTCCTTCCCCGGTTCTTTCTCTTTAACTTGGACCTCTCCCTTTCCCCTCTCCCTGGGTTCCCATTCGGGACTTCTCCTTGTCTCTTGTTTGAGACTCCTCTCCAGTAGGTGTCTCAGTCCTGGGTCACATTATCTGGTTTTCACTCAGTTTCTTTTTTCACACAGGCACACTGGGCCCTTGTCTTCAGTTCAAAGGATTTCAAACTCTGTGCTGTGCATGCGCAGCCCACTCGCGATCCATTCATGCATGGAAACTCCTGGGGCCTGCTGGGATCTGTAGTTCCCGGCTGTCGCTTGATGATAAGGTAAGGCAGATCTCATAACAAGTGGGATGCCCAGAATTGGTCACAATAGCCAAGTTGAGGCCGAAGTTCATCAAAACATCCTTGGTTTTGTACTCTATGGGCTGAATGTTAAGGACCATCTGCAGGCAGGAAAACAGATGGCTGGACCCCTAAATTAGGGAACTGTGGCATCAGTGCTTTACTCGGCGCTAGTCCACCCACCCCCATCTCTGGCTCCTACACGATTGTACGGGCGACTGGGGGGGGGTATCGGGTGGGATGCCTGCCCATGACCCAATTGAGGCCCTTGACTGGGCAATTAATGCCCAATTAGCAGCCTCTTGCTGCCACCATTCTGATATAACTGGCAGTGGGAAAAGGCTACATTCAACCTGTAGCCAGGCAGGTTTAACCCTGCAGACTGTTGTCAGTGAAAGGGGGAATGCCTCATTCTTGGGCCCCCAGTGTTAACCAGAATTCCACCCACCAACAGTTTGGCTTTCCCATGTACATCCTCTCCTGTCAGCCAGGTCCCAGCAAGATTTCAGACTTACCCGAATGTCCAAGTTCATTGCTGAATGCCACCCTTGGCACCAGCAGTGGCCACCATTCCTGTCTGGCGTTGCCAGCGTGCAGAGCTCAAGACCTCCATTTGGCTAACAATAAGACAATGTGACCTGGTTGCCACAGGGACAGGGGCCTAGGACAAGCCCTATTGAAAGAAAGGTGCCAATTTTTAAGACCCGGAGATAAAGGAAAAGCAGAGGCCTTACTATTGCAAGACTGACAGACTTAGAGAGAGAGTGAGAGAGATACAGGGAAACTGCAGCTGCAATGAACAGCAGAGGAAAAAGATCATTTCCTGTTCGCCACCAGGCAGGATGTTGGTGGGAGCTCTTTCTCTGTCGAAAAGACAGGACCTGTGGAGATTTAAGGATACTGGAAGATTTGCCCTGGCATGGCCAGGAGGAGGGTCACCTGAATGGCACTTGCTGCTCGAATTCGGTTCAGGGATTCTGAATACCGAAGAAAACTACTTTGAGGAACATTGGACATTGCAATTCAGCAATATGGGGAAAAGTGAACCTTTTAGAAACTGGGAGGAACTTTGGACTGGCTCCTATAAAGACTACAATTCTGCAGAGAGTGCGGTGTAATGTATAAACACAGCATGGGGTTTTTGGTCGTATTAGGAAGTTAAGGGGGGGGGTATCTTTTCAGTAGTTTAGTGCATTAGTTGCCAACTAAGTAATGTTTAGTCGACACTGATTTTAGTTTGCTCCAGTAAAAGTCTTAAAACGTGAAATTAATTTATGCACATACAACCCCAGGTCACTCTGTTCCTGCATCCCCTTTAGAATTATGCCTTTAATATTGCCTCTCCTCCCTTTTCCTATCAAACTAGGTCACTTCACATCTCTACATTAAATTTCTTCTGCTACCAGCCAATTCCACCAGCCTGTTTATGTCCTGTTGAAAACTATCACTATTCTCCTCATAGTTCACAAAACTTCCAAGTTTTGTGTCATCTGCAAATTTTGAATTTGTGCCCTGCACACCCATACCCAATTCTAGGTCATTAATATAGCTCAAAAAAAGCAGTGATCCTAGCACCGACCCCTAGGGAATCAGACTGTGTACCTTCCTGGACTCTTAAAAAAACAGCCATGTACTACTATTCACTGTCCCCTGTGACTCAGCCAACTTCACACCCTTGCTGTCACTGTTCCTTTTATTCCATGGGGTTCAACTTTGCTGGCAAGTTAATTACGTTGTATTTTTTCAATTGCCTTTTGGAAATCCATATTCCATCAGCCACATAACTCTCATCTGTTACATCACCAAAAAAACTCAAGCAAGTTAATTAAACATAATTTGCCTTTAAACAATTAAAACCAGCTGTTCCTAATTAATCCATACTTACTGAAGTGACTGTTAAAGATTATAATTTGGGATAAAATTAAGAACTTTCTTCAGACTATAAACTGACGGGCCAGTAATTTCTGGGTTTATCCTTACACCCGTTTTCAAAAAAAGGTGTAACATTTGCAATTGTCCAAGCCTCTGGCAGCACTCCCCACTCTCCCATCATCCCATACCTAAGGAGGATTAGAATATTATGGCCAGTGCCCCTGCATTTCCAGCCTTACTTCATTCAGCGTCCTTGGATGTATTCCATCCAGTCCTGGTGACTTGTCAATTTTAAGTACAGCCAGCCTTTCTAATGCCTCCTCTTTATCAATTTTCAGTTCATGTAATATCTCAACAACCTCCTCTTTCACTATAACTTTGAGACTACTTCATTCCTTGGTAAACACAAATGCAAAGTACTCTTGAGGATCTCAGCCATGCCCTCTGCCTCTATGAATAGATCTCCTTTAAGATCGCTAATCAGCCCCAATTCCTTCCCTTTTACTGTTTATATGCGTACAGAAGATTTTTCAATTCCCTTTTAGGTTAGCTGCCAATCTCTTCTCTTAATCTCTCTTTGCCTCTCTAATTTCTTTTTTCACTTCTTTAAACTTTCTTTCTTCAACCTGGTTCTCACTTATATTCGCAACCTGACATCTGTTATACACCCACTTTTCTGCTACATTTCACTTGCCATCTGCCTGGTCATCCAGGGACCTCTAGCTGTGGTTGCCCTACCTTTCACCTTCAGGGGGATGTACCTTGGCTGTACCCGACCCATGTCCTCTTTAAAGGCAACTTATTTTTCCGTTACAGTTTTGCCTGCCAATCATTGATCCCAATTTACCTGGGACAGATCCGTTCTCATCCCACTGAAATTGGCCCTCCTCCAATTTAGTATTTTTACTTGATTACTTCTCGCCCTTTTCCATGGTCAACCTAAACCTTATGATACAATGATCACTGTGCCCTAAGTATTCCCCAACATATAATTGATCCATTTGATGCACCTTATTCCCCAGAACTAGATCCAACAATGCACCTTTCTCATCCAGCCAAAACATACTGATCAAAAAAATTCTCTTGAATACACTTCAGAAATCTCTTCCTCTTCTCTGCCCTTTACACTATTGCTATCCCAGTCTATATTAAGATAATTGAAGTCCCCCATTATCACTTAAGTTAATGTTACCCAAGACGCTAGCAAAGAGTGAGTGGGAATGGAAGGAGGTGCGCGCTCTTCTGTGTGCACACGTGCTCTTCTGTGCGCGCGCGTGCTCTCGTGTGTGCGCGTCTGTGCATGTTGGGGGGTTGTGGGGGAGGCGGGTTGGGACAAGGAGCAAGGCGTATGTGGGTTGGGGCACTGAATCTTCTGTCACCATGGAATATGGAGAATTTGGCTGAAACCTACCTGTGTACATAAAATAACAACATTTTTACGAAGTACTTTAAAACACAGATTTTCATATTTATATGTTGATCTACAATAACGCAAACTTTAATAGCATACCAAATGTTATATTACTTTATTGCTGTTTTGCTTTTGCTAGTGTCTGGGGTGACATTGATTTTCTCAAGAGTTTATATATATATTTGTTCATGGGATTGGGCATCGCTGGAAAGGCCAGTCTTTGTTTCCCATTTCTAACTGCCCTTGAGAAGGTGGTAGTTGTTAAAATGGGGTCACATTGGGAAATACTTTGCGAAGCCTTGCCATAGTCATTTGCTTTGCTTCACATGTACATAATCCAGCAAGTCATGTTCCGTCATTAGTATGGACTTCGTCCTGCATTACATGCACTAACTGCACTGAATGGTGAGGTCCCTTTGGTGATTTTATACAAATTAATTGGTGTACAGTCTTGTCGGTAATAGAAAATAAAGGAAAAACTAATGTTTCTACCCACTAGAGCTCTAATAATTCTAGTGTCCTAGAAGCATTTACATTTCACTACAGATCATAAAAAGTGCTATAATTACATGATTCCTTGTCAGAAAAAGATTTTCAGACTTCTTTGCCTTTGGCAAAAAATTTCGTTCATGGGATATAGACGTGGCTGGCAAAGCCAGCATTTATTGTCCATCCCTAATTGCCATTTTGTGTTGGGACACTGTCTGAATTATTATAGTGTACTCAATCAATCCCAATATGAGTCAGCAGGAAAGAAAGAATGAAAAAAAACGCATAATTTAATACTTGGGTACACTTTCTAGCGACCACATCAAACACACAAAAATAGATAGGAAAAGACCATGAGGCCCACCAATAATGCGACGAGTGTGACCAATTACACCAAAACCAACCATGCAATCTCTTGGGACAGGCAAAAACAGAGAAAAATGATTCAGGGAAATAGCCCTCCTACTCCCTAAGCAAACAAGCAAATTATAGTCTCCACAAATTCTCTCAATCCCACTACTTACTTAACCCCTAAAACGGAAAATGTCCTCTTCACTCAGAACCTGTGAAATTCCCTTTTTAAAGATCAGCCATGAGACCTCATCTACCATGTTTTGATCGCGTGGACGATAACACTCCTCGAAAGAAAATACTTTGATGTCTAACCTAATTCTTTGCCTATGAATTTTGTATGCATGACTTCTAATTCTACCACCTTTATGTAACTCAAGTAACGCATCCAACCTGACCAATCTCCTCAGCGTTTAAAAAAAGCTATTTTATCTCCTCTAAACCTTCTTTCCTCGAAAATAAATAATTCTAATTCAGACTGCTTAACAACATAATTTAGAGCCTTTAAGCTAGGTATAATTCTGGTCACCCTCCTCTACAGGAGGCTACCACTAGCCAAGAAGACCATAACAAATGTCAAGAAAAAGAAGAGGTTGAACTTGTATATAGAAACTAATCATTCCAGAGAACCATTTTACCTTCCAACTCCATTGTGAACACTTAATTGTTCTGTCTCTAGTACCCCAACTGGCACATTAATCAAACTTTCACAGGCCCAAATCTTCTGATCAGGGACGGAACCCTTATTTCCAACCCTGATCAGACAAAAAATACCCACTTATCTCCCTTAGATTTTTCTGAGTAATCTTCCAATAAAGGATCCTGCAGAACTCAATCAGCACGGAGACATCAGCGAAGAGAATCTGTGCATAAGCCATGCCCTCTTTTTACGACAGAGCTGCCGTATTCTGCTAAGTAAATAGTTTGCAAGTTCCAAAGCTTCTTTGAAAAGCTACAGGCAGAAGGTAAGTGTGAAAGAGGTAGAGTGAATGCGGTAAGAGGGTATGGATGTAGGGTGGGTGAAGTAAGAGGGTAAGGGTGTGGGGCAGGTGAGGTAAGAGGGTAAGGTGGTAGGGCAGGTGAGATAAGAGGGTAAAGTGTGTAGGTGGGTGAGGTAAGTGGGCAAGGGGGACAGAGTGGCAAGTGGGGAGAGTGAAAGGTGGAGGAGGTGGGTAGGGTGGCAAATGGGTGAGTGGCTAGGTGGGTCAGGAGTAATAAGATTGGGTCAGGAGGGGTTGTCAGGTTGTAGGCTAGTCAAGTTGGGATGGGGGATTCAGGTGATGGGGGCTAGTCAGATCAGGTGGAGGGGGTTCAGAAAGTCATCAGGGAGTGTGGAGTTGTAGATGGTGGAGTCAGGTTGAGGGGGAAGTCAGGGGCCAGGGTTTGGGTGGAGGGGGGGGGGGGGGGGGGCTTCGGGCACTCAGGTCAGGTCAGGTCAGGGTAGGAGTCGGGGTCGGGGTGGGGGGGAGGGGTCATGGGCAGGGGGAGGCAGTAGTGAAGGCTAATCAGGTGGTAAGGGGTAGTCGGGGAGCTGTATAGTTACCCAGGAGTTACATTAAGAATTTTCTGTCTAATATTTTCTGAGTAACTAATCGGATAAGTAAGTTGGATCTGTCCGAATGATTGAACTCAAGAGTTGGAGACTTTCACAGAGAGTCCAGGGGAGCAGGGGAATTGCCCATCAGATGTCCGTACTTCCCAGGTAATTCACAAAGCGTCAGTGCGTTGGGACTTATAATGGGCCCTGTAGTCCATCTTCCGAGATACGTCCAGTCTCCAACTATCCGGAGATTGGAAGATCTGGGCCATAATTTTCACTCGTATCCCTTTGAGATGAGGTGGTAACCAACATACCCCCATTCACAAAAGCAGTATAAACTGGGAAACAGCAGCCTAGTGAGTTTAATATCATTGTTGGAAAACTCTTAGAACCAATAATTTAAGATTCAATTAGTAAACATTTCGACAGTTTTGAGCTGATCAAACTAGCACAGATTTGTTCAAATGCTCCAAATTCTAAACAATATAAAAGAAACAGAAGAGTCGTCCATGCCTGACTTAATACCTTCTCTAAACTTGAGAATTGTTGAGAGATAAACACAAGACACATCCATTACTATGAAGCAAACCAATTCAGCACCTGATCAATGATGGAATCCAAGGTACTAAGTAGCAAGTATCCTCGACCCCGAACTAGGTATTCTCCCAGTGCGACCATGTGACTTTCCTCCTCCTCCTCTTTGCCCTCAGATCTCTGGGCCACAGCATTGCAAAGCTGGTGCACATCTGTCAGGAATTCCCGTGCCAATGTGTTACAGGCACTGCTCATGTCTGAGCTGTTGAAAGAAGCAAAAGCTATTCAGAACATTTCATAAGTAGACAACATTGCAATCTCCTATTGGAACTCTAATTTCCTTACTGCTATAATTGAAAAGTTTGCCTCCTGTAAGAATTACAAAAGTAAAGGTCTCAGCTTTTAACACAAGTAAAATAATAGTAGGTGATGGATGTGTGTTTTTCAAACACCCTCTGCATCAAAATAAATTAAATTTCAGAGTTCAAGTCACTTACAAATTTCACAGAATTACAAAGTAAAAGTGAGTTGGAACTCACCCCTATTTTTACCTATCATTCATATTATCATACAAGAAACTAATTTCAGACGATAAAGGATTATCAGAGTTAAACATTTTATCCATCACATTATTCAGACATCTTGTTTCACTGTGGATATCTGCAGCTTTAAGCTCCCACACAGTTCCTGTAAGTTTTTATTTGGAACCAATTATTGAAATTCTCCGCCCTAAACCACAATGATATGAAGAAAAAGCTAAGCTCCAGGCTCAGAAATGTTAAAATCACATGGCATCATGTGATATCACATGGACGATCTCTGTTGCAAAAAAGCATCACATATTCCAGCATCACAGACGTACTGTTTCATCTAAGCTTTATTGTTCATTTAGTAAGTAATAAATACAGACTGTACCTTCTCTACGATGTTCTATATTGGAACATGACTGTGACAAAATAGTGTCAGCTAGTCTGTTCTAAAAAAGATAGCTATGAACAATTTTATATTATATACAACCAATCATCAGCAGTCTGTGTATTAGGATATTGCATGTTGTGCATTGGGAACAATTAGATTGCATACAAAATTCTAGTCATATGTCTTCCATTCTGTAGTGAACTCAATTATCTTCATTCAATTAGCATTGCTATTGTGCCTAATTGAAAATGAATATGCAGTATCTCAAAACAGTGCTAATCATCTTCTGGCAGGTGTCACTAATAGCACAGCAAATCGGCAATTCAATTCTGTAGCAATGCAATCATCCACTCTCAATTGTCACTCCTCTCAAAGATGCTGATTCATATTGTGATATGAGGTGTCAGCTGTGGCTCAGTCCATAGCACACTCGCCTTTGAATCAGAAGGTTGTGGGTTCATGTCCCACTCCTGGAAACCAGGAACTGTGATTGTACTCAAAAGAGTTGCAATCTGTGACTGTTGATAACTCGAAAGAATTTTTCATATTGTGATATGATGCCATAGGCATTTCAGCACAATGGCATTCATCATGGGTGATCCCAGAGAGTGAGCTATGAGCTATCACCCATGGGGGCACCACAACTGACCCTGATCCCACCTTCATTTGACATTTGTGCAAATGAGAGTTCACATTATCCATGTAGGTCAAAATGCCTCACTGATAATGAGGTCAGCAAACAATGAGTTCTACTGAACAGGGATGCTTTGTGAGCAGACCTAAGGCAAAAGTTGAGGGGCTGAAGGAATGGAAATGTCACTCATCCATGTCTTGAGGATCTGAGACTGGGCTGTCCAATATTTAATTGGAGAAGACTGAAGCCATTGTTTTAGATCCCAGTTCCAAGCTCCATTCCCTAACTGCCAACTCCATCCCTCCCCATTGCAATAGTCCGAATTTAAACAAGTCTGTTTGCAACCTTAGTGGCACATTTGACCCTGAGATGAGGTTCCAACCTCATATTCATGCCATCACTAAGAACGCCTATTTCCATCTCTTAACATCACCCTGTCTCAGCTCGTCTGCTGCTGAAACCCTCATTCATGTCTTCCTTACCATTAAACTTGAATATTCCATCGCACTCCTGGCTGGTCTCCTATATTCTACCTTCTGTGAGCTTGAGGTCATCCAAAACTCAACTGCCCATGTCTTAACTCACAGCAAGTCCCCTTCCACTATCACCCTTGAGCTTGTTGACCTACAATGGCTCCTGCTCAAGCAATGTCTTGATTTTAAAATTTTCATCCTTGTTTTCAAATCCCTCCATGGCCTCAATCCTGCCCATCTCCTCCAGCCTCACGCCCTCTGAGATATCTGTACTCCTCGCATTCTGACCTTTATGCATCCCCAATTTTAATAGCTCCAACACTAGGGGCCATGCCTTCAGGTGCCTAGGCCCTAAGCTCAAGAGTAGCCTCTCCATACCTCTTTGTCCCTCTACCTCGCTTTCCTCCTTTAAGACACACTTTAAAACCTACCTCTTTGACCAAGCTTTTCAAGACAAGGGAAAAGGAAAGAAACTGATGGGGTTAAAGTAGCAGACTTGAGATTAATTAAGAAGAAAGTTGCACCAGAATCAGATGATGGTGTTATAAAGATGGTAAATTGGTGGAGATTCTGATGATTCTCTATTAGTCTTCAAGCAGAACCCATGAAAGTTAGAACTGAATTAGTTGTTCTCTGACAAAGTCTCCCTATAAATTCTGAAACTTTAGCAAAGATAAAACAGGGGATGGGGGGAGGGGGTTAAAAATCTAGAATGGGCCTACAAGCACTCATCAGCAGCAGTAGCTAGGTGGAATCAGTTTCTCTTTGCAACGTCAAAAATTGTATAAATCAAAAGAACAGATGAGGCAAAACAGGATGTGGCCATTACTTTAACAGGAACTGACCAAAAATAAAACCAGAATTGTCTAACTGGGAAGGGGGCTGACTGAGGCAGAAAAACATCTCTTGTCTGCTTTGAAATAAGCATGAGCAGATGGGATGGTGGACAATTTGGAAAATGTCATCAGGAGTAAGTTTATTAGGCTCTAATGTCTCTTTCATAGACCTATCTTCAGGATATTTCACTCAGGTTTCCGGGGCTACCAAAATCTCAAACTGGCAATCGCTCAGTCACAGCTAAACTCTCAAAATAACATGGATCTTATTCTTGAGGCTCCAACGAATAATGGTTGCCTAAGGATGAGAAACAACTGTTTGAATATCTTTCCAGACAGGTTATAGAAGTTGAAGTGCTGGTCTCATTAAATGGAAACAAAAACATTCATGCTGGTGGCATTTAATATAAGATCCTTCCACCCTGTCAATTTGAAAGTAGGAAGCTCTTTTCATCCTTGCAGCAATTGCTTAGACATAAGCAGAGGATTCTCTCATTTTGTTTAAAAACATTGACGATACTGGACAATCTGCATTAGAGCAATACCCAAGTATAATTTGCTACTTCAGGTTTTGGGCTGCGGAGAGGGGATGGGGGCTATTGTCTACAGGCCTCAATTAACATTGTATTAAAAGGATGATTTTAAGGAAAAAGCATCTATGCATAGGATTGTTCAACTTTAGAAATCCAATATATTAACTAGATGCTTCAACCACCTAAAGAGGGAAAAGCAAAGCAGAATGGTGTAATTTCACATAGCAAGCTTCCATAAGAAAGACTTGTATCTATATAGCACCTTTCGCAGCACAAAGCACATCCCAAAGCACTTTACAAAAAAGGTATTCCTGAAATATAGTGAATGTTGCTTTAGCACACCCTGCTCAGCCAACCCTACAAAGTCCTTCTCGTTAATATCTAGGGACTTGTGCCAAAATTGGGTGAGCTGTGCATCAGACTAGTCAAGCAACAGACTGACACAGTCATAATCACTGAATCACACCCTACAATTTCCCAGACTCCTTCATCACCATCCTTGGTACATCCTTTCCCACCAGCTGGGCAGACACATGAGGCGGCACAGTGGTATACAGTCAGGAGGGAATGGCCCTTGGAGTCCTCAACATTGATTTGGGCCCCATGAAGTCTCACAGTATCAGAACAAGAATGGGCAAGGAAACCTACTGCTGATAACCATCTACCACCCTCCCTAAGTTTTTGAATCAGTACTACTCCATGTTCAACACCACTTGAAATAGTACTGATGGTAACAAGGGCACAGAAGATACTCTGGGTGGGGGACTTCAATGTCCATCGCCAAGAATGACTTCAGTAGAACTAGTACTGACCGAACTAGCCAAGTCCTGCAGGGCAGATGTGCCAGAATAAGCCAGCAGCAAGTGATGAAGAGAATCAATGAGGGAAAACTCTACTGGACGTCATAGTCACCAAAGTACCTGACGCAGATGCATCTGTCTATGAAAGCATTGGTACAATGACCACCGTACAGACCATGTGGAGTCAAAATCATCTTCACAGTAATTATGCCCTCCACTGTGCTAAATAGGATAAAGTCAGAACAGTTTTGGCAGCTCAAAACTAGGCATCCACAAAGCACTGTAGGTCATCAGCAAGAGCAGAATTGCATTCAACTGTAATCTGTAACCTCATGGCCTGGCATGTTCCTCACTCTACCATTGCCATCAAGCCTGGGGACCAATTCTGTTTCAATGAAGAATGCAGGAGAGAATGTCAGGAGCAGCACCAGGCACACCTAAAAATGAGGTGCCAGTTTGGTGAAGCTACAACACAGGATGACATGCATGCTAAACAGCAGAAAGCAGCAAGCAATAGACAGAGCAAAGTGATCCCACAACCAACAGATCAGTTCAAAGCTCTGCAGTCCTGTCACATCCCAGTCATGAGTGGTGGAGGACAATTAAACAACTAATCAGAGGAGGAGGCTCTAAAAACATCCCCATTCTCAATGATGGGGAAGTCTAGCACATCAACACAAAAGACAAGGCTGAAGCATTTACAACCATCTTCAGCCAGAAGTAATCTGATTATCCATCTCAGCTTCTTCCCATGGTCCCAACCATCACAGATGCCAGTCTTCAGTCAATTCAATTTCACTCCATTTGATATTAAGAAATAGCTGAAGGCAGTGGCTACGTAAAGACAATGAGCCCTGACGACATCCTGGCTGTAGTACTGAAGGCTTCTGTTCCAGAACTAGCTGCGCCCCTAGCCAAGCTTTTGCAGTACTGCTACAACATTGGCATCTACCTGACAATGTGTAAAATTGCTCAGGTATGCCCTGTGCACAAAACATAGGACAGAGGACATAAGGATATAGGCCTTAAGCACATAGATGAGGTGAGAGTGACTGCCATTGACATCAGGCAGCATTTCACTGAGTGTGGCATCAAGGATCCCAAACAAAATTGAAGCCAATGGAAATCAGAGGGAAAACTCTCCATTGGTTAGAGTCATACATAGCACGAAGAAAGATAGGTATGGTTGTTGGAAGCCAATCATCACAGGTCCACGACATTGCAGCAGGAGTTCCTCAGGATAGTGTCTTAGGCCCCAGCAATCTTTAGCTCTTTCATGATGTCATAGGATGGTTACAGCACAGAAAGAGGTCATTCAGATCTTTGCATCTGTGCCAGCTCCCTGTAAGAGCAACTCACCTTGTCCTATTCCCAGCCTTTGCTCCACAGCTCCCCAATTTTTTCCTTGCCAGATGATCCAATTCTCCTTTGAAAACCACAACTGAGTCTGCTTCCATCACACTCTCAGGCAGTGCATTCCAGATGCGTGAATAATGTTTTCCTCATGTTGCTGCTTTTGCCAATCACCTTAAATCGTGCCCTCTAGCTCAATCCTTCCACCAATAGGAACAGTTTCTCTCAATATACTCTGTCCTCTCTTTCAATCTTCTCTAAGGAAAACAGCAGTTTCTCCAAATTATCTCATCCCTGCAACCATCCTTGTGAATCTTTTCTGCATCCTCTCTAATGCTTTCACATCCTTCCTAAAGTGTGGGGCCCAGAACTGGATGCAACGCTCCAGTTGAGGCCGAAACAGTACTTTATATAGGTTTATCATTGACCTTCCTTCCATCATAAGACCAGAAGTGGGGATGTTTGATGATTACATAGTGTTCAACATTATTTGCAACTTCTCAGATACTGATGCAGTCCCTGTCCATATACAGCTAAGTGTAGTCAACATTCGGGCGTCGGCTGATAAGTGGCAAGTAACATTTGCTCCACACAAGTGCCTGGCAATGACCATCTCCAACAAGAGAGAATCTAACCATGTCGCTTGACATTCAACAGCACTACAATTGCTGAATCCCCCACTATCAACATCCTGGGGGGTCACCATTGACCAGAAATTTAACTGGGCTTGCCTTATAAGCACTGTGACTACAAGAACAGGTCAGAGGCTGCAGAATTCTGGAGCAAGTAACTCCTCCTGACTCCTCAAAGTTGGTCCACCATCTACAAGGCACAAGTCCGGAGTGTGATGGAATACTCTCCACTTGCCTGGATAAGTGCAGCTCCAACAACACTCAAGAAGCTTGACACCATCTGGGACAAAGCAGCCTAGTTGAGCGGCATGCCATCCACCACCACATTAAAAATTCACTCCTTGTACCACCAGCATACAATGGTGCACAATGGCAGCATGTGTACCATAGCAGGTGTACTACAGAACTCGCCAAGGCTCCTTTGACAGCACCTTCCAAACCCACAACCTCTACTACTTAGTAAAGGCAGAAGCAGCAGATGCATGGTAACATCACTGTCTGCAAGATCCGTCCAAGCAACAGACCATCCTGACTTGGAAATATATCACCTTCCCTATCATTGTGTCAAAAGCTTGGAACTCCCTTCCTAACTGTGCTGTGGGTATACCCACACCAAATGGACTGCAGCAGTGCAAGAAGGCTGCTCACCGCTGTCTTCTCAAGGGCAATTAGGGAATGGACAACAAATGCTGGTCTTGCCAGCAATGCTCACATCCCATGAAAGAATAAAATAAAAATGCAATCCAGCCAATTAATGCCCCATCAGTTTACTCTCAATCATCTGCAAAGTGATGGAAGATGTCATTGACAGTGCTGTCTAGTGGCACTTACTCAGTAATAACCTGCTCATCAATTGCCCTGTTTCATTTCCGCCAGGACCACTCAGCACCAGACTTCATTACACCCTTGGTCTAAACAAGGGCAGAAGAACTGAATTCAAGATGTGAGGAGAGGGACTGCCCTTGGCATCAGTTAAAGCTTGGCTTCGTCTTAGTCTTTTACAAGAGACCTACTTAGATGAGGAGAAACCATCTAAACAGTAGAAATCCAAGAGCAATCTGTGCCTCAAAGAGCTCAATGAATTGGCAAATAGATGGGCAATTAGATCATTGGACTTGAATGAGTTCATGGTAGAATTTTTCAAAAATATTTCTATTCAAAAAGGGTTGGTATAGCTGAAAACCTTTGAACAGGTGTGGCAAGATGACAAACTCTTCAATACACTCTGTAATGCTCTTATTTCAGAGTTAGCAAAAAAGAAAGAGACTCCATGCACTTTAAAAATTCTTTCGAGTTATCAACAGTCACAGATTGCAACTCTTTCGAGTACAATCACAGTTCTTGGTTTCCGGGAGTGGGACATGAACCCACAACCCTCTGATTCAAAGGCGAGGGTGCTATGAACTGAGCCCCCTTTACTGTTAAATGCCTGTTACAAAGTTATGGCATATACTTGCACTGTAGCTTCCACATAGTATACATTGTGATCAGATAGGATCCTAGGTTCTGCCCTCGGTAAATTTTAGGTCATCCAAAACTCTGTTGCCTGTACCCTAACTTGAATGAAGTCCAGTTCACCAGTCACCCTTGTGCTCGCCAACCTACACTGGCTCCTGGTTAAGCACCATCTTATTTTAAAATTTTCAACCTTGTTTTCAAATCCCTCCATGGCCTCACTCCACCCATCTTTGTAATCTCAAGCCTTACAACCCTCCAATATGTCTGTACTCCTCCAATTCTGGTCTCATGGGATCCCTGATTTTAATCACTCCACCACTGACAGCCATGCCTTCAGCCACCTAGGCCCTTTCTCTCGAATTCCCTCCCTAAACCACTCTGCTTCTCTATCTTCCTTTCTAACTTTAAGATACCCATAAAACCTACCTCGTTCACCAAGCTTTATGGTAATCTTTCCTAATACCTCATGTGACTTGGTATCAAGTTTTATTTGATAAAGCTCTTGTGAAGCACCTTAGCATATCTTACTATGTTAAAGGCCCCTTATAAAATTACAAGTTGTTGCTGTACAATAAAAACAGAAAAAGCTGAAAATACTCAGCATCTGTACAAAGAGAAACAGAGTTAATGCTTCAGGTCGATGACATTTCATCAGAGCTATTGACAACATAATTCTCAGTCAGAATGGTGTGTGCTGCCCTTGTTCTTTTCTCAGGTTTGGAAGGAGTCTTGGTGAGTTTCTGCAGTGTGTCTCTTGTACATAATACTGCTGTTAGCAGGTGAGTAGTGGAGGGAGTGAATGCTAAGATGGTGGATGGAGTTTCAATCAAGTGGACTGCTTTGTCTTCGATGATGTTGAGTTTCTTGTGCATCACTGGAGCTGCACTCATTCAGGCAAGTGGAGCAAAATCCATATCATTCCTGACTTGTAGATGGGGGACAGGATTTGGGAAGTCAGAAGGTGAGTTACTCAACACAAAATTCCCAGCTACTGACCTGCTCTTGTAGTATCAAGTATTTAAATGGTTGTTTCAATTCAGTTTCTGGTCAATGGCAACCCCCAGGATGTTGATGGTGGGAGATTCAGCGATGGTAATGGCATTGAATGTCAAGGGAAGATGATTAAGTTCTTTCTTGTAGCAGATGGTCACTGCCTGCCCACCATGTTCCCGCTCGGTAACATGGCAGTGCAAATGTTATTTGCCATTTATCAGCCCAAGCCCAAATGCTGTCTAGGTCTTGAGGTATGCAGGCACTGACTGCTTCAGTATCTGAGAAGGTGCGAACACCACTGAACAGTGTGTAAACATCAATGAACAACCTCACTTCTGATCTTATGATGGAGGGAAGGTCATTAATGAAGCAGCTGAAAGTGGCTGGGCCTAAGACAATACCCTGTGGAACTTTTGCAGCGGTCTGAATGCTGAAAAGACATTCAATGACTGGTTGGCAAGTTGACTCTGATTGGTCGAGGCATTGCATTGGAGGAAACGAGAAGCTATTCGAGGAAACAACGGGAAACTATTGGAGAAAACAACGAGAAACGATAGGTTCCCCAAGCTCCCAGGTAATTCAAAAGCACAGGCTTGAACATAATCCTTCTGTTTGCAGAGAATGGGTCTCTGCATATGAATGTATGTTGCTTCTAGAAAGCGTAAATGGGCCACATTATGAATTCGACTGATTATCTTAAACTGGGTGTTAGTTATCTATTAGAGGAGTACTCAGGATTGTTCAGCAGGTGCTGCCCAATCATGGAATCACATCTAACAGTAGACGTTTGTTTTGAACTTTCCAAGTGCAGGCAGGTTAAGTATGGTCTGTACTCTGCCCATTACAAACTAACAAAGGAACATGCCATTTGATTCAATCAGCCAATCTTTGGGGTGTATGGCTGATGTACCTGGCATCGCACCAGCACTGAAATTCATACACAATGTTGCTCAATTGTGTGGTAGTCTTTTTGGACTGACTGGAGCATCCTGTTAGTAGAAAATACCACTCACGTAACCACTGCATAGTAGCAGCGTGAAACAACATGCTTAACCTGTTGTTCAAATCTTTGAGATACTTTGCCTTTCCAGGGTAATTCGAGGTAGACTGGGCACTTTACAGGCACAAAAGTGGTGGCCTTTGGCCCATTTACAAGTTTGTACGATACACAGCAACCAATGATCTGATCAGGATCACCATGCCGTTGCAGACATGATGGCCTCCTTCTGTGCTGTAACAATTTTATGATTCTGCCATTGTCCCACAGGATAGGTTTTACTCGCTCTATTTTTGCATATAGGTTGCAAGGTAAGCAAATGGCTAGGGCCCTATTTATAAGATTGCTGATAAGGGCAATCTTATAGCACATGGAGCTATGCAAATCCCAATGTGTATATTTACCAGTGAAGGTATGCTTGAGGTAGACAGGAGTGGAGAACCCATTAGTGGATATCTCAACCAACATGTTGAAGAAAGAGAGTGAGTTAGGCTGTTCCATCTCAAAAGTGAATTTGAGCATGGGATGGAGCATATCAAGCTGTGTAAGGAAACCCTTAAACGGCACTGCAGATTCAAAGTTCTTTTTTTTTTGAACCAATGTAAAAACACAACTGGTTTATTTAAAATCATAATGTTTACATAAATAACAGAAAATTGTGAATATCTGTGCAGTTACCATACTTAATATAAGATAATGGGCCACTTCATGCATATTCTGGCCTTCTGCATTTGCTCTTTTTTCCTTTCAATTGTTTTTACAAACCATGATATTCTAAGAGTCAACCTCTTCCTTCTCAACTGTGGGGGACTGGCAAAGTCTTCAATTCTGCATAGTTCTGTGCAAGCTAATTTCTCTCTTCAAACTGTGACTTGTTCTTCAGAAGGTAAGCTGCCAAGAATTCAATAGGATTGGGAGGTCTTTCTTTTGCCAGAACTGAAAGGCCTTGCAAAAGAATGGGTACCACCGTTTGATCCAGATACGCTCGAGTTGGGAGGGACTGCAGATCCACTTTCTGTTTAGATGTTTTCTCCGCATTCAGTTTTTCATTCTCAACTATCCTCTGTACGTTCTCAGTGAGACCATATTCCGCGTGAGGATTTTCTGATATCTGCATCTGTCCTTCCAGGTTTGGTTCTGCAAGTGTATCACCGTGCTCTTCCGCCATGTTTGTTGTCCCTTGGTGAACAATCCTTGGTGCGCCAATAGCTACACTAACAACCAATTTAAGATAATCAGTGAAGCTTGTAACATGGCTCATTTACACTTGCTAGAAGTGACATACATTTATATGCAGGGACCCATTCTCTGCAAACAAAAGGAATGTGTTCAAGTCTTGCACCTTTTTTGAATTACCCCAGGAGATTTGGGAGCCTATAATTCCCCATTGCTTTCTTCATGGCAACGC
Source organism: Cetorhinus maximus (assembly GCF_964194155.1). Lineage (NCBI taxonomy): Eukaryota > Metazoa > Chordata > Chondrichthyes > Lamniformes > Cetorhinidae > Cetorhinus > Cetorhinus maximus. The sequence continues at coordinate 70,358,865 of NC_135883.1, read as the reverse complement.
CTCGGCCAGAGTCAACTTGCCAACCAATCAGCACCCTTTGCTCCTGAAGTATAAACTGTTTCGATCGTTTGAAATTTGGGATTCTGCATTTGCCCTGATGAGTGCAAGACAAAAAGTATCGGCAACATGTCTCTCTTTTCAGAAGTATTCAACTCATTGATTTATGTTTAGGCCACATCTACTTTAATAGTACTAAGGAAAAGTAGAAAAGAGGTGAAATATAAGCTGGTTTAAGGGGGGGGGGGGAGACAGATAGAGGGTAGATAGGTCTACCTGTCCCACCCCCCCTTAAACCAGCTTATATTTCACCTCTTTTCTAGTTTTCCTTAGTTCTGTTGAAGAGTCATACGGACTTAAAACGTTAACTGTGTTCCTCTCTGCAGATGCTGTCAGACCTGATGAGTTTTTCCAGGTATTTTTGTTTTTGTTTTGGATTTACAGTATCCGCAGTTTTTTGCTTTTATCTACTTTAATAGTTACCTCCTCGTGGCTCTTTTTAAATACAAGATGCTTTGATTTGTGTAACCAAACAAAGTTGTGTGTGGTAAACCATTGAGTTACATAAAAGATTTTCCTTTTTCCTGTGCTATCTTTAACTTATTACGGAATGTATCCTTCAGTCTATTTCAACAACAAAGTACTTTAATCCTTCAGATTTCCAACTGCAAGTGGCACCATGTGGAACTCTTATTTATATCGAGAAGGATGTATTTTGTCGACATTGTTATGGCTACTGGATGTTATAATATAGTTATGTTTTAAACTGTTTGCTTTAATTAAAGGTAAATGGAATATTTTGGAGAGTGGCATGTGACCTCATACTAGTTCTGCCTTGAGACAAGCCCATGTGACTTCATACCAATTCTGGCCAGAGGCCACTCCATGTGAACTGGTTGCCACAGGAACAGAGGCCCAGGTTAAAACCTACTGAGTAAGTTGCAAGCTTTAAAATCTAGACACGAAGGAAGGTTGACCTGCCCTTAACTGTTGCCAGACTTACAGACTGAGAGCCTGGTGAGCGAGTGAAAGAGGGGAGAAAGGGAGAGAGAGAGAGAGGGGAGAGAGAGAGAGAAAGATGCTGTTGTCTGTGCAAAGCAGGGAAGCAACAGCTGTATGGGGAAGATACTTGTAAGAGTCAGTTTTCTAATGGAAAGACGACGAACAGATGGGATTTTTGGAGACTTAAGAACCAAGGTGTCACCAAAGTGGACCTTGTGGTTGAAAATCCATTCAATTATGCTCAAAATATTGAGTGAAGATTGAAATTTTGTTTAAAAAGAACACTGGAAAGTTTACCTTGACATATCAGGGAGAAAGGAGCCTGCCGAAATGCTGGGAGGGATCTGGGCTGGAATCTACAAGGCTACATATCTGCTGAGAGGGTGGCATAAAGTATAAATGTGGCATTGGGGTTTTCAGTTGTGTTAATTAGTTAATGGGGAAAATACTTTTTCCGTGGTTTCGTATATCAGTCGCCTACTAAGCAATGTTTAGTCGGTGTTGATTTTAATTTGTTACAAATGTGAAACCTTATCGTGTGACTCTGCGTCAGCCACTAGGAAATTCATATCTCTTTTTAAAAGTTATTGGTCTCTGCGGGGATCATAACAGTATACACGTATAATCTATCTGTAAATTATTACCTTTAACATTTTCTTTTATTAGAACTTTTTAACGCTACTTTTTTGGAAACCTTTTGCGTCCCCACCCGTCCAGAGTCCTATCTGTTACAGTGACTCTTTCCACTCCTAACTCTCTATGACTTCTGGAGTATTGTCACTGGTCTTAATAGATAGGTGTGCCTTCAGTACCATCCCCATGATAACCATCACAATTTTTTTAATATATAAATGTAGTTGCATTGTATTCTATTAGTTTAATTACTGGAGTTTCTATCTTTAAACTCTCTCCTACATACAATAATGAGATGAAGTATCATGACAACAGGCTTCATTTTCAGCTTAAACTATTAAGTACATTTAACCAAATAATGAAATGAATAATTTATGTATTTATAACAGGAATTATTTCATCTAGGTCTTCAAAAGGAAAGAAATAGAAATTGCAATCAAAATGTTCATCTTTTCTTTTGTAAATAACTTACATACACAGTGTTTCTTTTCTCTGACTATGTCTTACCTCTGCAAGTGCCATCCAAGTCTCAACTACTTTTCAGAAGTTCCATACCAACTCCTCAAATCAAACAGTTTCTGCATCCTCATTATCGAAATCAGCTACCAGGCCCTCCTGGATTTGAGTAACACTCAACCACGTTCAAAAATGAAATTGTCCGTTCTACGGATAACTGATGCAAACAGGGTCTAAATTTATCTCAAGCGGCTCAGTTCCTCATTTTACAAGCAACCATCTAACCTTTTAACTTTTGTGTCAAGCTAAACTTACGGCAGATTTCTCTTTAAAAATTAAGCCTTGTCATGTCCAATGATTGAATTTAAAACTAGAACCGGACAGAACTGGTTCATTTTTGCCACAATTCCTCTTTTCAAGCAGCTATCTAATTCCCTTTTAAAGTAACTCCTACATTAAAAATGGGTTGAGGCAGAGAATTCCACATTCTCTAAAACAGTGCATTCTAACTTCTCCTTTAATAATTTTTATTGATGTTAAATTTGTGCTCTCTTATTCCCACCACACCAGTGAGAAATAGTCAATCCAATCACAACCCTTCAGGGGTTGAGATCTATCGAGTGACCCTATAAGTTTCTCAACTCTAATACAGGGCACAATTTCAAAATGCGCAGATAACACAAAACTTGGAAGTGCTGTGAACTTTGAAGGGGATAGTGTTAAACTGTGAGGTTAATAAGGATTAAACTTTGATAGGACATAGGTTGGTGAAATGGGCGGACACAAAATTTAATGCAGAGAAGTGTGAAGTAATTCCTTTCGGTAGGAAAATATAAAATAAAGGATTCAATTCCGAAGTGGGTGAAGGAACAGAGGGGCCAGAGTGTATACATGTATAAATCATTGAAGGTTGCAGGACTGGTTAAATGGTTAATAAAGCATATGGAATTCTGGGCTTAATATGAGCAGAGAGCAAACAAAAAACTAAGGAAATTATAATAAACCTGGATAAACCTAGTCTGGCCTCAACTGGAGTATTGTGTCCAGTTCTGGGCACAACACTTTAGGAAGGATGTGAAGGCATTAGAGAGGATGCAGAAAAGATTCATGAGAATGGTTCCTGGGATGTTCTCCAGAGAAGTTCTTAGAGAAGGTTGAGAGGAAATTTGATAGAAGTGTTCAAAATGATGAGGAGTCTAGACAGAGTAGATAGTGAAAAACAGGTCCCACTGGTGGAAGGATTGAGAACCAGATTGAATGTGATTGGCAAAAGAAGCAATGGCGATATGAAGAAAAATCTTTTTACACAACAAATGGTTAGGATCTGGAATGCCCTGGCCTGAATGTGTGATGGAGGCAGATTCAATTGTGGCTTTTAAAAGAGAATTTGATCATTATCTGAGGAAAGGTTTTCAGGGCTATGGGAAAAAGGAAGAGGAGTGGCAACTAGGTGAATTGCTCTTGCAGAAAGCCAGTACTGACAAGGGCCAAATGGCCCCTTTCTGTGCTGTATGCATTCTATGATTCTATATCTGCGTTCACCTAATTCTGGCCTGCTTATCAACCCCACTTTGATATTGCTCCACATTTGGTGACCAAACCTTCTGCTGTCTAGACTCTAAGCTCTGGAACTCCCCCTCTCAACTCCTCTGCCTCTATACGTCTCTTTTTTTAGATGTTCCTTATAGCCACTCTCTTTGACCAAGCTTTTGGCCATCTGCCCTACTACCATCTGGTATGGCTCGGTGTCAAATTTTGTTCTGCTCCTATGAAGCGCCATTGGAATCTTTTATCATGTCAAAAACACTATACAAGTACGATTGTTTTTATTCTTTCATGGGATGAGTGTCAATGGCAAGGCCAGCATTTGTTGTCCATCTCTAACTGCCCATGAGGAGGTGATAGTGAACCACCTTCTTGAACTGCTGTAGTCCAGGTGGTGTAGGTACACTCTCAACAATGTTAGGGAGTGAGTACCAGGATTTTGACCAGCAATATTGAAGGAACAACTATATAGTACAAAGTCAGGGTGGTGCGAGGCTTGAAGGGGAACTTGCAGGCGTTGTCATGCGTCTGTTGTCCCCATCTTTCTAGGCGCTGGAGGTCATGAGTTTGGAAGGTGTTGTCGAAGGAAGCTTGGAGGGTTGCTGCAGTGTATCTTGCATATGGTACGCACTGCTGCCGCCACCATGCATCTATGGTGGAGGGAGTGAATGTTTAAGGTGTTAGATGGGGTGCCAATCAAGTGGGCTGCACTGCCTTGTATGATGTTGAATTTCTCAAGTGTTGATGAAGCTGCACTCATCCAGGAAAGTAGAGAATTTTCGATCACACTCCTGACTTGTCTTGTGGACTTCACCCATTTCAGAATTGAATCCTTTATTTTATATTTTCCTACCGAAAGGGATTACTTCACACTTCTCTGCATTAAATTTTGTGTCCGCCCATTTCACCAACCTATGTCCTATCAAAGTGTAATCCTTATTAACTTCACAGTTTAACACTATCCCCCTCAAAGTTCACAGTACTTCCAAGTTTTGTGTTGTCTGCACATTTTGAAATTGTGCCCTGTACTAGAGTTGAGAAACTTAAAGGGTCATCTTTGGAGAGTCAGGTGGTGAGTTATTTGCCACAGAATACCTAGACTCTGACCTGTTCTTGTAGCCACAGTATTTAACTAGCTAGTCCAGTTCAGTTTCTGGTCAATGGTAGCTCCCCCAACCCCACCAAAGATGTTGATAGTTTGGGGTTTAGCAATAGTAATGCCATTGAATGTCATGGGGAGATGGCCATTGTCTGGCACTTGTGTGACACAATGTTACTTGTCACATCATCCAAAGTCTGAATGTTATCCAGATCTTGCTGCATACAGACACGTATTGCTTCAGTATCTGAGGAATCACGAATGGTACTAGACAGTGCAATCATCAGCAAACATCCCCACTTCTGACTTTATGATGGAGGGAAGGTCATTGATGAAGCAGCTGAAGATGATTGGGCCTAGGACACTACCCTGAGGGACTCCGGCAGCACTGCCCTGCAGCTGAGGTGATTAGCTGCCAACAATCACAACCATCTTCCTTTGTGCTAGGTATGACTCCAACCAGTGGAGAGTTTTCCCTATGATTCCCATTGACTTCAATTTTGCTAGGGCTCCATAGTGCTACACTCAGATCAAATGCTGCCTTCATGTCAAGGTCAGTCAATCTCACTTCACATCACCAAACTGAGCATTGGTGAGCAGGCTATTGCTGGGTAAGTGCCATTTAATAGCACCATCGGCAACACTTTTCATCACTTTGCTGATGATCGACAGTAGTGTGATGTTGATGGTGCAATAATTGGTCCTATTGGATTTTCCTATGTTTTGTGGAAAAGACAAACCTGGGCAATTTTCTGTTCTGCTGAAGGGTCATGAGGTCTCGAAACGTCAACTCTTTTCTTCTCCGCCGATGCTGCCAGACCTGCTGAGTTTTTCCAGGTAATTCTGTTTTTGTTTTGGATTTCCAGCATCCGCAGTAGTTTTTTGTTTTTATCAATTTTCCACTGTACTGAAACTGCTGGCTAGGGACATAGCCAGTTCTGGAGCACAAGTCTTCAGTACTATTGCCGGCACATTGTCAGGGCACATAGTCTTTACTGTATCCAGCGTCTTCACCTGTTTCTCAATGCCTAGTAATGTGAATTGAATTGGCCAAAGACTGGTCCTAATGATGATGTGGAGTTCAGGAGGAGACCATGATGAATCATCCACTTGGCACTTCTGGCTGAAGATGGTTGCAAATGTTTCAGCCTTTTCTTTTTCATTGATGTGCTGAAATCCCCCATCATTGAGGATGGGGATAATTATCAAGGCTCCTCCTCCTGTTAGTCGTTTAATTATCCACCACCATTCACAACTGGATGTGGCGGGGCTGCAGAGGTTTGATCTGATCCACTGGTTGTGGGATCACTTGGCTCTTTCTATCGCAAACTGCTTCTGCTGCTTAGCATGCGCATCATCCTGTGTAGTAGTTTCACCAGGTTTGCATCTCATTTTTAGCCTGATGCTGCTCATAGCATGCTCTCCTGCACTGCTTGTTCATCCCATTTGACTAATCTATTAGAGTTCTTTGAGGAAGTAACAAGCAAGGTGGATAAAAGGGAACCTGTAGCTGTGGTATACTTGAGTTTCCAAAAGGCATTTGATAAGATGCCACTTCAAAAGTTATTTCACAATATAAGAGCTCTTGGTGTAGGCGGAAACATATTAGCATAGATGGAGGATTGGTTAGCTAACATGAAGTAGAGAGTAAGGGTAAATGGGTCATTTTCAGGTTGGCATGCTGCAACTAGTGGAGTGTCACAGGGATCAGTGCTGGGCCCTCAACTATTTACAATCCATATTCATGACTTAGATGAAGAGACTGAATGTATGCTAGCTAAATTTGCTGATGACACAGATAGGTTAGGAAAGTAAGTTGTCACAAGGATATAAGGAGTCTACAAAGGGATTTAGATAGGTTAAGTGAGTGGTCAAAAATTTGGCAGATGGAGTATAATGTGAGAAAATGAGAGGCTGTACACATTGGTGGGAAGAATAGAAAAGCAGAATATCATTTAAATGGAGAGAGATTGCAGAACTCGGTGGTACAGAGGGATCTGGCTGTCCTAGTACATGAATCACAAAAAGTTAGTATGCAAGTACAGCAAGTGATTAGGAAGGCAAATGGAAGGTTGGCATTTATTGCAAAGAGAACGGAGTAGGGAAGTGTTGCTTAAGCTGTGCAAGGCCTTAGTGAGACTGCATCTGGTGTATTGTGTAAGCTTTGGACTCCTTACCAGAAAACTGTTCAAAGACGATTCACTTGCCTGATTCCTGGGATGAAGAGGTCAGCTTATAAGGAAAGGCTGAGAAAGTTGCGCCTATACCCATTGGAGTTTAGAAGAATGAGAGGTGATCTTTTTGAAACATAAGATCTGAGGGGACTTGACAGGGTGAATGCTGAGATGTTGTTTCCCCTTGTGGGGAGTCTAGAACTAGGGGACACAGTTTAAAAATTAGGGATCCCATTTAAGACTGAGATGAGGAGAATTTCTTCCCTCTCAAAGGATCGTGAGTCTGTGGAATTCTCTTCCTCAGAGAGGCATGGAGGCTGGGTTATTGAATATATTCAAGGCTGGGTTAGTTAGATTTTTGATCAACAAGGCAATCAAAGGTTATTGGGGACAGGCAGGATAGTGGACTGGAAGCCACAATCAGAATAGCCATGATCTTACCAAATGGCAGAGCAGGCTCAATGGGCCAATTGGCCTACTTCTGCTCCTAATTCTTGTGGCCAGGGTTAGATAAGAACATAGAAAACAAATTAAACAGTGTAGGGTATGTCAAGCAGTAGAAAACAACCATCATTAGTACCTTTGTGACCATGGAAATGGCTAGCTAGGATGTGGCAGAGGCTGTACATAGATTTCTGAGAATTTAAAGGGCAACATCTATTCATTGTGATGGATAGCCATTTGTAGTGGATTGAGGGGCTCCCGATGAATCGAACAACAATTAGGAAAGCTCTAGATATTTTGCGTAGTTTGTTTGCTGCTTTTGAGGAAATTGTGTCTGACAACGGACCTCTGTTTTGTTCAGAAGACTTTACAAAATTCATGAGAATGAATGGGGCAAAACACACTAGAGTTTCAATGTATCATCCTGCTTGCAATGAAGCAGCAGAGTGCACAGTACAAAGTGTAAAGCATGCTTTTGTAAAGTAAATGTTAGAGACAAATCTGAAGAAACTACAGGAATACACCTCATACTAATATTGGCAGAATGTCAGTGGAATTGTTTCTTAGAAGGCAGTTCAGAAAGAGGTTTTAATTGCTGAAGCCACATTTAGCACAGTCAGTAGAAGAGAAACAATCAAGGCAGAAAGAAAGTCATGATGGGGCAGAGAGAGCGAAAGAAGTCTGATGTTGAACCAAAAGGTTAGAGTGAAGAATCATGATTATGAGTGGTTGAAGCAGCTACCTGGAAGAGTTGAGAAAATATATGGCCCTCGCACATATTTGGTCAAGGTGTTTGGTAATGGAAAGGTTAGGTTTGTAAATATAGATCATGTTTTACTGCAGAAGTTCATAAATTGGAAAGAATAAATGAGCCTATTGAATCAGATAGTTGGAATGAGAGTCGAGTACCAACAGTTAATCTGACACAAGTCATGCCAGAGACCAAGTCAGAGTCAGACTGAAATGGAAACTGCAATTGAAGGTCAAAGTCAAAATCAGTTTTTTGTGATGAAAGTATGATAATTTTCATAATATTTTTATTGTGTGGTTTATTGCGAAGTAGGTTTATGGGGGTAGGTATAGTTGAGCCTGTGTGTGATTTAATTACATTTGGAGTCAAGTAGACAGCAAGTTTGAAATCAAAAGAAGTTAGGTGCTTGACATGCTAATGAGTAAACATGGTTGGCTTAGCATGTAAGGTGTGAAGGAAATTTGCATTTTTAGATAAATGAAGAGATTTGGATTTCAAAGGGATCTTAGTCTGTTTACAACTAGCCAGGTAAGCAAGGCTAAGGAATGTGTTTATTTTTCCCAAAGGTTACTTACTATATTGACAACATGAAAGTTTTTATATTGTGGGGAAGATACAGTTTCAATTACATATGGAACAATATAATTTACATATTAAAAAGAGAGAAACATATATAAAGGAGAATGAAAGGCTATGTGTCAGAAAGCCATGTAAGATCTAACAGGACTCTGTGAAATAGCCTTAATGAAGCCTCCAGCATTTATATAACGAAAATGAAATTAGGGAAAGCCATTTGGATTTCCACTGTCAAGTGAATACTGTGTTAACTTGCTGGTTCTGTTTTAAATCCAAAATCTATTTTGGACCGCTGCCTTAAAGGGATTGTAACTGGGGTTCAGGTTAATTAGGAATTTTAGGAGTTATTATAGTAGTAAGTAATTGTAGTCTTATGTATGTGCTTGAAATCTTTTATATTTTGTTAATAAATATTTTAATTTAATTTTTAAAATCTCTAATGGTCTAGGTGGACTTATCACTTCTGAATTGAGTGCACACCTCTTGTAATAAATACAAATTGCAAAACCGTTGTGATAGCGCAACCAATTTTCCCTCGTGAATTTGGTCTGCCTGGCACACATCATCTGCCACGTCATAACACTTTATTGGAGAAAACCTCTACTCAGACTCAGACCAAGTTCCGAAAGTTTGAGTCAGAAATGGAGGTATCCTCTTCGGTGCAGAAAGCCAATTTGAGTTAAGAATAAGTAAAAAACAAGAAATGTATATAAGTTGTGTGACACTCAAACATTGTGTAACTTTTTCATTAAGAAGGGAGGAAAAGGAGGGAGGAGAATAAAGGTGCCCTATTGTGGCTATACTTGTGTGTGTATATATAATATATATAGGCAAAACTGACAGCCATGTTGTGCACACGAGTGAGTTTGTCTGTAAAGATGTGACAGTTAGATGGCTTGTAGCTTGAATTTTCATACTTAAAGATGGAATATGTGGTGTGAGTTTGCCATTTTCCTCGGGGCCAGATTGTTTAAACTGATTTCCATTGTTTACCACTGTTTTATATTCCATATATACAAATGAGATTGGAATGAAATTTGGGTATAGATAGATCTCAGCAAAATGATGCACGAACAGGCATAATTTCAAGTGCAATTTTCCAATTATATCCCAACCGGAAATGGTATTCTTACATAGCTACTGAAATATTGTCTTGCATCCTGGGTATGTTAAATATTAGTGTAGTTGAAAGTTATACTTTATTGCTAATGCATCTTAACTTGAAGAGGAACCGTTGCACAGGAGTGGTGAAATCCATTGTTAGCCAAAACACTGTGCATATATAAGATGGAACTGAATTGATGAAATGGTAATGTCAAGTTTTGGTTGAACTCCATTAATTAATACAACCTTTTGTTTAGTCACTAACTTATGCAGAAGTTTTGAAAACAAAATTTTTCCTCTCATACAAAAACATGTGCTAGGCTTTCAGTTAGGGAAGAGAAAAGAATTCAATACCCAGTTAGTTTCAAATTTGTATTCATACTGCAGTGAAAGCTATAGGTTAGTCTTATCTTGTAGGTAGACTTGGACCAACAGCTTCAGTGAAGGATAGCTGCCTCAACTGTCCTTACTACCCAGTTTCTTCCATGCAGGGATAAATAGAGGAAACATAATTGACAGTGAGCCTAATTTTACGATTTTTAAGAGAAAAACTCTAACATCATTGAAACATAACTACTGCGAGATTTTACTGTCATTGGTGCAGGCCATAGAAAATTGTACCTAATTCTATATCAAAAAGATGTATGTTTATAATCTAACTTGAAGAGCAATGCTGTGCAATAAATGTTCATTTGAGTATATCTTTGACAACAGGTGTCAGATTGAATTTACTTCTGCTTCCAACCACATCATAACAGGGTTAGTTCAACAACCTGATAGTATGATCAAGCAGCTCTCACCACTTTAAACAGTGGTCAAAGAGTCTGAGCATGATATGTCAAAGTACAAGTGTACCCAATGCCACAGAAATATATTCATCAAATATATGATGTAAAATATATCATAAAAATGATGCATTTAAAAAGCTAAAGATTATTTGCATATTAAGTATTTTCTAATACTTGTAGAATTTGCAGGATTTTGTTCATAGAAAGTCCAGCTTTTGAAATATTATTCTTGGATTTTGCCCACTAAGTCCCACTTTAACACCCTGGAATTCTCTGTCCTGCTCTTAAGCAACAACCCAGCTATTACGACGTTATAGGCACCATCTTCAAAGGTTCCTGGAATCATACCCAACAAGGATAAAGAAAATTGACAGCTGCTCAAAGAAAACCTGACACACTACTGCAGCCCTGGATTGGACTTGTACTCTATGTCATAACAAACACAAGCGATAAGAGACCTCATCCTGGTGGATGGGTGAGGGGGTGTCTCAAGCCATTTGAGTTAATGCATTCCAATTTCAGATCATGTCTTGGCTCCAGAGTTACACTAGTACTTTCATGGTAATATGGTCATGAAACCACTTTGAATAGAGGCAAAGTAGATGGATAAATACCTTTCCAGTCTACTGCTCATTTTTGCTTCCTCTTTTGCTAAATTTGCAAATCCATATTCTCAGAACTATGTTCCTTACTTTTGGCTGAATTTATTTTTTTCCTTTTTTTTTGAGTTTAATCTTAATTCTTTCTCACTTGTATTGACTAATTTCCTCCTCTACCTTTTTGTTCAAATTTCTCTCGTCCCATCAGTTGAAATTTTTTCTGCTCTATGGCCCAATTTTCTTCTCCTTGTCTGTACCTTTGAAAGTATCACAGGAGATGCCAAACAAAATCACTGAGGAGCAAAAACCAATAGTGAATGGCACTGGGTCGTTTATTATGATTTGAAAAATCATAAATATACTTGGCCCAAAAACATTACAAAAGAATGCCTAGGCTAAGAAGAGTTGTAGGGAGGGAATACTACAAAGACTGAAGGCAATAAGAGAGAAAGACGTGTTACAGGATGAGAGACTGCAAGGTTCCCTAAAAGATATGATAATATGGGGAAGGGGCAAGTTGGGCAATCAATATTCCTATGTCAGGAGTTATTAAAATGGTGAGGGAAGGGAAGAGAGAGAGAATTTAATGAGGGGAAATTATCAAGGATGTGATTTATTTTCTTGAATTCTTTGAAGTGGTGATTGTCATGAAAGTATAATAATTCTCATAATATTATTGTGACTTATTGTAAAAGTAGGTTAATAGTGGGGTTTGAATAGTTTGTTTGTGTGCATGTGCGTGGGTTGTGGGGGGGGAAGTTAATTAAATTGGAGACAGTTGGTCTGGAGGTTTAGATTCATCAAAAGAAGCTAGGTTTGAAATACTAAATACGTAAACATGGCTGAAGTCTTAGAATGTGAGGGGAGGGGAATTTCCATTTTTAGATAAATTAGGGCAGTTTGAATTTCAAAGAGATGGCAGGATGTTTATATCTAGTCAGAGAAGCTAGGCCAAGCAGTGTGTTTATTTTTCCCAAAAGGTTACTGACAATATTAGCACATTGAAAAGATTTATATTATGAGAAAGGTAAAGTTACAAAGACATATGGGAACAATGGAATTTATATTGAAAGGGAGAAACATGTATAAAGGAGAATGAAGCTGTGTGTCAGGGAAGGCATTGTAAGATCTAACAGAAGTGTGAGAAGCCTACAGTATTTGTGCATTAAGCCTGCTATCTGCAGAACTGAAACCGGGAAAAGCCACTTTGAATTCTACTGTCCAGGGTATTATGTCGACTTGCCTGGGTCCGTTTAAAACCTTTTTTTTTTAAACCACTGTCTTAACGGGGGTGTAACTGGAAGCCAGATTAATTAGAATTAGGGGTTTTAGGAGCTATCATAGTAGTAATTTGTAGACCTAAGTATGGGCTTGAAATCTTTTATTTTGTTAATAAAGGTTTAATTTATTTTTCTAAAAGATCTCAAGTCTTGGTGGACTTGTTACTTCTGAATTCAGGGCACGCATCTTAAAATAAAATACAAATTGTAAAATCGTTGTGACCGCGTGATCAAGTTTCCCTCGTGGATTTGATCCATTTGGCACACATCATCTGACACGTCAAAACAGTGATGATATTGGCTTATAAAAAATGGTTATGCCTTTTAGCTAGTTTTTATTTTAGTGAGTGTGGAGATATAGTCAACATTTTCCTGTGCATGCTGGACATGCGGCAAACATAGAATGTATAGCTAGCTGTACACAAGGGTGTTCATGTAGCAATTTTTAGAATATCAGAAAACACTGACAAATATACTTTGCTTTCATGTATAAAACTATTTTTATATCATCACTGAGCAATACCTAAAGCAAGTGGTCTGCTATGGCAAATGATTCATCAACACTGCGATCCATATATAAGTTTGAGGAAACACTGGACTACTTAGCTGCAATCCCATTACATGTGGGAAATTCAAGTGTGGAAATTCATGTTATAACAGGATGTCGCACTATGCCAAATCATTTAACACAGTATTATCCAATTATGGTTTAACACTATTATTACAGAGCTTTTGGGGCCTGGAGACCATGCTGCATTTTGATATAAGTTCAATAGAGACATTATTCACCTAAATCGTTACTTTTTCAACATCTTCCCATTTCTTGGCTCCATAAAAATGTATTGGCAGGAACCACGTCACAAGAACTTTGAAATATTAGGAACAGACGAAGCCATTCAGTCCTTCTACTTCATTTGCCCAACTTTGCTGTATAACCCTTGATAATCTTACTTAACAAAAATCTATTGCTCTCAGATTTGAAGGCACCAATTGACCCATGTCCAAAGATTTTTGGGTGAAAGGCCATGTCTTGTGTGCCAGGGACTAAGACCTCACACTGGATATTTTTATTTATATATATATATTTATGGTTAGATTCTGAAATGTTGAAAACTGGACAACGACCTGTTAAAATGGCTGAAGCTACGTGACCCTGAACAAAAGGGGCTACCATGTCATATCGCAGAAATTTGCGTCTCATTATCTCTGAAGAGACATCAACGACCCCTATGGGCTGCAGAGAGCTAATTCAAAGAGAACTATACAAAGGTCATCTGCATTTCATAAGCCAGGCCTGGCCAACTGGAGCCTATTCATCTGCTAGGATAAAGGACCCCACGACCTTCCTTCCCAGTCTTAATGGTTGGAACATTTAACAATCTCAAGGACCCACACAAAGGGGGACACACCTTTTATCACAGCCAGAGTGGGAAGGTAACATGTAACATGAACCTCTAGCTGGTGGAACCAGTTACACTGTCTTGCTGTACTGCAAAGCTCAGTCTGTCATTTTAACATCTACAAGCAGTAGCACAGAAAAGGGGCTCTGCCCAGATTGAATACCTGGCCCCATCTACACTACTTCAACTAGAACTTTTGTACTATCATCTACAAGACTGATTCATCACTACATGTTATCTTCTCATATGAAGTCAACTACACTGGCAAAGTGAATTATATAGCATGGATTTTCAACGTGCCGACTTCCGTAAAGGAATACCTCATTGGACTTTGATTCTGGACCCACATGAACAATAATCCTTTTCTCTGCAGTCTTTTCCTTATTCCCTCTTTTTACTATATATGTACAAAAGAGGCAAAGTTGCTCCCTCCTCCTGCGTTTTGAGTGTGTGCAAATAAACTAACTCTGAGTTCATCTAATCTCAAGTTTGCTGTGGGGTTATTAATAGAAATTGGATCACGCCGAAACTGAGGCGATGGGAAATACGCCACTCACTTGTAAAGAGGGAAGCAAATCAAAGACCTTTCTGTTTATGGACAGGTGGCGAGAGGAGAAATCAGTGCAGTCTAAATTAACCTTCTCCCTGTCCCAAGATATATTCTTGGAGCAATTGATTCTCCTAATGATGCGTGAGAGGTGCTTCACTGTACTAAGATGAACAATGTCATAATATGAGCAAGGCATGCTGTGGATATGCTATGTGAAGAAATATATTCACCTGCAGTCAGGGACGAGAGAAGCACTCCACTTCGCTCTACTCAGCTACTGGGGTTGAAGAAATAGTGAAAAAACAAACTTTGACATCACAGGAAACTTGTAGGCCAGTAAATTCTTAAGCCAAGGGACTGTATATAAATAGCCAGGTTAGTTCACTATTTTGAACAAAGGTCTATAGATATCTGGATAAGAAAAAGTAGAACTTTAAATTACCCGAGTCATGAAGTTTATTGGCAATTGTACAGTTTTGTTATTGGTAAGATTTATTGGCAGTAATAAAGCTTACCAGGAGTAGTAGGGGGTATAAATTATAAATTAACCAATTAAAAGTAATTAATTAACTTTTTGTGTTTACTTAACTTCCAATTTTAGTGCAGTAAATAAATAATTCAAGGCATGGCAGGGCTGCTCACACCCATCAAGTGCACATCCTGTACTATGTGGGGACTCCAGGATGCTGTCCACCTCTTAGACAACTACATGTGAAGAAAATGTCACCAAATAAAAAAACACAAGCACCATGTAACTTGAGGAGTAGCTGGTGTCACTAAGGTGCAGGGGATGAGAGGATAAGAACTAGGTGGATAGCATGTTCCGGGAGGTGGTCACGCTGTAGCTTAAGAAAGTGCAGGCAGACAGGGACTGGGTGGCTGCCAGACATACAAGACAGACAAGGCAGGTAGTGTAGTAGTCCCCTGAGAACATCCCACTTTCTAACAGGTACTCAGTTCTGAGTATCAATGGGGGCAAGGGTTCCTCTGGAAAGAGCAGTGAGAGTCATGACCAGAACACCATGGGTGGCTCAGCTGTGCAGGGAGGGTGGAGAAAAGACATGTGAGCAATAGTGGTCGGGGATTCTATAGTTCGGGGAACAGACATGCGTTTCTGCTGTCACAGGATGATATGTTGCCTCTTTGGTGCAAAGGTCATGGATATCACCAAGTGGCTACAAAGCGTTCTGGAGGGTGAGGGTGCACAGCCAGAGATTGTGGTCCACATTAATACCAAAAATATAGGTAGAAAAAGGGACGAGGTCCTGCAGGCTGCGTTTAGGGAGGTCAGAAAGAGATTAGTGAGTAGTATCTCAAAGGTAGCAATCTCTGGATTACTCCCAAGGCCATGTGCTAGTGAATATAGAAATAGGAGAATACTCCAGATGAATGCATGGGTGGAGAGATGCTGCAGGAGGGAAGGCTTCAGATTCCTGGGGCATTTGGACCAGTTCTGAGGAACATGGGGTCTGTACAAGCCGGAAGGCCTACCAGGACCAGAACGAATATCCTTGTGGGGAGGTTTGCTAGTGCTTTTGGGGAGGGTTTAAACTAGATTGGCAGGGGATGGGAACCTGGGAGCAGTTTCAGATAGGACAAATTCAGAGCAGGGGACGGGAAACAGAAAATTAGTGGGTGACTCTGGAAGAGGGTAGGCGCAAAAGGTTAAAAAGTGTACAGCACAGGAATTTGGCAGTTTTAAAAGGTATATACTCAAATGCAAACAAAGCCAATGAGCTGAGGGCACAGATAGACACATGATATCATTGCCATAATGGAAACATGGTTTAAAGAGGGGCAGAATTGGCAGGTCAACATCCCTGGATTCAGGATGTTCAGACAGGATAGAGAGGGGGCTAAAAAAGGTGGGGCTGTAGCATTATTTGTGAAAGAATTAATTACAGCTGTGAGGAGGGATGATATACTAAATGAATCATCAAATGAAGCCATATGGGTTCAGCTCAGAAATAAAAAAGGGGCAGACACACTGCTAGGAGTAGCAGTATTCTACAGTCCCCTAAATAGTGAGATGGAGATAGAAGAGCAAACATGTAGACAAATTCCTGAGTACGAAAACAATAAGGCAGGAATAGTTGGGACTTCAACTATCCTAATATCAACTGGGATACAAACAGTATGGAGGGCACAAAATTCTTGAACTTTTCTTCAGGAGAATTTTTTTAACCACCACATAAGCCTGGCAACAGGGGGTACAATTCTAGATTTAGTCTTAGGAATTGAAGCTGGGTAAATGGAAGTAGCAGCAGTGGGTGACCATTTTGGACATAGTGACCATAATACAGTTAGATTTAGCATAATTATGGAAAAGGGTAAAGATAGAACAGGAGTAAAAGTTCTAAATTGGGCAAAGACAAATTTCACAAAGCTGAGAAGTGATCTGGCGAAAGTGGACAGGTTACAGCCACTTGAAGAGAAATCAATGACAGACCAGTGGAAGGCATTCAAAAGCGAGATTCTATGGGTACAGTTTAGACATGTGCCCACAAAGTAAAAGGGTAATACTGCAAACTCTAGAGCCCCCTTCCTTGTTATCTAAAAGCATACAGAATAGGATAAAGCAGAAAAATAAAGCTCATGACAGTCAAAAAAACAATTAATACTTTAGAAAGCCTAAAGGAGCATAAAAAAATATAGGGGTGAAGTAAAAATGAAATCAGAAAAGCAAAGAGAGGATATGAAAAAATATTGGCAGGTAAAATCAAGGAAAACCCAGAGATGTTTTATCAGTTCATTAAGAGCAAGAGGATAAGAGTAAGGAAAGAGTAGGGCCTATCAGGGGTGTAAAAGGTAACTTATGTGTTGATGCAGAAGATGTGGGCAGGGATCTTAATGAGTACTTTGTCTCTGTCTTCACAAAGGCAAAGGATAATGTGGACATTGTAGTTAAAGAAGAGGGGTGTGAAATACTAGATACAATAAGCATAACGAGGGAGGAAGCACTGGAGAGACTGGCATCCTTGAAGTTGGATAAATTGCTCGGACAGGATGGATTGTATCCCAGGCCGTTAAAGGAAGCCAGGGAGGAAATAGCAGATGCGAACGTTGTACTACTATTTAAAAAGGGTGCGAGGGATAGGCCAAATAATTGTAGGCTGGCCAGTCTAACTTCGGCGGTGGGCAAATTATTAGAATCAATTCTGGATAAACCTTCACTGCAACCTGGATCTCGATATCATTGTCACTACACAGAATGTGAATGGTTAAAGGATCTTGAGTTTCTGAAGATAAATTGATTCTTGTACTGTACTTTCCTTTCTGTATAACAGCTGAACTCCAACTACCTTAAGATGGCATGGGAATGACACTTTGGATGAGCAGCAGGAGATATTTGCCCCAGTACTGGCAGGGACTCCACTCCATCAAAGCCAGCAGGGTATTTTCCAGCATCTGTTGTATCCTGGTCAGTGTGCCCTGTTGAAATATTGAGATGCCAACTGGAAAAGCTGTAGGGTAATCCCTTCCATTATTATGCAATTTACTGCATTATGCTACTTAATGTTCTTTCTCACAAATGGCTGTTTAGTTTATACTATATAAACACTAACAGTTTATCCTTACCTGCAAGTACCATGGTAGCCTCCTCCCAGGTAAAACAAATGAATGTAAAACCTAACTTCACAACTAAAACACTGGGAGCTACTTGGTAAAAACACACAGAGAACCGTATGTCAGATAGGAAGACTGAAAATTCAGAAGACAACAGCAGAATATCTGAAGGGCAATTTGTCGAATTCCCACACAATTTTTTGTGGTTAGGCTACCGATATATTACTTGTAGCAGGCAAGCACTTAACAAAACATAAAAACTTAAGACTTTATGACAAAGTTGAATGAATAAAACTGTAATTTCATGATGGGACCATTTAATAGAAGAAATTTAATTTATGAATGCTCAATTTTGTCTTACTCAATTTACAACTTTTTGCACAGGATGAATGATGTTAGACACTAATCAATGACAAGGTAATCCCAGGGTTACTATTTGAACAATGAGGGGACAGCGCCAGTCAAATATTGGGGCCTGTAGTTTGAGCAGCAATACTGAAGCCTATAATGCAGCTAGTTAGCGTGTCATGCAGAACTTTTTCTTTTTAATTAATCTCACTTCGTATGACATCTGCAAGATAAGGAACTAAACTGATTTGATATGGACTAAAAAGCTAAGACATTAATAATTATGTTTTAATGAAAAACACTTAGGAGCAGCCTGAAATAACACCAGTATTGGATATATCAATTAAGTGCTTTCTTCTTTTGAAAAGGCAAAGTTCGAGACTGCTGTTCAAATTCAGCTCATACCAATTGCAGACAATTCTCCTCTATCTGCTTGCAACATTGTCCTGAAGTCATGGAAGGCAATATACAAATGTTGTTTATTCCTCTATTATGGTGATAAATCAGGTATAAGTGAGACGAACACAACTGCTCCAAAAATTGTGCTTACATACTAACAAGCCTTCAGTGGTGTGATCATGGTGAGTTAAGACTGTTACAAAGGGCTTGTTATGTGCAGTGTGTCCATTTACATAAATATACCATTTTTAATATTTGAAAACTAACTGATTTCCCATCAGGCTGCTCACAGTTAATATACTGCTTCATAAACTAGAGCCAACTAGCTTTGGAATATCTTTGGTTCAAATTAGCTTATGTCAAGGTTGCCTCTTTGTTAGTTTTCATAAAACCAGATGACTGGCCATTTTTCACATGAAATTATACCCTCTTCATTCATAAATAAAAGCAAAAACTTCAGTAAACACTCAAGAGGTCAGGCAGCAACTGTGAAGAGAAAAACAGAGTTAATGTTTCAGGTTGAAGACCCTTCATCAGAAAATCTTCAATGTCACACAATGTCTTAAGGGGAGGTTGGCCCTTTATATAATTGCTTCCTCCACAAGATGCATCTTATTTCCAGCACATTTGAGTGTCATACGTCAGGAAAAGAATGGCAAATTCACCTATGTAACAGATAGCAACTGTTACCATTTGATAGCTGCTGGAACAATGAGTGCTGTCTTGATTGCTTTTAGAAGTGGAGTAATGGGGAGGAAGGCAGGGGACAAATTTCCAATTTGAATGGAATAAAATCATTTATTATTTCCTGTATCAACATCAGGATTAGGTT
The DNA here is from genome assembly GCF_964194155.1 of Cetorhinus maximus. Taxonomy (NCBI): domain Eukaryota; kingdom Metazoa; phylum Chordata; class Chondrichthyes; order Lamniformes; family Cetorhinidae; genus Cetorhinus; species Cetorhinus maximus. The sequence goes on along the minus strand of NC_135883.1, from coordinate 70,339,321 downwards.
AGCTTTAAGATTCAGAAACACATCACTAGAATCTACTCCTTTTAATTAAAAGTTGCTTAATTCAAATTATCTACTAATTCAAAATTCTTGAGCACCATCTTCCCACCCAGCTGTTACTTACATTGCTTGATTCAAATCATTGAATAATTAAAAAATTTAAAAACTCAAATTGTCTGATGTAGGCTGATGTTATTTTGGAATATCGGCAAGTTATTTTATAGCTGGGTCACGGGTGGGCCGAGAAATAAAGTATTGCACTCCGAACAGAAAATTCCACCTTTGTGGAGGCCCAGGTGTGCCCATATCAGCAAGCTATAAGCAGAGTTGCTAGTTTACACAGGTAACCTTTAGTACATGCTGTTGCTACTGTGTGTCAGTGGTGGAGGGAGTGAATGTTTGTGGAAGGGGTACCAATCAAGCGGCTGCTTTATCCAGATGGTGTCATGAGTGTTGTGCGAGCTGCACTCATCCAAGCAAATGGAGAGTATTCCATCACACTCCTGACTCGTGCCTTGTAAATGGTGGACAGGCTTTGGGGAGTCAGGTGGTGAGTTACTCATTGCAGGATTCCTAGCCTCTGACCTGCTCTTGTAGTCACAGTAATTATATGGCTGGTCCAGTTCAGTTTCTGGTCAATGGTAACCCCCCACTGGATGTTGGTAGTGGGGGATTCAGTGATGGTAATGCCATTGAATGTGATGGGGCGCTGGTTAGATTCTCTCTTGTTGGATATGGTTATTGCCTGGCACTTGTGTGGTGTGAATGTTACTTGCCACTTGTCAGCCCAAGATGGGATATTGTCCAGATCTTGCTGCATTTGGACATGGACTTTGGTTCACTTACGTGTGCTAGAAACTACATATATTTACACACAGGGCCCAATCCTTTGCAAACAGAAAGAGCATGTCCACGATCCATTGCGCTTTTTTCATCTAGAAAAAAACTTGGGGACAGCCATTCCCTCATTCATTCCTGATGGAAATGCCTTTACCAATCCAGAGTTAATCTGCCTGGTTTGGATTTAAACAAAAATTTGTCTCATTAACTGTTCCCTGGTGCATCCTCTGTGGCAATGTCTCTACCAGAGTCCACTTGCCAACAAATTTTGTCCCTTTTCCCACCCACCCCCAACTCAAAACCTATTACGCTTCTAACTTTTCCCAGGTTTGATGAAGGGTCATCAATCTGAAATGTTAACCCTGTTTTCTCTCTCCACAGGTGCTGCCAGACCTGCTGAGTATTTTCAGCATTTTTGGTTTCGATTTCAGATTTCCAGAATCTGTAGTTTTCTGCTTTCCAGAAAAGAAATCAAGGTCGGTCAAAACTCATCAGTCCTGAAAATGAGATTATTTTGTCCTTCAATGAGGCAAGATTGTGAATGTTAAACTCAGGACCAGGGGTAACATATCAGCTTATCACATGATTTTCCATCCAGTATGTCACATAGATTGATTATATTACTAATCCATGTTTTGTCATTAAAAAGGAACACAGAACTCCAATTTCAACCTATGTATGATTTGTAAAACTTGTAGGACCAAGGAACTTTCTCACTGTCACAGACTTCATATACTGTGTTGTATGCCAATGACAAGTCTGATGTGAAGGCCTGCTGCCAAAGCTTTTAACAAACATTTAATTTCACAAACACTTTAGGCTTATTAATGCCCTAACTCTCAATGGTAAGTTCCATGTTCATCTTGGTGACAAGACCAGCCAAAGATGGATGCTCGGCAATGGTCAGTGCTCGCACCGGCCTCCAAATGGTGGACATGCCCTGCACCAAGTCCCAGGAGTTCACCTATGCTGATGAAGTAGCTATGTTGATGCAGGCGTTGATGCTAAAGGAAGCAAGTAGAATGCTCACCAGCGAACTGTGCCTACTGGAATGCTACTTCCAGAACTGGCACCTCCACCCTAATCCAGAGAAAACAGTTGTGTCAGCATTTCATTTAAACAATATCGCCATCAGGAAAGAACTCAGCCTTTCCTACTGTGGAAGGCAACTTACCCATGACCCCCACCCAAAATACCTGGGTGTCACTCTGGACAGGACTCTAACGAATGGCCTCATCTCATCAACACAGCCAGAACACTTCGCACTACAAGTGGCCTGAAGTTTACTCTGTTGCAGAATACGGTTCTGCTTCATAGTCCTGCAGCTGCCACATAAAGAGTGTGGATTTGCAACTAAACACCACCACAAGGACAGTGTTAGGGATGCTTAAGTCCACTCCAATTGAATGAAAATCAGTGCTCTCCCATAGTACCTCATCTGCCATTCCTCACAGCACCATCATACTTCCGATAAAAAAAAGTCACAAGCAGCATTAACCTTCACATTCACGAAGACTTCAAAACCCTGTGAAGAAAGTGCTTAAAAACGTGCCAGCCATTCTGCGAAACAGTAACTAATATTCTTGCAGCTGATATCAACCTACTATCCAGGTGGATGGAATCATGGGACGTATGCAAAATAAAAACAATACCTCATCACTGACTCAACAGGATTAAATGGATTCAGCCAAATCATCATAGAGCATGAGCAATCCATCGATCATTTCCATCAGTGAAAAACAAGGAAAGACCCAAAGTGCAAATGTGGCCACGAGTCCCAGGTTATGGAATGTACCACATCTACCTATTCACCAAGATCTATTGCAGGAGGATAGTTTTTCTCCACTCAACATTTCAGGAGGTCATCAATGGAGAATCAAAATAGACATCCCATTATAAGCTTTTCCTGTCATACTAAAGTAGTCATAGCATTTCTGTCGTACAACAAATATACTTGTGAATCTGTTGCTAGGTTTGGTTGAGGGAAGAATGTTAGCTAGAATACCAGAAGAACTCCCCTATCTTATTCAAATAGTAAGATTTTCAACCTCCACATGAATAGCCCTCAGTTTAATGACTCATTAGATTGAGAACCCAAGCCTTCATTGGAGTCAAATCTTCCTAACAGAGAACGTAAAAATGAAAGAGCAAGCAACAGTTTCCTTTGATTTGAAAAACACACATCAAGTATCACAATGTTTACACTGGATAATATAGCTAAACTTGGAAGCAGTTTTCGACACATAGGAATGAATCAGAATTATCTGTCAAACAGACTTAGACTTAACTAGGACAGAGATTCCTCATTAATCGCATAACAGAGCTGAAGTATGATTAGACCCTTTGAGAAATAGTTTTGTATTTCTTTCCTAAACAATAAAGCTCTAATGGACAGTAAGTTAGGACCAAGCCATATGCTGATGATGGGTTCTGGATCGAGTGCGAGGGCAATGCGTGTAATATGCAGCAAAGATGTGAAGAGCAAGACCCAAAAAAAAGGTCTGCTAATTCTGACCATGGAGCTAGCTTGTATTGGGCACACTGTGGAAAGAGACAATGGTCACTTCTCAGTACTGTAGCTGGATCACAGGAACAGCATTTTCAGAAACTAATGAAGTGACAACAATGCAATGAGATCATATGTACCAAAAAAAGGGGAGATTTGGCTGTCTTATGCTTTGTAGGAACCAGTCAGATTGCACAAGAAGGACAGACAGACTGACAAAACGACAAAGAAAGGGTTTTGGCATTATAACTGTTCATGTGTGGATTCCATTAGAAGTGTTTACATGCACAGTTTTGATATTAACAATATGAAAAGCTCAGTCTTGGCACAGGAAGTGGGTTTGTGGACAGAAAGTGTGCATGGTTATTACTAAATAGATAGATAAACACTATTATTAAACTTGTCATTTTTTAGTTTAAAGTATCCCACAAATCAAACTTAATTTTCATGTGTTTACAGAACATAAATGGAATATTTCCTGTTTGTTTCAACATCCAGAGTCAGCTTCAAGTATTCCCAAGTTAGGTATACATCCAGTTAAATGCAGGAAAAAGCAACTGTGGTAAAATGGAACTTCTGGCTTTCTGATTTTGTATAATTTAATATGGTCAGGGACCTCTTCACTAAGTTTTAAAATGATATGCAGGAGAAGATATGCATCTTCAAGATCAAGGTATGGATGGTGAACAGGAAATTAGCTAAGATGAAAATGCTTTGATCTACATGTGACCTGTATGGCATAGTCAGGTACTAGAGCACAAATAATGCTTGTTCAATCTCTCATTAGCCTTCCATAGGACCATTTTCATGCAAAGTGCCACTGATTGTCACAGGAGTTATACAGTAAAAAAAAATGTAATTTTCACTAGTATTTAGTTCCGGCAAAGACATCCAGTTTCCATTACACATGGCTTGACTAGTAATGCCTCATCCTGAAAGATGATAGAAGAAAAAAGAAAGCACAGCTGTTTCACGCAAAGATTCTTGCCTAGAGACTAATGTTGGACTTCACCTTGCTGGCATATCTGTGTAATTAATAAGGCTTAAATTATCAAATTGTACTGTACATAAACTTAGTGCCAAAAAGCCTTAATTTCTATGTATTATTGAGCTGATTTGTGAATTTTGGGATATGTTGTTAAGGAAGTCTTAAAGTTGGCATCTCTAAGTGCCAAATATTGTGATTTAGCTTTAAGAAAGAACACATGGGTCCTTTGGGCATGAACTGAAGTTACAGCTAGGACACATTTGGACTCCAGCAAGTTTAGTTTAGCAGCAGAGAGAACCCAAAGCTACAATGCTGATTGGCCAGGAAGGTGGCCTGAGGACTAGATGTTTCAAGGCCTCTGGTCAAAGATACAAGTTTTGGTTTAGCAGTTAGAAGGGACACCCTTCGACAGCATCTTCCGGCGGCAAAGTTGATTGGCTAGCAGAATGGTCTAGGGCCTAGGACATTCCAAGGACCTCCAGTTAGAAATATAAGTTAAGGTTATATTGTTCTGGGGGCATTAGGAACGCTCTTCCCACTGGTCAAGAGCTGCAAATATTGGGTTAGCAGTTGTTAGTTGTGTTGATCCAGGTGCAAAAGTTGCAAAGCAACCTGCAAAAAGGATATAAAAATAGGCATAACTGAGGAATGGGAGTTGAGAGGAGTTGCAAACAGACTTCATGGGAATTTAGACAAGCTAAGTGAGTGGTCAAGAAAATGGCAGAAGTAATATAATGTGAAGTTATCCACTGGGTAGGAAAAACCGAAGTGCAGAGTATTTTTTAAAATGTTGAGAGACTGGGAAGTGTTAATGTCCAAAGGGACCTGAGTGTCCTTGTTCATGAGTCACTGAAGGTGCAGCAAGCAATTAGGATGGCAAATGGTATGTTGGCCTTTATTGCAAGAGGATTTGAGTACAGAAGTGATGATGGCTTGCTGCAACTGTACAGATGCTTGATGAGACAGCATCTGGAGTATCGCATACAGTTTTAGTTTCCTTACCTAAGGAAGGATATGCTTACTATTGAGGGAATGCAACAAAGGTTCACTGGACTGTTTCCTGGGATGACAGGATTGTCTCATGAGGAGTGAGCAAGGAAACTGGGCCTATAATCTCCAGCGTTTGAAAGATTGAGAGGCAATCTCATTCAAACATACAAAATTCTTACAGGGCTCAATAAGATAGATGTAGGAAGGTGGTTTCCCCTGGCTTTGGGGGGGGTGGGGCAGCGCTGGTGGAACTGGAACCGGGGGCACAGTCTCAGAATAAGGGGTAGGTAATTTAGAACTGAGATGAGGAGGAATTTAGTCACTCAGAGGGTGGTAAATCTTTGGAATTCTCTATCCCAGAGGGCTGTGGAGGCTCAGTCATTGAGTACATTCAAGACAGAGATCAATAGATTTCTAGGCAGTAAAGAAATCAAGGGATATGGAATAGTGTGGGAAAACAGCATTAAGGTAGAAGATCAGCCATGATCTAATTGAATGGCGAAGCAGGCTCAAGGGGCTGAATGGCCTACTCCTGCTCCTATTTCCTATTTCCTGCGTTCCTATGTCTTTGCACTCGCCAAGGATTAGCATTTGCCAGGGTGCATTTGTTGGGACGGAGAGTTAGGAGCAGGGTACTTGCTAGGAAATTAACATTTATGTAGGACATTGCTAGTCAACAGTTAATTGTGGCAGGTTGAGGGGTTGCCACAGGAATCCAGTATTAGGCTTAGTTACTGTCACAGGGCTGCAGATTGCCATAAGAATCCAGCACTAGAGATAAGTGGATCAGTATAGGCAGGGTTGCCAAGACAAAAGGAATTGCCTTAAGAGAGAGTGAATAGAAAATGTATAATCATGCAGGGCAGCTAAAGTGTAGCTTGGGAGAATCACCCCAATCTTAAGTCATTTTGGGAAAGTTGCAGTCTTTGTCCGAACATACAGATTAGGAGGAGTAGTCCACTTGGCCCTTCGAGCCTGTTCCCCCATTAAATAAGATCATGGGTGACCTGACTGTAACCTTCCAATAACCTTTCACTCCCTTGCTCATCAAGAATCTATCTACCTCTACCTTAAAAATATTCAAAGACTCTGCTCTACCGCCTTTTGAGGAAGAGAGTTCCAAAGACTCACGACCCTCAGAGAAAAGATTTCTCCTCATCTCTGTCTTAAATGGGCAACCCCTTATTTTTAAAGTGACCCCTGGTTCTAGATTCTCCCACAAGAGCAAACATCCTCTCCACATCCACTCTGTCAAGACCCTACAGGATCATATATGTTTCAATCAAGTCGCCTCTTACTTTTCTAAACTGCAGCGAATACAAGCCAAATGTGTCCAACTTTTCCTCATACGACAACCCTGCCCATTCCAGGTGTTAGTTTAGTAATCCTTCTCTGGACTGCTTCAAATGCATTTACATCCATTCTCGAATAAGACCACAAATCCTGTACACAGTACTCCAGATGTGGTCTCACCAGTGTCCTGTATAACTGAAGCATAGCCTCCCTACTTTTGTATTCAATTACTCTCACAATAAATGATAACATCCTATTAGCTTTCCTAATTACTTGCTGTACCTGAAAACTAGCCTTTTTTTTTATTCATCCACGGGATGTGGGCTTCGCTGGCTGGGCCAGCATTTATTGCCAATGCCTAGTTGCCCTCGAGAAGGTGGTGGTAAGCTGCCTTCTTGAACCGCTGCAGTCTATGTGGTGTAGGTACACCCAAAGTGCTGTTAGGAAGGGAGTTCCAGGATTTCAGCGACAGTGAAGGAACGGTGATATATTTCTAAGTCAGGATGGTGAATGACTTGGAGGGGAACTTGCAAGCAGTAGTGTTCCCATCTATCTGCTGCCCTTGCCCTTTTAGATGGTGGTGGTCATGGGTTTGGAAGATGTTGTCGAAGGAGCCTTGGAGAATTCCTGCAGTGCATCTTGTAGATGGTACACACTGCTGCTATTGTGCGTCAGTGGTGGAGGGAGTGAGTGTTTGTGGATGTGGTGCCAATCAAGCGGGCTGCTTTGTGCTGGGCGGTGTCAAGCTTCTTGAGTGTTGTGCAAGTTGTACTCATCCAGGCCAGTGGGATGTATACGATCACATTCCTGACTTGTGCCTTGTAAATGGAGGACAGGCTTTGGGGAATCAGGAGGTGAGTTACTCGTCGCACAATTCCTAGTCTCTGACCTGCTCTTGTAGCCACAGTTTTTATATGGCTAGTCCAGTTCAGTTCAGTTTCTGGTCAATGGTAACCCCCCCAGGATGTTGATAGCGGGGGGTTCAGTGATTGTAATGCCACTGAACATCAAGGGACAATGGTTGGATTCTCTCTTGTTGGAGATGGTCATTGCCTGGCACTTGTGTGGTGCAAATGTTACTTGCCACTTGTCAGTCTAAGCCTGGATGTTGTCCAGGTCTTGCTGCATTTGGACATGGACTGCTTCGGTATCTGAGGAGTCGTGAATGTTGCTGAACATTGTGCAATCATCAGCGAACATCCCCACTTCTGACCTTATGATGGAAGGACGGTCATTGATGAAGCAGCTGAAGATGGTTGGGCCGAGGGCACTACCCTAAGGAACTCCTGCAGTGATGTCCTGGAGCTGATATGGCTGACCTCCAACAACCACAACCATCTTTCTTTGTGCTAACTATGACTCCAACCAGTGGAGAGTTTTACCCCTGATTTCCATTGACTCCAGTTTTGCTAGGGCTCCTTGATGCCACACTTGGTCAAATGCTGCCTTGATGTCAAGGGCAGTCACTCTCACCTCACCTCGGGAGTTCAGCTTTTTTATCCATGGTTGAACCAAGGCTGTAATGAGGTCAGGAGCTGAGTGGCCTTGGCGGAACCCAAACTGGGCATCAGTGAGTAGTTTATTGCTAAGCAAGTGCCGCTTGATAGCACTGTTGATGACCTCTTCCATTACTTTACTGATGATTGAGAGTAGACTGATGGGGCGGTAATTGGTCAGGTTGGGTTTGCCCTCCTTTTTTTGTACAGGACATACCCGGGCAATTTTCCACATAGCCAGGTAGATGCCAGTGTTGTAGCTGTACTGAAACAGCTTGGATAGGGGCGCGGCAAGTTCTGGAGCACAAGTCTTCAGTGCTATTGCCGGAATATTGTCATGGCCCGTAGCCTTTGCAGTATCCAGTGCCTTCAGCTGTTTCTTGATATCACGTGAAGTGAATAGAATTGGCTGAAGACTGGCATCTGTGATGATGGGGACCTCCGAAGGAGGCTGAGATGGATCATCCACTTGGCACTTCTGGCTGAAGATTGTAGCAAATGCTTCAGCCTTATCTTTTGCACTACTGTGCTGGGCTCCTCCATCATTGAGGATGGGGATATTTGTGGAGCCACCTTCTCCAGTGAGTTGTTTAATTGTCCACCACCATTCACGACTGGATGTGACAGGACTGCAGAGCTTAGATCTGATCCGTTGGTTGTGGGATCGCTTAGTCCTGTCTATCACTTGCTGCTTATGCTGTTTGGCATGCAAATAGTCCTGTGTTGTAGTTTCACCACATTGACACCTCATTTTTAGGTATGCCTGATATTGCTCCTGGCATGCTCTCCTGCGCTCTTCATTGAACCAGGGTTGATCCCCCTGGCTTGATGGTAATGGGAGAGTGGGGGTATGCCGGGCCATGAGATTACAGATTGTGTTTGAGTACAATTCTGCTGCTGCTGATGGCCCACAGTGCTTCATGGATGCCCAGTCTTGAGTTGCTGGATCTGTTCAAAATCTATCCCATTTAGCCTGATGGTAGTGCCATAGTGTCACTCATACCGATATTGTCATGGACAGATGCATCTGCGGGAGGCAGGTTGGAGAGGATGAGATCAAGTATGTTTTTCCCTTTCGTTGGTTACCTCACCACCTGCCGCAGACCCAGTCTAGTGGCTATGTCCTTAAGGATTTGGCCAGCTCAGTCAGTAGTGGTGCTACCGAGCCACTCTTGGTGATGGACATTGAAGTTCCCCACCCAAAGTACATTCTACGCCCTTGCCCTCAGTGTTCAAGTGGTGTTCAATATGGAGGAGTACTGGTTCATCAGCTGAGGGAGAGTGGTACATGGTTATCAGCAGAAGGTTTCCTTGCCCATGTTTGACCTAATACCATGAGACTTCATGGGGTCCGGAGTCGATGTTGAGGACTCCCAGGGCAACTCCCTCTGTTGGGCCTGTCCTGGCGGTGGCACAGGGATGGTGCTGTCTGGGACATTTTCTGTAAGGTATGATTCCATGAGGATGACTATGCTGCTTGATAAGTCTGTGAGACAGCTCTCCCAGTTTCGGCACTCACCCCCAGGTGTTAGTAAGGAAGACTTTGCAGGGTCAACAGGGCTGAGGTTGCCATTGTCACTTCCGGTGCCTAAGTCGATGCCGGGTGGTTCGTCCAGTTTCTTTCCATTTTTTGTGACTTTGTTACAACTGAGTGGCCATTTCAGAGGCATTTAAGATTGCTGTGAGCCAGACCAGGTAAGGATGGCAGATTTCCTTCGCTGAAGTGAACCAGATGGGTTTTTACATGGTCGTCATTAGACTTTTAATTCCAGATTTTTATTGAATTTAAATTCCACCATGTCGTGGCAGGATTCGAACCTGGGTCCCCAGAGTATTACCCTGGGTCTCTGGATTACTAGTCCAGTGACAACACCACTACGCCATCACCACCCCGTGCGATTCACGCACTAGGACACCTAGATCCCTTTGCATTCAGAACTTTACAATCTCTCACCTTTTAGATAGTATGCTTCCTTTTTATTTTTCCTGTCAAAATGGTCAATTTTACATTTCCCACATTACACTCCATTTGCCAGATCTTTGTGCACTCACTTAACCTATCTATATCCCTTTGCAGCTTCCTTGTGTCCTCTTTAAATCTTACTTTCCTACTTATCTTTGTGTCATCAGCAAATTTAGCAACCATACTTCGGTCCCTTTATCCAAGTCATTTATATAAATTGTGTAAAGTTGAGCCCAAGCGCTGATCCCTGTGGCACACCACTTGTTACATCTTGCCAACCAGGAAAAGACCCATTTATGCCTAATCTCTGTTTTCTGTTAGCCTGCCAATCTTCTATCCATACCAATATGTTACCCCTACTCCATGAACTTCTATTTTCTACAATAACCTTTGATGTGGCACCTTATCAAATGCCTTCTGGAAATCTAACTACAGTACATCCAGTATCCACAGCATATGCTGCTTCTTCAAAGAACTCCAATAAATAGGTTAAACATGATTTTCCTTTCACAAAACCATGCTGACTCTGCCTGATTACCTTGAATTTTTCCAAGTGCCCTACTATAACGTCTTTAACAATAGTTTCTAACATTTTCCCTATGACTGGTGTTAAGCTAACTGGCCTGTAGTTTCCTGCTTTCTGACTCCCTCTCCTTTTGAATAAAGGAGCTATATTCTCTAGTTTCCAATCTAATTGAACCTTCCCTGAATCTGGGGAATTTTGTAAAATTAAAAGCAACGCATCAACTATTTCACTAGCTATTTCTTTTATGACTCTAGGGTGAAGTCCATCAGTACCTGGACACTTGTCAGCCCACATCTCCAACAACTTGCTCAGTACCACTTCCCTGGTGATTGTAATTTTCTTGAGTTCTTCTCTCCTTTCCATTTCCTAATTTACAGCTATTTCTGGGATGTTACTTGTATCTTCAATAGTGAATATTGATGCAAAATACCTGTTCAATTCATCTACCATCTCCTTATCTTCCATTATTAATTCCCCAGACTCACTTTCTATAGGACCAATGCACTCTTTGTTAACTCTTTTCTTTTTCAAATATCTAGAGAAATTCTTACTATCTGTCTTTATATTTCTAGCTAACTTACTCTCATACTCTAATTTTTCCTTCCTCATCAATCTTTTAGTCATTTTTTGTTATTTTTTTATATTCTGTCCAATGTTCTGATCTGCCACCAATCTTTGCGCAATGAGATGCTTTTTCTTTAAGTTTGACACTATCTTTAACTTTTTTTAGTTAACCACAAATGGTGGAATTTTTCTTTCTCGTTGTAGTGTATCTATTCTGTGTATTCTGAAATATCCCATTAAATGCCTGCCACTGCATCTCTATCGACCTACCCCTTAACCTAATTTGCCAGTTCACTGTGATTTCATGCCTTCATAATTGCCCTTATTTAAATTTAAAATACTAGTGTTGGACCCAGTCTTCTCTCCCTCAAACTGAATGTAAAATTCAATCATATTGCTGCTCCCTCGGGGTGCCTTCACTATGAGGACATTAATTAATCCTATCTCCTAACATAATACCAGGTCTAGTATAACCTGCTCTCTGGTTGGTGCCAGAATATGCTGTTCTAAGAAACTATCCCAAAAACATTGTGAATTCCTCATCTAGGGTACCTCTGCCCATCTGATTTTTCCAGTCTGTATGTAAATTAAGATCCCCCATGATTATCACCATACCTTTCTGACAAGCTCCCATTATTTCTCGCTTTATACCCCGTTCTACCATTTGGTTACCGTTAGGGGCCTGATCACCACTCCCACAAGTGACTTCTTGCCTTTATCATTTCTCACCTCTACCCAAACCGTTTCTACGCCCTGGTTTTCTGAACTTAGGCCATCCCTCTCTATTGTGCTAATACCATCATTAATTAACAGAGCCACCCTGCCACCTTTTCCGGGTTTCTTGTCCTTCCTAAATGTCACGTGCCCTTCAATATTCAGGTCCCAATTTAGGTCATCCTGCAGCCATATCTCTGTGATGGCTATCAGATCATATCTATTTATTTCTATTTCCACTATCAGTTCATCTGTTTTGTTTAAAATGCTACATTCATTCGGATTCAGAGCCTTTAGTTTTGTCCTTTGATTATTTTTGTAACCTCAAGCCTTATCTGCTGATTTACTCTTAGATTTGTACTCTCTGCACTTTCCTGTCACAATCTGTTTATCATTTCCCACATTAATATCTTTCTCTCTTGTCTTGTCTCTGTTCTTTGATTTAACATACTTTCCTAAATTTGATCCCTTTCCCCCACTTTGAATCCATTAGAGTTGAAATCTTAAAGATGCAAAGCGGTTTGTATGTATTTAGAATTAAGTTGGCTAAGAGACCAGGTTCAAGAAACCTAGGAGAGAAGACGCCCAGAAGTTCCAGGATCCACGGCAAAGACATGAAAATGCGTTGCACTCATGTATCTTGCCATGCTTTGACTAATGAAATGTTAACTATCAATTATTGTTGTCCAATAAACCTTGCTAATTTGCTTTCTAAATTAGTGATTGTCCTTTTAGCCAATATGGCTATTCCTTGACAAAGATTTTCTTACTCAAGGGCTTAGTACAGAGTCCAAATCCCTACACTAAGAAACAATTTTATAAAAAATATTAAATAATTGTGCACTAATTCCTGTTTACACATGCAAGAACAATAGTTTAGTTTGTATGAAGCAATCAAGTAGTGTAATAGTTTTCACCATCAAAGGTAAAGAGAATATTGTAAGCAACCCATCCATTCTTCAAAGTGCAATACATGATCAGGATTAGTTGTTAGACCTAGCCTAAGCTAGCCCTAACTGAGCAGAGAATAAAACTCAAGAGTTCAGTCACAAGAGACTCAGTCTGCCTACGGAAACTGTTATCAAATCATTTACATGAGAGAAAATTAATATTAGAAAGAGGCCCAAAAGTTAACAGTTTCCTTTTTGTTGCCTCGATAATGTTGCAAGTTTTTTTTTAAATCAGTGAAGTAACCCTATTTTGACAGTGTGAACTTTTATGGCAAATTAAGTTCAGTGCAGATAAGTGAGAGGTGATTCATTTCGGCTGGAAAAACATGGTGAGACAGTATAAAATAAAGGGACAGCCTCGAAAGGAGGTGCAAGAACAAAGGAACCTCAGTGTATACGTACATTACATACATGGGTCATTGAAGATGGCAGGGCATGTTGAGAGAGCAGTTAATAAAGCATATAGTATATTAGGTTTTATTAATAGGGGCATTGAGTACAAGGGTAAGGAGATCATAATAAAAACAGAAAACACTGTTTTCAGAGCTCTGTAGAAGGGTCATACAGATTCGAAACGTTAACTCTGTTTCTCTCTCTCCACAGATGCTGTCAGACCTACTGAGTTTTTCCAGCATTTTCTGTTTTTATTTCAGATTTCAAGTATCTGCAGTATTTTGCTTTTATCATAGTAAGGAGGTCATGCTGAACTTGTATAAGACATTAGTTAGGCCTTATCTGGAGTACTGCGTCCAGCTCTGGGCACCATACTTGAGGAATGATGTAAAGGAGCTTCTCATTGGAGTGAGTACAGAGGATATTCACAAGAATGATTCCAGGGATAAAGAACTATAACTTTGAGGATAGATTGGAGACGTTGGGACTCTTTTCCTTGGAGAAAAGAAGGCTGAGAGGAGACTTGATAGAGGTATTCAAGATCCTATGGGCTACGGACAGGGTAAATGATGAGAAACTGTTCCCACTCAAGAGAACAAGAAGAACTAGAGGGCACAGATTCAAAATAATTGGCAAAAGGAGTAAAGGTGGTGAGGGGAAAATTTTTTTCACCCAGAGGGTGGTTGGAGTCTGGAACAAACCTCCTGAAAAGGTGGGGGTGGAGGCAGGTTCGATCGAGGTATACAAAAGGGAATTGGATTGCTACCTGAAAAGAGAGAATATGCAAGATTACGGGGATAAGACAAGGGAATTAGACTAGCGAGGGAGTGGAATGCTCTTTCAGAGAGCCAGTGTAGACTGATCAGCCGATTGGCCTCCTTCTGTAATGTAAAGATACTGTGATACTATTTATCATACTCATCAATGGTCAGTTAGAGGTTACAGAGGTCAGGGAGGGGGAGGCCATGAAGTGATTTAAACATGGTGCAAATTTTAAATTTAAGACATTTGGAGACCAGAAGCCAATGGAAGTCATGCAGAGCAGTTAGTAGAACTTTGGACTGGACAGGTTATGGGTAGTACAGTTTTTAATGATTTTAAGTTCGTGCAGCTGTGGAGGATGGGAAAGAGACATTCTTCTCTAATTCAAGGTGCAATCTAACCAACTTTTCTTTTAAAAAAATCTGACAAATGGTGCACATCTTCCTAATAAAATACTAACCAGAATCTGATGACTTCTGTTGCATCCAGATTTCCTCTGTGGCAGTAGAAAAGAGTGAGGAACCTCTCCAGGCAGTCTACTCTGACCTAAAAAAAAATGATAACCGTCAAAAAGAAGCTCTTCAGGATAAGAACATAAGAAATAGGGACAGGAGTGGACATATGGCACTTCAAGTCTACTCCACCATGCAAGAGTATCAGAGCTGAACCCTTACATCAACTCCTCTTTCCCATGCTATCCCCATAGCCTTGTTTTCCTTAGTGCCAAAAAATCTATTGATTTCAGTCTCCTCAACTGATCATCTACAGCTCTCTGGAGCACAGAATTCCAAAGATTCACAATCCTTTGAAGTGAAGCAATTTCTTCTCATCGTAAATCCTAAATGGCCAATAAAATTAAAACTATTTTGCTTGATACCAAAAAAGACAGGAGTTGTGTGATTTGAAAGTTGCAAACCAAAGGGGCCCAGTGTTAAAAACATATATGGCTTGATTTTCCCATTTTACAAGTGCGAATCAAAATTAGTGAATGCTTAGAAAAGCATGAAATGTATATGCTGGTTGCACAATGGAATTACCTCCACTGTTTCTAGAAACATTTAGACCTTTTATTTTGATCCCATTACATAAAATGCAAGTAAAATACAAACATATGAAATAGGGGCAGAAGTAGGCCATTTGGCCCCTCGAACCTGCCCCGCCATTCAATAAGATCGTGGCTGATCTGTTTGTGTTTCGAGTTCTACATTCCCATCTACCCCCGATAATCTTTGATTCCCTTGCCTAACAAGAATTTATCTACCTCTGCTTGGCACAAATGTTCTTTGAATGAACACCAATCCTTTGGCTCATGATCCAGACCAAATTATTTTTGGCAGTATAGGTTATTACTTACTAAAAGATATGCCTTTGCATGAGACCTTCAATTCAAAACACGGTCATTTTAAAGATTGAACACGTTTTCCCCTTAATACATGGTTAAAATGAGATGGTAATAAGACAAATTGGGTGATTAGTGAAAAAAATTGATTCCACCCAATCCTGGGCCCATGAGAAAACCCATTAGACCAGACCACTGCAGTGTAACTTTACCTCCATAAGTGTGCAAAGCATTTTAATAAAAGATCTGAAATAATAAAAAATCAGAAAAATGAAATTTCACTCCACCACCAAAGTGCCTGCAGTTGCCTTTTAAATGAATATGAAATATTGGTTTCTGTAGTAGACAGCATTTTGCAGAATATACAAAGTTAACTGGTTCATTAAGAGATTGAAAACAAGCAAAGTAATACCTAATGAAACAATATTCTTTCACACAAAATTCTACGCTTACCAGTTTCCCACTAATTACTGCCAATTTGAAAACAATCACCAGCATTAAAGTAATTCTCA
Organism: Cetorhinus maximus; assembly: GCF_964194155.1. NCBI lineage: Eukaryota > Metazoa > Chordata > Chondrichthyes > Lamniformes > Cetorhinidae > Cetorhinus > Cetorhinus maximus. The sequence continues at coordinate 70,323,488 of NC_135883.1, read as the reverse complement.
TAGTTTCATCAATATGGCTCTTCAAAGCATGCACTCACCTCAATGGACTTTATAGTGAAAACTTTGTAGTATTATCTCCTGCTGCCTCAATCCAAATGCCGAGGTGAACTTGGCCTAGGCAGATTTTCACTAAAATACTACTGATTAAGATAAGATCAGCAGATAACATACTTCCATAGTCTAAGGAAACAGAGAATGCAGAGGCTGAAGAAAATTCAACTGCACAAAATCATTTTTGCTAAAGAACACAAACCAATCAGAAAAAAGGTAAACTGAATGAGGATGCTAAAAGGGAAAAATCCTCAAGTCAGAAAGTGTGAAAATGGGAAGGAATTGTAAAGATGTAAGAAGCTTCGAGGGTGAAATTTGACAGCAATTCTCAAGTACTCAAGTAAGATCAGCACCCTTCCTTAAACAATCTTTGATGTGGAAAAAAACTAGTTTCCATGCATACTAACCCAGGTTTGAACTCAAAGGGGATTTTTTGACTCTTAATATCGATTGTTAACACATTACTGTGAAGTATACAACAAACAATGACTCAGCTGATCACTTACGATGTCCTTTCCAAGAAACAGTGAAACATCACAGGAGACACTGAAAACAAACTGTCTGCCGTCCCTTTTTGCTTTTACAACTGTCAAACTTGCAATGGTACCACTTGACAGAAGTTTGCTTAAAAAGTGAAGGAGAAAGCTACAATGAAAAAAACTGGAGAAATTATGCTTATAGAGCAAATCAAATGAAGTGTAAATATTAAATAAATGTAGAATATAACTGAGATAGGAATTGAAAAAGTAGATTGAATGGGATGCAGTTCAAGGTAATAAATGGACTTTTCAGGGGATAGAATACGAACATATGAAATTGAACATATGGAATTCCCAACAGGAGAAAACTGGCTGGTTCATCTAGCCTGCCTCATACCTCATGATGACCAGAACATCTTGGCTTCGCCACTCTCCCCATATTAATCTAATAGATGAATGGGCAACACTGATATTTTGGCTAAATCTATCATTTTGCTTTGAAACCATCACAGTTCTCTCAGTTATTATCTGTCATGCTCTTAATTGCATTTACAGTCATAACATGCTTGAATAACAATAAGCAACAAACCATTAAGTGTGATTTTATTCCCAAATATTCTTCTTGTTAAGTTAAAGAAAATATTTCTGAAATCTAACCAGATTGCACTAGAACAAATTATTAACTGCAGATGATCAGTAGATCATGGCAAAACAAGTTAACAAAAAATAACTACGCTGTGTCAAGCACTGTGTCAGCTTGACACAGTTGATGGTAATCTCCTCTCTGGGTAACAAGGTTTTAAGTTCAAGACCCATGCTGGAAGTTCAGGTTTATAAGTTGAGCCAACCTTGTTTCAGGCGTCCTACTTCAGTTCAGCCATTAAGCTCCCGTCTGCCCGTCCAACTGGTTGAAGTGGATGTTAAAGATACCGTGGTACTACTTGAAGAACACAGAATTTTTCAGGTGCCCTGTCTAACATTCTTCCCTCAATCAATATCAAAAACAGATCAAATGATCATTTGCCTCATTGTTTATGGGATCTTTTTGGTGGAACTTTAGCAGTCACTGCAGTTCAAAACTATGTACTGCATACAAAGAATTTTGAGATGTTTTTGCAAGGCGCAATGGAAATGGAAACATTGCAAGCCAACAACCTCCATCACTTACCATTCTAACAGCAACACTAAGGTTCAAATGAAATAAGTATCCTCACATTACTTCTGAGACTGTTTCTACACTCAATGAAATACACTACCAGAAAAATTTTGCTCAAGTTCCAGATTTGTTTTTAATCACCTGGGATAATATTTGAAAAAATGTAATTAGAAAAGTGAACTAACAGATGTAGACTCAGTATGGGATGCAGGATACTCCTTTTATTCCAGATCAACCTCTGAAATCTAATCACCCAGTGGATGTAGAGATGACTCTGGAGCAACCCTAAGCATCACCAAAAGCCCTGGCTGCAGGGATTAGGCCAGCAGCACATTACAAGGTTGTCATTTAAATCCACCATCAATTTGTGTCTATAATATTTAAATTTTGCCTTTAAATTGTCACGTATCTTGTGTTTCTTCTTTCCTGAAGTGAAGGAGAGCACTAGGTAAGAAGTAGCTACAGTTTAAATTATAACACCTCTATAACTACTTGTTTTACAGGTCATTGCGGTGTTCTTGAGTTGGTAGTTTTTTTAAGGTTGTTGGTCAATTTTTACTATTTTTGTAGTTGGAATGTATGCTGCATTACTAGACACTGAACTACTGTACCTTAAATGATCCAGTCAAACCAGCTAGGATAAGAGACACAATTCAGAGAAGCTACAAGCTTATTGTAATGTGTGCTGTGCTTAGATCTTCGATCTCCCATTTTGAATCTTACCTCTAACTGAATATAGCACTTAGTGCCATCCTAACCTATTTCTGTCTTTTCACGAAATAATCAAATAATTTTGAAACTGAGGATCTTTATTTACTGGCATTTAGTAATTCCACCATATGAATTGGGATTTCAATACTTCACAATTAATTTAGTCACTGCAGCTGATACCCTTTATAGCCGCTCCCCAATTATAACTAACTTGAGTCATGAGGCAAGAAGTAAATATTAATTTATGCTCCATGACTTGATATTTATATAACCTGCCATGCCCCACCCAAATAAAAGCTGAACTTCACTATCAGATGCTATATAGGAATTAAGCCTACTTTAAGCAGTTTAATTTACCCAGAATGTGATGAAATATTACTATAGTAAGGCAGCAGCTCTGAATTAAAAGTTCTATTTCACTGTCACGGTAAAATATGAATGCAAAGCTTCTAATGAGATCATATTTATGCCTAACCACAGAACAGAAAAGAATATATTTATACCATTTACTTGAAACTCAACTACGTATGACACAGAAAACTTAACCTTTTCTTTGAAAGTTTCCTGTAATAATCTTTTCCAAGAGACTCAAATGCAGGGTATCTCCATTTCCTCCTTAATTCCCATTGTTTCCAGCTTAGAACTATCTGTAGCTGATCTCTTTTCAAGCCTCCATGCTCTGAACCAACTGCATAAAGGCACAAAACTGAGTTTCAAACTGTACAGAAATTATTGGAAATGCCGACTGCTTTCTTTCATTTCCCCATTCATCAAGTTCATGATCCCAAGGCACTGGAAGGCCAATTTTACACAAGACTGACTAGCAGCCCATAAATACTGGAAAAAAAATCACCTGGGTTCTCAAGGAGAGAAAAGTGTAAACATGTATGCAGAAATAACCCAAATTGTTCTCACACTATCTTGCAGCCAGTTTTCCTTACACAAAAACATTAGCTGTGAGGGAAGGGAAATGAGGACGACATTTAATAAGTTCATGAACAAACCAATTCTTACGCAATGATTTCAAGACATTGTAGAGATTGGGCCTTCAATCTACTTCACAATGATAGAATCTGGGTGCATTTATCTAGTTCAGCACACAATAGATTATTCTTCTTGGCTGAAGCTGCACGTGAAAGTACACACAGGAGCTCAAAAAGATGCCCACAGAGGGAGGGAAAGAGAAATCATCCCAAACTGTGTTTCTACACCTGTAGTCTAATCATATTGGCAGAAGCTTGCCCACTAGACAACAGCTGGCTCTTAAGGCAGTCAGAAAAAAAACAGCTTTTAATTAACAATACTATGTTTGCCTGCACCCTTTGTATTTGTGTGTGTAATGGGATACAAGTACTGACATTTTTCATTGGGCTTTTTACAGCGGCTGATGGTAACACAAAAATCCCCAAAGAAAATTGAGATGTACCAGCAGTGCTGACTAGCTGTTATGTGGCATGCAGCTTCACCACAGCTAACAAACTTGAGGATTGGAACCTGCTATACTGCCCTGACAGTTATCTACAGCAATAATAGAATAATGAAAGCTGCTTCGCAAAATTAAGCATGGGATCAGCCATTGCATGTCATGGAGACGCCAACAATAGGTTTGAAATGGGATGACCTACAAAGTGCTTAGATGGAAAATAGGAAATGGATAAATGGCAGAAGTGATAGATGCATGAGACAGAGGCAGGCATATGGAGAGAAATAAGAGACATTTACACAACAGAGGCTTTGAAAGCAGCTAAATGGGGAAAGGAAAATCGAATGGGAAGCACAACAAAATGGTAAAGCTGAACAGCTTCAGTGGCCCAGGGACTGGTGGTAGAAAACAGGTCAACATCAATAATGTCAAATATTGTCCAATTTAGTGTTCCATCACTGGGGAGTTCACCCAAATCATCAAACCACATCCTTTCCCCATTCTCAAACACCAACACACAGGTCCTATATTTCCAGCATCTACTGCCACAGAGAAAATGGGAGCTACACATAAGGTCTTAAGTTGGTGAAGTAATTGTAAAGCCCAGAGGGCTGGAAAGTGCCCAGTAGGAAGATAGCCTGGTACTCCTTGAGATTGTGTGATCTTCACTGGAACAGAAAAGAAGGGCAAACTGAGCGAGGTCAGAGTGGAAACAAGGCAGAAGATTCAAGTGGCAAGTGTCACAAAACTATCATATTTTTCATAATGGTATTGAGAGATATTGTAAGGTAGGCTTATGTGTGATTCTGTGGATGGCTGATTTAATTGAATTAGAGTCAGATAGACTGCATGATTGAAATTATCAAATGAAATTAATAGAAAAGGCATTTGAAATGCAAATGAGTAAACATGGATAAGGACAACATATAGGGTGTGAGTGAAATTTGCATTTTTAGATAAGTAAAGGGGTTGTTTGATTTCGAAGGGATGGTGCAATGTTTACAACTAACAAGATAAGTGAGGAAAGCAATACAATGATTTTTCCCAGAAGTGCTGACCATAATGATAACACAAAATATTTTTAAATTATGGGAAAAGTAAATTTCCAAAGACATGTAGAACAATGGGATTTTACATGTCAAAGAGGGAGAAAAAATATATTAAGGAGGATGGAAGGCTATGTGGAGGCGGCCGTGGAAAATCTGGAAAGGTACATAGTGTGAACCAGACTTGGGAATAGCCTCTAGCCACTCTGAAGAAGTGCTGCTCCAGTAACTAAAGTTGTGTTAAAAGCCTTTGGAATATTGAGTGGGTGCTGTAGTAACCTTGCTGGATTGCTTATTTAAATTTAAAATCTATTTTGGACTGTTGCCTTAAAGAAGGTGTGTAGTTGGGAGTCAGGTTAATTAGGAATTTATTATAATATCAAGTAACTGTAATCTTGTGTTTAAATTCCTTTCTTTTGTTAACAAATGTTTGAATTTAATTTTTAAAATCTCTAAAGTTGTTAGTGGACTCATTACTTCTGAATTCAGTGCACAGATCTTCCCGTAATAAATACAAATTGCAAAACCGTGATATGTGATAGCATGGCCAAGTCTCCCTTGTGGATTTGATCTGCCTGGCACGTATCACCTGTCGCATCATAACACAAGTGACAGGGAGATTAAGTACAGAAGGAAATGCTTGGTAAAGTGCTCATTTAATCTGCCTTTGATCTCCTCGATAGAGAGGGCCCCACACCATGAGAAGCCAATCTATAATACCTAACTAAATTGCATAAACAGTAGAATGCAAGTCAGACAAAGCCATGATAAAACTGCACAACAGTCTATAGTCAGGCTTTACTTGGAGTACTGTATTAAGTTCTGGTCACCAAGAAACAACAAAGGCATTCTGACACTGGAGTTATGAGGAAAGACTGGAGACACTTGGGCTCTTCAGCCTAGAAAAGTAGCTTCTGAGACATGATTTTAGGGGTATGTATAAGGTAGTTAATTCTCAGGATGTGGGTGTCACTGGCAAGGTCAACATTTATTGATGCCCTTCGAAGGTGGTCGTGAATTGTCTTCTTGAACACTGCAGCCCAGGGCGAATGCATTTCACCAGGCTGTTTATTCTGGTGGGAGTTTACAACCATCTTCAGCCAGAAGTGCTCGGCCTCCTCCTGAGGTCCCCACCATCATTGATGCCAGTCTTCAAACAATTCAATTCACACTACGTGACATCAAGGAATGACTGAACGCACTGAATAGAGCAAAGAACCCTGACAACATCCCAGCTGTAGTTCTAAAGACCTGAACTCCAGAACTAGCTGTGCCCTTAGCCAAATTGTTCCTGTACAGCTACAACATAGGCATCTACACGATCATGTGGAAAATTGTCCAGGTAAGTTCTGCCCACAAAAAGTAGGACCAATCCAATCCGGCCAATTACTACCCCATCTGTCTAGAATAATAGAATCATAGAGTGATTACAGCAAAGGAGGAAGCCATTTGGCCATCAAGTCCATGCCAGCTCCGTATAGCTGTGCAACGTTTTTCTCCAATTACTTTTTGAAAGCCACAATTGAAACTGTCACCAGCACTCTCTTAGGCACTAACCACTCACTGCATAATAATGCTCTTCCTCATGTCACCTCTGATTCTTTTGTCATTCACTTTAAATCAGTGATATCTGGCTCTCAATCCTTCCACCAATGCAAACAGTTTCTCCCTACCCACTCTGTCCAGGCCCCTCATCATTTTGAATATCTCCATCAAACGTCCTCTCAACCTTCCCTTCTCCAAGGAGAAGAGTCCCAGTGTCATCAATCTATCCCCGTATTTGAAGTTTCTCATCTCTGAAGCCATTCTCATGAATCTTTTCTGTACCCTCGCCAATGCTTTCACATTCTTCCTGAAGTACGGTGCTCAGAACCAGAGACAATACTCCAATTGAGGGTCACCATAATTTCCTGCTTTTGTATTTTATGTCTCTATTTACAAAGCTCAGAATCCCATGTGCCTTTTTAACCGCTTTCTAAACGGTCAGTGCACATATGCACCCAGTTTAGAATTCTAGCCTTTAAAAGATTGCCGTTCCTTGTTCTTCCTATGAAAATGTATCGCTTCACACTTCTCTGCCTTAAATTTAATCTGCCACCTGTCTGTCAATTCCACCAGCCTGTGTATACCCTCTGGATGTTTATCATTATTCTCCTCATAGCCCACAATACTTCCAAGTTTTGTGTCATCTGCAACTTTTGAAATTGTGTCCTGTACATCATAGAAACATAGAAAATAGAAGCAGGAGTAGGTCATTGGGCCCTTCGAGCCTCCTCCGCCATTCAGTATGACTACGGCTGATCCACTAGCTCAACGTCATACGCCCACTCTCTCCACATACCCCTTGGTGCCTTTAGAACCTAGGGATCTATTTACTTCTTTAATATATTCAGTGACTTGGCCTCCACAGCCTTCTGTGGTAGAGAATTACACAGGTTCACCACCCTCGAGTGAAGTTTCTCCTCATCTCAGTCCTAAATGGTCTATCCCATATCCTGAGGTTGTGACCCCTTGTTCTAGACCCCTCAGCCAGAGGAAACATCATCCCTGCATCCGGTCTGTCCAGCCCCACCAGAATTTTATACATTCCAATGAGAATCCCTCTAATTCTTCAAAACTTTAGTAAATACAGGCTTAGTCGGCCCAATCTCTCCTCATATGACAATCCTGCCATCCCAGAAATCAGTCTGGTGAACCTTTGCTGCACTTCCTCTATGGCAAGTATATCCTTTCTTGGGTAACAAGACCAAAACTGCATGCAACACTCCAGGTGTGGTCTCACCAAGGCCCTGTACAGCTGCAGTAAGACATCCTTGCTCCTGTACTCAAGTCCTCTTGCAATGAAGGCCAACATGCCATTTGCCTTCTTAAATGCTTGCTGCACCTGCATGCTTGCTTTCAGTGATTGGTGTACAAGTACACCCAGTTCCCTTTGTACATCAATATTTCACAATCTATCACCATTTAAATAATACTCTGCCATTCTGTTTTTTCTTCTAAAGTGGATAACTTCACACTGCACTTCACACAGAGTATTTGCCCACTCAACTTGTTTAAGTTGCCTTGAAGCCTCTTAACATCCTCCTCATCCCTAGTTTTGTGTCGTCAGCAAACTTGGAAATATTACACTTGGTTCCGTCATCCAAATCATTGATATATATTGTGAATAGCTGGGGCCCAAGCACTGATCCCTGCAGTACCCCACTAGTCACCACCTGCCATTCCAAAAAAGACCCATTTATTCCTACTCTCTGTTTCTGTGTGCTAACTAATTCTCAATCCATGCCAATATTTTGCCCCCAATTCCATGGCTTTAATCTTGCACACTAACCTCTTACATGGGATTTTATGAAAAACTTTATGAAAATCCAAATACACCACATCCACAGGTTCTCCCTTATCTATTCTGTTAGTTACATCCTTAAAAAACTCCAGTAAGTTTGTCAAACATGATTTCCCTTTCGTAAATCCATGTTGACTTGTCTAATCCCATTAATATTTTCTAAGTGTCCTGTTATCACATCCTTTATAGACTCTAGCATTTTCCCTACCACTGATGTTAGGCTAACCGGTCTGTAATTCCCTGTTTTCCCCCTTCCTCCTTTTTTAAATAGTGGAGTTATATTTTGCCATCCTCCAAGTCTCGATCATTAATATAAATCAAGAAAAGCAGCAGTCCTAATACCGGCACCTGGGAACCCCACTATCTACCTTCCTTCAGTCCGGAAAGCAACTACTCACCACTACTCCATTTCCTGTCACTCAGGCAACTTCGTAATCCATGCTGCCAGTATCCTTTTTATTCCACGGGCTTCAGTTTTACCAACAAATCTGTCCTGTGGCACTTAATCAAACATCTTTTGGAAGTCCTTATGCAGTACACAACATCAACCGCACTATCCTCATCAAAAAAATCAGATTAGTTAAACATGATTTGTCCTTAACAAATCTATGCTGGCTTTCTTTAATTAATCCACATTTGTCCAAATGACTGTTAATTTTGCGGAGGATCATTATTTCTAAAGCTTTCCCACCACCAGGTTAAAATGACTAGCCTGCAAATGCAATATTTTTCCTGGGCATGCTTTTTTGAAGAAGGGTGTAAACATCAGTTATTTTCCAGTCTTCTGGTACCACCCCTGCATCTGAGGAGGTTTGGAAGATTGTCTACCCTCAATCATCAGCAAAGCAATGGATGGTGTTATTGAGCTATCAAGCAGCACTTGCTATGCAACAACCTGCTCGCTGATACTCAAGGGTTTCTCAAAGGCCACTCAGCTCCAGATCTCATTACAGCCTGGGCCCAAACATGGACAAGAGAGCTGATTTCCAGAGGTGAAGTGAGAATGATTGGTCTTGACATCAGGCAGCATTTGACCAAGTGTGGCATCAAGGAGTCCTAGCAAAATTAAAGTCACTGTGAAATAGGGGAAAACTTTCCACTGGTTGGGAGTCACAAATGCCATTGTTGGAGGCCAATTATCTCAGCCTCAGATCTAGGACTTAGCATCCTAGACCGAACCATCGTCAGCTACTTTATCAATGACCATCCCTCCAACATAAGATCAGAAGATGGGACTTCATTGATGATTACACACTGTTCAGAACTGTTTACAACTTCTCAGGTACTGGGGTGATAAGTAGCTAAGTAATATTCACACCACAGAAGTGGCAGGCAACAACCATCTTCAACAAAAGTGAAGCTAATCATCTCTTACTTGACATTCAAAGGCATTATCATTGCTGAATACCCATCATCAGTATCCTGCTGGTTATCATTGACCAGAAATTTAACTGGACCAGCCATATAAACACTGTGGCTACAAGAGCATGTCAGAGGCTGGGGATTCTGCAGAGAGTAACTCACCTCCTGACTCTCCAACGCCTATTCACCATCTCCAACCAGGAGTATAATGGAATGCTCCCCACACCTTGACGAGTCAGTTCCAACTTGACACCATCCAAATCAAAGCAACCTGCTTCATCAACATTCCATCCACCACCTATATGCTACATTACCCGATACAGCATGTGTTAAATCTCATTCAAGATCATAGGGAATAAATAATGTTTCTGAGTAAAAACCACAAAATATATTAACGTATTCCAAATTAATTTTGCCTTTGTAGTACAATGTAATATGCTTATGATGGGCTTGGTTTGCACGTGAGTGTTTTGTCCTTTTTAACTGCTTACCTGGTTGTAACTAATAATAATATTCATTGTGAATACAAGTGGTGACTCGGCAACTAGTCACAGGTCAGAGAAATGGCATTACAAACTAAAGTCGGGATCAACTTCAGCTGAGACTGATCACAAGATAGTTTGCAGAAGAGGAAAGCCAATTCTGCACCTTAATTCATCAATGCAGGAAGACTATACAATGCTCTCCTCCTTTCAGCCATAATGATTCCAGAATTTCTGCCTCCACCACACGTGCATACTCAGATATATCATTTGTTCCCTATAACCTTGAGTGAAATTTAACTCATGAAATATCTGGCAATGTAGCATGGCAAAAGGAGTTGAACAGAAACTGTTCCTAGTGTATTAAGCTTATATATCACAAACTCTCATGATCTCAGATTTCAGAAAGCAGTACCAGGTAGACTATAATCGGACTGTGGCTTAAGACCCGAAACTACAGAACAAATTTGTGAATGAATAGATAAATAAGCAGTAACAAATAGCAGATTTACAGTAACATATAGAAAACAAATATATGTTACAATCCCTGCTGGTGTTAATGCTGGACATGTGAGATCCCAGGGTGAAACCTAGCTTAATAGATTCTAATTTTGTTTTTTTAGAAACCATGGAGGAAAATTGCTGAACAAATTCACAGGAGTTTACTGATGAACTTTCAACAAAAAGAATAAAACATTTATTAAACTGGGGAAAAAAATGAACTATATTACACCAGACACAAAGGTTGGAAAGATTTCAATACAAACTCAAGAAAATTATTCAAAAACTTACACCATTCCTTTTGTCCCTGCACTACCCTTACAGGCACAAAATCCCAGCGAAGATTTACAACTATCTTAACACCAAGGATTCTTGCTTGGGCTGGCCAAATGGCAAACGGTTTTGTTCCAGTGGATTTCTGAGCATTCACTAGATGCTTTTTCCCCAGCTGGTATCGCTCCGAGGCACCCAAAACCGCACTCTAAGCTCATTATTACCTCAACTGCAGAGCAAACACTTAAGTTCCCTAAACTCAGTCCCTAGCAGCCTTGCACTATTCCTTATCAGAGAGCTTGAAACTCCTGTCTTCACTCTCTGACATACAAACTCTGAACTTCTTTTCTGTCTTTCACAGGTGCCAGTCTTCAGCCAATTCGATTCACTCCACGTGATATCAAGAAACGGCTGAAGGCACTGGATACTGCAAAGGCTATGGGCTGTCAGGAAGATATAATAATTCTCAAAATGTTATTGGAATTTATTGCAAAATAGTGGTATATGTGTCTGTGTGAGTGTAATTGGATTAAAGGTAGCTGGTCTGAAGACTTTGATGTAAACATGGTAAAAATAGATGAAGTTTAGAATGTAAAGTATAAAAGGCCATTTGCATTTTTAAATAAACCAGATTAGACTGTTTTCAAAGGAAGGGTAAAATGTGTCACCTATCCAGGTAAAGTTTAGAAACAGTGTGTTTATTTTTCCCAAAGACTGCTGGTAAAACTTAGCGCTACGAGAGACTTTTATTATTAGAAGGGTAAAGTCCAAAGGCATAGTGAAACAATGGGAATTTGCATTCAAAGGGGAAAATATGTATAAAGGAGCGAAGGTTGTGTATAAGGGTAGGCATTTTGAGATCTAACAAATGTGAAAAGCCTTCAGCATCTATGCCTCAAGCTGCTGTTTTCTAAGAACTGAAGTTAAGAAAACTCACTTTGAATTCAACTGTTTCAGAGTAATGTGTGTCACCTTGCCAGGGTCTTTTGAAGTCTGTGTGTCTTAATGTTGCCTTAATGAAAGTGTAACTGGGAGTCAGATTCATTGGGGAATTTAGAAGTTATTATAGTAGTAATTTGTAGACATGTGCATGTGCTTAAAAATCATTTTTCTTGTTAATAAATGTTTAATCTAGTTTTGTAAAAACCTGTAATGCTTAGTGGTCTTACTACTAATGAATTCAAGGCACAAATCTTTAAATTTATACAAATTGAAAAACAAGTTAGTGGCAGTTGTTTCAAGTTTCCCTTTAGGATTTGAACAACTCAGCATTTACCATCAGCTGTACCATAACATGAGCCCTGACAATATTCCGGCAATAGTACTGAAGACTTGTGCTCCAGAGCTTGCCGCACCCCTGTTCCAGTTCTGTTGAAGGGTCATGAGGACTCGAAACGTCAACTGTACTCTTCGCCGATGCTGCCAGACCTGCTGAGTTTTTCCAGGTATTTTTTATTTTTTGTCTTAGCACAAAGGAAGATGGCTGTGGTTGTTGGAGGTCAGTCATCTCAGCTCCAGGATATCACTGCAAAAGTTCCTCAGGGTAGTGTCCTCGGCCCAACCATCTTCAGCTGCTTCATCAATGACCTTCCTTCCATCATAAGGTCAGAAGTGGGAATGTTCGCTGATGATTGCACAATGTTCAGCACCATTTGCAACTCCTCAGATACTGAAACAGTCCATGACCAAATGCAGCAAGATCTGAACAATATCCAGGCTTGGGCTGACAAGTGGCAATAATATTCGAGCTACACAAGTGCCAGGCAATGACCATCTCCAACAAGAGAGAATCCAACCATTGCCCCTAGACATCCAATGGTATTAGCATCACTGAATCCCTGACTATCAACATCCTGGGGGTTACCATTGACCAGAAACTCAACGGGGCTATCCAAATAAACACTGTGACAACAAGAGCAGGCCAAAGGCTAGGAATCCTGTGACGAGTAACTCACCTCCTGACTCCCCAAAGTCTGTCCACCATCTACAAGGCACAAGTCAGGAGTGTGATGGAGTACTCCCCACGTGCCTGGAGGAGTGCAGCTCTGACAACGCTCAAGAAGCTTGACATCGCCCAGGACAAATCAGTCCGCTTGATCGGCACCCAATCCACAAACATTCACTCCCTTCACCACTGACGCACAAGTAGCAGCAGTGTGTACCATCTACAAGATGCACTGCAGGAATTCTCCAAAGCTCCTTAGACAGCACCTTCCAAACCCACGATCAGTACCATCTAGAAGGACAAGGGCTGCAGGCAGATGGGAACACCACCACTCACAAGCTCCCCTCCAAGTCACTCACCATCCTGACTTGGAAATATATCACTATTCCTTCACTGTCGCTGGGCCAAAATCCTGGAACTCCCTTCCTAACAGCACTGTGGGTGTACCTACACCACATGGACTGCAGAGGCTCAAGAAGGCAGCTCACCACCACCTTCTCAAGGGCAACTAGGGATGGCCAATAAATGCTGACCCAGCCAGCGAAGCCCACATCCTGTGAATGAATTAAAAAAGAAAAAAAAATGTTAAAACTCAAAAGTAAAACTGAATCTGGGAGCTTTAATTGAAATTTCTGACCAAACTTTCCACAGAGCCTCCAGCCTCTTTGGTGGATTAATGCACTGTAACAATAATGTCCAAACAAGAACAAAAAAAACCAAAATACTTATCTCTTACAACAGCACCTAAATGTCCACAGGATTTGAAACATGATGGGTATAGCTACTGCATGCTTTAAATCAGAAAATGCTCAATTGTAAAACCCCTTTGAATTCAAAAAGCCCTTTCCATAACAAAGCAAATTAATAAACAAGGTTGCAATTGAAACATTATACTAACATTTTCATGATTCAAATCTCAGGCATTTTGGTCCTGAAAATTCTCGAGTCCCACTCCACCACCATAACAATTGTAGAGTAAATTTTTGCTAAATTGCAGCCCACTGGGCCCTGGATGCTGAGATTTGTCAGGTGAGACTGGCATAAATCTAAAACGATCACACAAATAACGAAAGGGTTCGGAGAAATGTCCATTTAGAGTATGTTCTTGAATGTGGAATACACTACTACAAACAATAGTTGAAGCAGAATAGGTTGAAATCAAAATATTAAAAAGATACATGATGTGATCAAGAGACTGAGATTGAATTAGTTACCTAATGTGAAGTAAAACATCAGCTCACACCCGATGGGCTGAAAGGTTTGTTTCTGTGCTGTAATGTTTTATTATGAGTGACGAACCTCCTGAGGGTGAGGGGAGAAATAAGAATCTTTTTACTGTCAGACTATGGACAGATCTTTTCCTATCTGCCATTTTCATATGGTATTTCCATATATTTTTCATACGTGTGTAAGCGCTCTCGGATACTACTCATGGCAATGGAAGTTTGGAAATAAATCAATCCACTGTAGCAGAATCAGTTCATCAATATCTAAGCTAAGTGTTCACCTTCTCAGCCCCACTGCAAAAAAGTTAACTTCTTAAGTCTTTCTTCATTACTGCAACCTCTTATCCATGGTGACCATCCTATCAAATCGACACAGCACATTTTTCTTACTTTTCTACCTTTTCTAACATGACTGCCCCAAACTGTCCAACAGTTTGGCCTAAGGGTTTGTAAAAGTTCAACATTATCTCCAGAATCATAGAATACATTTTGACAGTTTGCCTTTTAAATGCCCTTATCTATTTGCATCGACACCTTTAATGACGTGTGTATCTGGCCACCAAGGAACTGCTCCTCTACTCCATTTAAAATGTCACTATTTAAATTGGATTTCTCTTATCTATTCTAGAAAAATGAATATTTTTACATTAAATTGCATCTTCTGCCCACCGTTTCATTCTTTTAATCTATGTCCTTTAGCAGTTTTGCACAATGTTCATCATAGTTTGCCATACCCCAAATTGATATGAACAGATCTCAGTATTATTGTTTTAACTCCTATTTGTAGGTTATGTATTTAGAATCTAGATAAACAGCACTCGTAATATGTTTCCATTTTTAGAAGCTTGATTAGGCATCTGAGGAGGGAGGGTTTAAGCCCCTTCATTAAGTCAACAGAAAGTACCAGGAGTTGTTCACGAGCAACAAGATTAGCAACACAACTCGTCACAAAATGTGGATTACCAGTATCGTCCTGACCCTGATTTTGTAGTCAGTGACGAAGTAACGGGTTGTGCCACTGACTTCAAAGAAAACAGCCAGCAAGGATCTAGCAATCTCTAACGTGGATTTCCCCTATCCCAACATTAATTTGAATCTGGCACCAAGTCAAGGGGATCTCCAGGCATTCTAAAACAGTGATGCCATCAAGCAAGGTAAACCAGGAAGTAAAATCCATTGATCATCCTTCAATTTTTATAAATTTTACTGTGAACAAAATAAAAATTGGGACATATGCATTAGAAGCTGAAATATCAATCTTTTAAAAAAGGTATATAAAAAACTATGAGATTATCATGGAAAAGTGTGACAATACACAAATATAAATTATTTTTCAGAATAATAGTCTAACTATTTAGCAATACTTTTGACTTAGTAGAGCGTTAAAAACCAGTTACGCCTCATTAACGAGGAGTAACGTTTTGTTTTTTTTAAAAACAGTGATATTACAGCAATAAACGGGGAATTCTCAGCAGCTCAGTGATTACATATGTTGCCATCCGCAGGACCTGCAACAGCACCCCCTGTGGAAGAACAGGAAATCACTGACAGCAACATCTGGATTTTCTGGATTAACTGTGAACGTACGGACACCAGAAGTTGCCGTCAAGGGCAATGATGCATATGCTGACAGTTTTGGCATCATGACAACTGCAGAATCTGGGACATTACACCCTAGAGAATACAGTTTTCATCAAACTGGGATGCAGAGCTATAGTAGCATCTGCTGGCTTCTCTGGATCCAAAGACTCTGAACTAGGCATGTAGTACTAGGGCCTGGTACATACAAGGTTAATGTGGGACTGAGTACAGTACTGCCCATACTGTTGTAAGAAGGCACATCACCCAGAGTCAGGGTCACTCTAGAGATGGACAGATGTGTAAAGACCTAGGATGGAGTCAGCTCCTCACCGTACTCTCAACTGTATATACGTATATAGTTATGAGTTCTTAATAAAGACTTGTTGTTGTTAATACACTCAAGACTACCACGCCTACTTCATGGTGTCTGAAACAGGATTCTTCATGGTACCAGCGGTGGAATCAAAAACCTTTACCTTCATAAGAATGCAGAAAAACTTAGTAAAAGGACATCTTCAGAGGATTCTGAACTGAAACAAACTCTCAACTGAAGTCATAGATGTGGAGAAAATTCACCAGAAAGAAAAAGCTCCAGAGAGAGAAGAGCATGGAAGCAAAAAGGTAGAAGTTTTACTCCAGCAAAAGACTCCACTGAATCTACCCTGGAAGTCCAGCTTCAGCAAGCAGAGCTCATAGCCTGCAAGGGTGAGTTAAAATTTTTCAAATTCCAGGCCAGCCAGTCGTGAGAAACCCTTTTCATTCATTCAGTTAGAAGTGCCATTTGAAAGAAATCCATCGCTAATCCCGATTCCCGACTCAGAGTCTCAACAGGTGACTCCAGGGTTCGGCAAAGAAAAAAATGAATAATTAATTTTGTCTACTTCGGGCACCTCACGATCGTACGATTTCCTAAACAGCAAACCTGAGGTTCTTTTCCACACATCCTGACTCACAACAGTATGCTGCTGATTAAATTAAGTCAGTAGCCAGCCGACCCACAAAGCCATTGCAGATCCTTCTCCTTCAGCCAGAAGCGCAGTACCACCATTTTGGAAAGCCCGCCAAAAGTGACAAGCACAGGATGATCCATTATTTGGCAGTGAACAGTGACACCATCTTGGAAGCCTATAATCTCTTAAAGCTTTACCCACACTTTTGAAAAGCTTCAAAATGGATCACAATCCCACACTTTCATCTCCACTGCGATTCACTCGTGGCCCAGACCAGTCAGAGTTGGAGTCTTCAGAGGAAAAGATTTTTAAGGCACAGCATTGCTACAGGCCTAAATAAAAAAATCAGAAGCAGAACAAGTCAATACACCTCTTTACTTGTTGGGCCAATTGGAGATGATATCGATGAGTCATCAGCCAAATCTGATGATGTTTTAAAATCCTTTGACGTTTATTTCAACCCAAGATCCAATAAAATATTGGAGAGCACCAAATTTAATAAAAGAGTCCAAATGTCTGAGGAACCTGTTAATTCTTTTATAAATGATCTCTACAGGCTGGCAGTAGGATATGAATATGGCACTTTAAAGTCTGAGCTCACCCAAGACAGAATCATGGCAGGTGTTGCAGACGATTCACTCTCTGACTTCCTACAAGTTAAAGATGATTTTACCCTAGTCAAGGCAATCCAGCTAGTTAGACTGGCTGAGCTCCGTGAACAATGCAGGTCCATCCTAAGCAGAGAGAACACAACTTGGGGTAGAAACCAACCCTCAGTACACCATACCAGATCACAGAAATGCAGGGATTATCTAAGTCAAGGAAAGCAATTCCTGAATCACCCAGCGGAGCAACCTTGCCAGTACTGCTGTGTGGAGCATCCTCACAGTAAAGATCAATGTCAATGCAAGTGCTGCCCAATGCTTCCACTGCAACTGGCAGGGACACTTTGGTAAACTGTGTAAGTCAAAACCCCAGCACCGCGCAGACATCCCAAGGGAAATCCATGAGGTTGAGACAAAAAACCCTGTAGACAACCAACCATGCTTCTTGGGTAACATCAAAGAACGTGGCTCTTCATTTTGGAATGCTGACATCCTGGTAAATGGTCATCTAACAAATTTTAAGTTAGATTCAGATGCCAGCGTGACAATCCTGTCAGGCAATGAGCCATGGCTCCAAGGCCTTTGGATTTAAACAACGGACACTCCACTTTATGGAGCAGCGGGAGTCTGACTCCCGGTCAACGGCATGATCCTTGAGCCACTGAGGTATGGCAACAAACAGATCTTTGAGCTGATGTATGTGTCCGGAATCAGCCCCTCTGTTTTCTGAGCAGGGATGCCTGCATAGCCCTAGATCTCCTCCAAGCAACAGATGTCAAGGCTACCACTGTAACTACATGATCAATACTTCTATTGTCCACACAAATGATTGGAAGTTAGAAGCCATTGTTACACAATAGGGGATGAATGGTGGCTGTTCACACCTGCTTGTGGTAAACTGGTTTATTTGCAATTCTCTGTTAAGTTTCAAGCTTGCAGGCACTACATCTGGGGGGAGCCACTGAATTTGAGTTTCGGTAAATACCCAGACAACAGCAGTTGTAAATTTACAAGTGGGCTCGCATTTTGAATGTCTTTTCAAGGGAGTCTTCCTCCCACAGACATATGCATTTTAATAACTTTCCAGAAGCATATTCAGTCATGAGTTAATCCTTGTCTCTCTAGAAATCACAAGAAGGTCACCTGACCATCGGCAATCATCTTCGTAGCCCATTATCCACTTTTTAAGTAAAAGTCAATTTCAAAGACTCCACATTAAATAAAGTCTGTGTCTTGAAAGTTTGGAATATGATATATCTTTATATCTTTATTGACAAAAGTGAAAATCCAGAAGTAGCTGTCAGTAATTCTGCATGCTCCAAAAGGTGGACTACTGAAGTCCCCACAGACAGCAATCAATTCGAAATCACTGAACCAACAAGGAGAATTGTGCCCTTTTGTGCTCTTAAAACTATTGAAAAAGTGATACCATGCTAAATGAGACATAACTGGCTTTTTAAATAACATTTTAAGTGCATAATTACTGATCAGCCTAACTGCCCTTGAAAAACTAATTTTACATTTGTGGAAAGTCAAATGCCTCCATTATGATATTAAAAAATCCACATTTTAATTTTATTTTAAAATTTATGATATTACAGCTTCTACCTTAATCTCATGTATCTGTCACAATTATGAGGTTTAAAAGGTTACTATGTCTTTAAATTTACACCATGTCCCCTGCCAACGCAAGATGACCATTGATACCCGTCTGCACATGCATATTTGTCTGTATATGTGCAGAAAACCAATGATGTCATTTGCAGGAGACACAGTGCCAGCAACAACCAGACTCTGATCTCTACCCCTGCAAACTTTAAAATGTCAACCTTCGTCTTTTATTTCAAACACAGGGTGCTTGTAATGTTCAAGCAATTTTATTAAATGATTCATTTATTTCAATGCAATCATTGGCTCTGCACTCTTCTGGGACTGAAGGTTAATGGACGCAAATTTAAGAGTTGTAGTTTTTTTCCGTGCTGTCAATGCCAGGTAATTCTACGGGCTATCTGTATCAATGAATGACAATACAGTACTAAGCTTTCTGTTTGGTAAAACAAGTGCGTGTTCAGTTGGCATTGTGCTAATATGGGGGTGTTTATACTGCGAGGCTTAATACGAGGATTCAGTGCTCTCTGGTGATCCCAAGTCAGAGTGACATTGTAGTCAGCGTGGGGTGACCGTGCTACACATTTGTCCAGGAACTGAATGGATGGAGGGAAAGGTTGAAGGAGAAGGTGAGGCTTTTTTAATCACTGTCTTTAATAACTGTTTGATAAGCATCTCTGCTCCTGGCCCTTGCCCACTCCATCACTCGCAATGATGTCACGGAGTAAAACAGTACAACTGCACATGCACGGCACTGGTAGCAAATGCAGCCTTAAATTCACGTTAAAATGAAGGGGGTCATGTGATTATTCCAAATTCTGCCTGACAACAAGCCTGGCTATGACAAATAACCTACTGAGCAAGGTGCTCGCACGCCTGGGAACAAAAGGCCAGAATAGCTGTGTTAACACTAAAAAGACTTGCCAACCCCAATCTTTTAGACAGGAGAGGAAAAGAACAGCAGTTGATGTGGTCAGTGGAGTGAAAAGGCTGCAAATTCTTTGCAAGCTACCGAAGCCAGATGCGGAAGGAAGACAGTTTCTGGTCGAAGAGAAGCTTTCCACAACCATCTAAGGAATCTGGGAGATACATTCAGGCCGGGGGGGGAGAGAATCATCGCAGCAACCTTTACTGCTGGCAGTGAATTTGGGAAACCCCAAAAACTCAGAAGCACCTGGAGACAGTCACTCAAACTTTTTACTCGGTGAAACGAAAAACGTGAATCCATTGTAAGCTGGCAGCAACTGTGGACTGTTTGCTATAAGCACTGTAATTCTGTGGAGAGGGTGATGTATGAAAAGTATAAAAGGGGGACATTCCTTTCCGTAGTTTAAAGTACAAAAATAGTTTTTAGTTAGTAGTACTTTTAGTTACTTGTTACAGTAAAAATCTTAAAATGTGAAATCTTGTTATGTCATCCTTTTTAGCTATTAACTGGAACATTAAATTTCTTTTTAAACTTTATCAGTCTCTACAGGAATCTTAGCACAATCTTTATTTTGCTCTCTGTAAAGTTATTAAGTAGGAAAAAATCTGTGCTTTTAACTTCCTCATTTGCTGTCTGTGAGAATACTTCAATGTGATTGGCTGCTTACCCTATTTGATGGTATCATTAATACTGGACACGTGCGATCCTTTGCTAGATTCAAATTAATGTCAATAATGGTAATTAAGCATAGTCCATGAGGGGCCATAGACATCTTTCCCTATTAGAGAAAGACACGTGTTTTTATAGCTTGAGGCGCATCACTCCACATCAAATATGTGGCAGGGCAAGGAGGCGGTCCTCCATGAACTACACAGCCACAACGGGGATTGAACCCATGCTATTGGCATCATTCTGCATCAGACTCTAGCCATCCAGCCAACTGAGCTAACTGACACCTACAAACTAATGTTGGGAAGCCAGTTTGCATAGTGCGGTCACATGTCCACTGTTTCAGAACAGATTGATTCACATTTTGCTTCTGAACCATGTTTCTCCTTCAGTTCCACTGTACCATGTCCAAAATCTTTAGATCCAGTTTAACAAGCCTTCTACTATTCAATTTGCCCTCTCCCTCTTCTGTCCTCTTTTATCATTGGTGCCACTTGGGCTCATACGTGTCAAGCAACATTCGCACCACACAAGTGCCAGGCAATGACCATCTCCAATAAGAGAGAATCTAACCATCTCCCCTCAATACTCAATGGCATTACTATCAGTGAATCCCCACTATCAACATCTGGAAGTTACCGCTGACCAGACACTGAACTGGTTCAGCCATTTAAATTCTGTGGCTCCAAGCGCAGTTCAGAGGCTGGGGGTTCTGCAGCGAGTAACACCCCCCTGCCCCACTGGCTCCCCAAAGTCTATCCACCATCTACAAGGCACAAGTCAGGAGTGTGATGGAATACTCTCCACTTGCTTAGGTGAGTGCAGCTCCAACAACACTCAAGAAGCTCCATGCCATCCAGGACAAAACAGCCCATTTGATCGGCACCCCATCCACCACCCTAAACATTCAATCCCTCCACCACCGATGCAGAGTGTACCACCTACAAGATGCACTGCAGTACCTCACCAAAGCTCCTGCAACAGTACCTTCCAAACCCGTGACCTCTACCACCCAGAAGGACATGGGCAGCAGGCGCATGGGAACACCACCAGCTGCAAGTTCCCCTCCAGCCACACACCATCCTGACTTGGAACTATATTTTCATTCCTTCACTATCGCTGGGTCAGAATCTTGGAACTCCTTTCCGAACAGCACTGTGGATGTACCTACACCACATGGACCACAGCAGCTCAACACCACCTTCTCCAGGGCAATTAAAGACGAGCAATAAATGCTGTCCTAGCCAATGGTCCCTACATCCCATGAACGGATAAAGCGTAAAAAAAATATTAATTGAGGCCAGATAGGAGTGTTGCACAACCAACCCACCTCCAATCAGGTCCAAGTTAATAACCTGCTTATCTTTCTGGAGTAATTCACCACTTAGCATTTTAGTTTTTAATGAGCCATTCATTAAATGCCTTGTTACAATTTCCTACATTAAAGTCCACAATATAGCGAAAGTAGTGATTATTTTGGGAGTTGAGAAGATATGCTTGACAGCGTGCTTCAGAGGTGTGCTGGGATCTCTCATATTTTTCATTCTGTATAAAGGATTTTGATATGGGTATAAGAACAATGATAATGACGTTGTGTCAGATACCAAATTAGTGGGAGACATTAACTGAGAAAAATATTGGAGATTTTAGGTGAACACAGAAGGGTTAACAAAGTACACAGGTGGCTGGTGCAATTCAATGCAGAGAAATGAGGGGTATACATTTTGGAATAAAACAATGTTGAAAGGAAGTTTACTCTAAATGATAAGATTTCACAAAGTGCAGAGATCTAAAGGTGAATATACACAGGTTTTTAAAGGCTGGAATGCAGATAAAAAAGGCCATAAAAGAAAAATGGGATTGGGGCACTGAATATAAAAGCAAGCAAGCCATGTTGAATTTGTATGAGACAGTGTTTAGGCCATAATTGAAGTGCTGCAAGTAGTCCTGAAAACATTATCGGGAGAATAACAGTGCCATGGAAAAGATACAGCCAACAGCACCACTGCATAAAAGTTAGAAGGCCATGGGTTCAAGCCCCACTCCAGGGCACATAATCCAGACTGGCTCATCAATACACCACTATCAGTCCTGGCCAGTTGATAGCACTCTTGCCTCTGAGTCAGATGGTTGTGAGTTCAAGTCCCACTCTGGAGACTGCAGAGCACAAAACGTCCATTGATCCACTCCTGAGGGAATGCTTTTATGTTGGAGGTGCTGTCTTTTGGGTAAGACATTAACTGAGGCCCTGCCTGGTTTCTCATAACAGATCCAATAACAGAGCACTACTCAAAAGAAGGGCAGTGGAGTTCTCCCCATCATCCCATCCAATATTCAACTCCCTAAACATCACTAAAACAAGATTATCTGGACATTATCACATTGCTGTTCGTGGAACTTAACTGTGCAAAAATTGGTTGCCACATTTGATTACATAACAATGATTACTCTTCAGAAAACTAACTCACTGAAGCACTTTGAGACATCCTAAGGACATGATAAAGCATTATATAAATGAAAGTTATTTACTTCTTTGTTGAATGAGAGAATATCAAGAATGAGGTTATAAATACAGGAAGCCCAAAATAACTAGAGTGCTTTCAATGGAAAAAAGCGTTGGGGGAGGGATCTATTCAAAGCTTTCCAAATTATGAAATGTTTTAACAAGGCAAATAGTAAAAAGTTGTTTTCAACAGTTGGCAAATGGGCAACAAAATTACATATAGAGATAATTATTACTGGAAGGGTGAACAGGCAAGGTTGAATAAGTTTTCTCCACACATGGGACTATTTTAATGTGAAATGCTTTACCAGTGGTGGAATATAAAATGCAGAGAAAGGGTTGGGAAATGGGAGTAGAGTAGATAATTCAAGTTAGAGTTGGTGCCAGCACATGTATGATGGGCTGAACATCCTCTTTCTGAGTTGTAGTTGTTTCTATAAATTTATAAATTGAGCACACACCACACCAAGTCTTTTCTTCCTTTCACTAGAGTGTGTAGTTGAATCTAGAATAATATAACTCGCTAAACTGCCTAGGAACTTAAAAACTAGTATTACAGAGACAGTCTTAACATGTTATTAACAAAGAACACAATTCACATCAAGATTTATAAAGAGCTATAATTTTTTGATCAGTAATTGATCAATACATGTATTTCTTTTAAACACAATAAGTTTATTAAAAATTCTACAAGGCTTTAAAGCAGGGAAATGCTCGATAATCCCAGTTATCATTCTTGCTCATATTATTTTGTCATTTATGTCTGACCTAAAGAGGCTAGGACCATCAAAATATTTTGTCCGTTTTTGCTTTTCTCTGGTAACCACTGTTCCTTGTGTTTGGTTTCATTGACAGAAGTCACCTTTTGAGGTCATACGGAGGTGGTCATCATATATTTATAAACTTGGACAGCAAACATCTGTAGGCTATTCAAGAGCATGGAGCATAACCACCAAGCCTCAGAATTCCTCCTCAGGTGTCTTAACCCATTATTCTCTCACTCTTGCTTCCAGTTGGTGTCATTGGATAGCAATGAAGAAGGAGCAACTGTGGATGAATTTCTTACCCTTTCTAACCCAAAGGTACAATTATAATACCCATAATGCCCCAACTCAACACTGGTCAACACTGAACCTGAGTCTGTATGGTCTATACCAGTGTTTTTCAACCAGGGCTCCCTGGAACCCAAGGGTTCTCCGTGCAATTTTCAGGTCATTTGAAAAAAAAAATATATATATGTGATATGGGAGGAGGGAGAGAGGTTTGGGGTTCTTTAACCAAAAAAAGGTTGAAAACCACTGGTCTTTACATACAGATTAGTTACACATTATATAAGATTGCTGAGTGTAGGCATTCACAATTAAATATTTCCTGAATATTTCTGGTGCACATGGTGCTCATCAGTGCAAATATAACTTTACCACCAGTATACTGTTAACATCATCCCCATGGTGAGATTACATTTTAACTTCATGTGAGTGCAATATGCAGTTCCGTTAAAAAAAAAATTGCCCATTTATTTTCAAAGCTAAATAATTAAAACCATGAAACAAAACACTTAACAAAAATTGGATTATATGCAACTCACAAGAGGTACAATGGCTTTCCCTGTTCCTTTTACTCTAAGGAATCCCAAATCAACAGCAAAGGGCAATCTGGACACCAAAATTGTATAAGTTTTCTTTTTCTGGCCAAACTGACTATAATTATGGAGGTCAACTCACAACTGAAAAGGGAATGTAGATCGTTCAGAGTATGTATGTGGCAGCATTCCATCTTGTAACTCGGCAGTTAGCACCGTGATGGTCAACTCCATGTTAAACATCACCTGGTAGCATCCAATGTCCAAACAGATTATTTTTCATTGTAACTTCCAATGTATTTTGAGCATAGAAAGCATGAGAGAGTTCTTCACATCTCTTACAATTCATGTAGTGTGACTGGCTGTCATCCTGAATGTGCCATAAGCAAATATCAAGCATTTAAATTACAGAAAGCAGTCTCATCCGCAATTACTGCTAAATGCATTCCAAAAGGTGAAACCATTGTGTATTTTGTTTAGTTTCTGTTACTCAATATCATAGAATGGTTACAAACAAAAGGAGGAAACTCACCTGATCCCACGCCCCTGCCTTTTCTCTGTAGCCTTGCACATATTTTTCTTCAGATAATTATTCAATTCCTATTTCAAAGCTATGATTGAATCTGCCTTCACCAAACTTTGAGGCACTGCATTTCAGATCCTAACCACTCACTGCATAAAAATGTTTTTCCTCATGTCATCATTGTTTCTTTTGCCAGTCACTTTAAATTGGTGTTGTCTGGTTCTCAGTCCTTCTTTCACAGCAAGGGGCATCGTTGGCGAGTTCAGCATTCACCGCCCATCCCTAATTGCCCTCGAGGAGATGGTGATGAGCTGCCTTCTTGAACTGACACCACATGGACTGCCATTGTATTTTATGAAACCTGCTCTTACCAGTTGAATTTCAAATAGTAAGGCTCAGAACAATTTTGAAACCATAGATTTTTTTTTATTAAATTCATATTTCTGAGCTCACTCAAAATATTGTAAAACTAGCATGTTCAATTTTAGTTGGAATTGAAAACTGTTTTCACATAGACATAAATGAACAGGATTTTGAAAGCGAACTATCATGATCCACTTGGTGCAACAATGTTACCCAGTACAATTCTCCAAAAAAAGGATTCTAATTAGTTGCTTTGGGATAACTATAGTCAACAAGGAGCACAAGATTACAACAGTTAATTATCAATTTCTCAGTGAGAAGCAATGATCAACTGTAAAACAGTATCATGAATTGAACGCTGTAGTAACTTAAAAGACAATGGAGACTCACTAAGTTTAGCCATAAGTGTCTGAGCCATACAGACCCTGAAGGACCCAGTTTTGATAACTGGTCTATATAAGAGTTAATTATCAAAAGATAACTAAATGTAACTGGTAAAGAGTGCAGCATGAGTTGCCAAATGGAAAAGATATAACACACATGTTGCCCTGCTATGAATTGACGTATATTCTTGTAAAATTACCATAAGCATTGTTACAAGCAAGTAAATGAGGTGAATTGAATTATCATTTCTGTTTCCATTCGTCTGCCCATGAGAGAGGTAGTTCAATTTCTAATTTAATTTGTTTCCCTGAGTATCTTTTCCCGTGATTGAAATAGACCGTGATGTGTTTCCCAAACCCCAGTTCATGAGGTCCAAAGTTAAATTCAACAAATTCTTTAAGGTGAAACAAAACTAGGATTTATTAACACGTTAAAAACCCGAAGATAAGATCACGACATACATTCACACTCACGAGCATACAGGGCAGAAAGGCAGAGAAAGAAAAGGAAAGATGGTACAAATTGCGAGTTTCAAAAAAAAATCAAAAGGTACGAGCATTAATTCACGTGAATTGGGTCCAATTAGGTCAATGTCTTATGAAGGTTCTTTCAGTTGGCTTTGTCTGGCAGAATTCCTAGACTCTTTCCTAGGAGCTTGGTTGAAGGTTGAGGCAGTTGAAGATGCAGCAAAGTATTCTTGTATCTGGGAACAAGTTCACTTTGTAGTCAAAATACAGGGTTCTTTCTGGAGATCAGGCTTTGAGAGAGACGGAGATCAGAGGCAGGCTGCTAGCCTGGAGTCCTGCTTTCTCTTCTGAGGTTAAACAGCAACTGAAGACAGAGTCCAAAAGCTGTATAAATAAAGCAATTCAAACAGCTCAAGTCTCAGTCATGTGACATGGTGGTTTCGGGTCGAGCCAGTTAACGATGTATTTTAAGGACCCTCCTTAAAACCCCTTGTATTTTGAGCAGGTAACTGTGGAACCAATGGCACAACGTTGGAGATGAAGAGTCATAATAGCTCTTCCTTTGGTGCAGACATCTTGTCCACTGGTACTTTGTGTTGGCTTGGCTGAAATGTTCATACAAGGGGTGTCACATTCCAAGAGGATGATGAGTTAGCCTTTGTCTATTGGAACAGTTCAGAATCTTCCAGAGCTACCATCATGTAATGAGCTGCAGCCATTTTATCAGTCCAGCAATATTATCCATTTTTATGAACAGAATTTAAACACAAGAATATGGAAGAGAAACAAATTTTTAAGATTTTTTTCTTCATGCCTTCTCAGCATGAAACTAACACCAATCATAAAAATAACTGAAATGCTGGAAATACCCATCAATTTAGGTAGCATCTGTGGAGAAATTGAGTACTGACAAAAGTCACTGACCTGAAACATTAACTCTGTTTTGCTCTCCAAAGATGCTGCTTGACCTGCTAGGTTCTCTGCTTTTATTTCAGATTTTCAGCATCTGCACTACTTCTGGATTACCATTCGTTATGGCAGACTAGCTGTTGTCACAAAAACGTAACGGTATTATGAATTGAGGACAGAGTTCAGTTAAAGGATCTACTCCTAGAATGTTAGAAGCATCTTATCCCATGCTGAGTAACCCCATGTGTATTGTTTACAATTTATAAATTCGAACGTAGTTTGAAAAGTAAAATTAAGTTAGAATTAAGATAGGTGTTTACAAGCAAGTGCTTTGTGCTCATCAACATGAGGCATGTTAGTGCTGGTGATGGAAAAACATCTCATTTCAGGCAACCAACATCAGCATCAAAAATTCTCAAAATAACTTTCTCAGCAGGAATGTAGCAAGTTGATGTCATTCCCACTCTCAGTAGGTCTGCCCTCCCACCAGCTATCCTGCCTTGAGAATCCATAAAAATGACAGTCCCACATAGAATGCTGGGAGTGAGAAGTGTGTGTATGAACCTGTTGGATTCCTGCTGAGAAAGCCAACACCATTGCCAGTTACATTTTCTCTTAATTCTCAATACCTCACTTAGTATGTTCAAAACCATGCGCTTTGACAAGAACGGTCACCTGCCTTATCTGAAATAGAGTGCAAAGCAAGGGTGCACAGCAAGAAAGATGGCAAACAAGGGGCAGGGGGAAAGATGTCAGTCGGAGGGAGAGAGGGTGATCAGAGGAGGGAAAGGTGGCGGTTGGGGGCAGGGATGGTGATCTAAGAGAAATGGCAGTTGGGGGGGCAGGCAAAATGGCAGTGGGAAGGTGAGAAAAATGTGGTCATGGGGGTGGGAGAAATGGCGGTATGGCAGTCGGGGGAAGAGAGATTTCAGTCAGAGGGGAAGGGAGGGCAGCTGGACGAAGCAAGATGATGGTTGGAGGGGGAGAGATGGCAGTCAGAGGGGACAGATGACAGTCGTGAGGGAAAGAGATCACAATCAGAGGGGGAGGAAGAGAGCAGATGAAGGGGGAGAGAGGTGTTATGGGGTGGGACGTTTCGAGTCCTCATGACCCTTCAACAGAACTGAGTAATATTAGGAGAGGGATGAAATATAAGCTGGTTTAAGGTGGGGGGTGTGGGGGGAGAGAAGTTGTGGGGCAGGGGGGGGGGTGGTTGTAGGGACAAGCAAACAGTGATAGGAGCAGATAATCAAAAGATGTCACGGACAAAGGAACAAAGAGGTGTTGAAGGTGGTGATATTATCTAAGAGAATGTGCTAATTAAGAATGGATGGCAAGACACTCAAGGTACAGCTCTAGTGGGGGTGGGGTGGAAAGGCTGACAGGGCAATACAGGTATAGATTTAAAAATAATGGAAATAGGTGGGAAAAGAAAAATCTATATAAATTATTGGGAAAAACAAAAGGGAGGGGGAAGAAACGGAAAGGGGGTGGGGATGGATGAGGGAGTTCAAGATCTAAAGTTGTTGAATTCAATATTCAGTCCGGAAGGCTGTAAAGTGCCTAGTCGGAAGATGAGGTGCTGTTCCTCCAGTTTGCGTTGGGCTTCACTGGAACAATGCAGCAAGCCAAGGACAGACATGTGGGCAAGAGAACAGGGTGGAGTGTTAAAATGGCAAGCGACAGGGAGGTTTGGGTCTTTCTTGCGGACAGACCAAAGGTGTTCAGCAAAGCGGTCGCCCAGTTTACGTTTGGTCTCTCCAATGTAGAGGAGACCGCATTGGGAGCAACGAATGCAGTAGACTAAGTTAGGGGAAATGCAAATGAAATGCTGCTTCACTTGAAAGGAGTGTTTGGGCCCTTGGACGGTGAGGAGAGAGGAAGTGAAGGGGCAGGTGTTGCATCTTCTGCGTGGGCATGGGAAGGTGCCATATGTGGGGGTTGAGGAGTTGGGGGTGATGGAGGAGTGGACCAGGGTGTCCCGGAGGGAACGGTCCCTACGGAATGCCGCCAGGGGGGATGAAGGGAAGATGTGTTTGGTGGTGGCATCATGCTGGAGTTGGTGGAAATGGCGGAGGATGATCCTTTGAATGCGGAGGCTGGTGGGGTGATAAGTGAGGACAAGGGGGACCCTATCATGTTTCTGGGAGGGAGGAGAAGGCGTGAGGGCGGATGCGCGAGAGATGGGCCGGACACGGTTGAGGGCTCTGTCAACGACCGTGGGTGGAAAACCTCGGTTAAGGAAGGAGGAGGACATGTCAGAGGAACTGTTTTTGAAGGTAGCATCATCAGAACAGATGCGACGGAGGCGAAGGAACTGAGAGAATGGGATGGAGTCCTTACAGGAAGCGGGGTGTGAGGAGCTGTAGTCAAGGTAGATGTGGGAGTCGGTAGGCTTGTAATGGATATTGGTGGACAGTCTATCACCAGAAATTGAGACAGAGAGGTCAAGGAAGGGAAGGGAAGTGTCAGAGATGGACCATGTGAAAATGATGGAGGGGTGGAGATTGGAAACAAAATTAATAAATTTTTCCAGGTCCCGACGAGAGCATGAAGCAGCACCGAAGTAATCATCGATGTACCAGAGAAAGAGTTGTGGGAGGGGGCTGGAGTAGGACTGGGACAAGGAATGTTCCACATACCCCATAAAGAGACAGGCATAGCTGGGGCCCATGCGGTTTTTTGGAGGAAGTGAGAGGAGTTAAAGGAGAAATTGTTCAGTGTGAAAACAAGTTCAGCCAGACGGAGGAGAGTAGTGGTGGATGGGGATTGTTCGGGCCTCTGTTCAAGGAAGAAGCTAAGGGCCCTCAGACCATCCTGGTGGAGGATGGAGGTGTAGAGGGATTGGACATCCATGGTGAAGAGGAAGCGGTTGGGGCCAGGGAACTAGAAATTGTTGATGTGACGTAAGGTGTCAGAGGAATCACGGATGTAGGTGGGAAGGGACTGGACAAGGGGAGAGAGAAGGGAGTCAAGATAACAAGAAATGAGTTCCCTTTTGTTTTTTCCAATAATTTATATAGATTTTTCTTTTCCCACCTATTTCCATTATTTTTAAATCTATACCTGTAATGCCCTGTCAGTCTTTCCACCCCACCCCCACTAGAGCTGTACCTTGAGTGTCCTGCCATCCATTCTTAATTAGCACATTCGTTTAGATAATATCACCACCTTCAACACCTCTTTGTTCGTTTGTCCGTGACATCTTTCGATTATCTGCTCCTATCACTGCTTGCTTGTCCCTACAACCACCTCCCCCCCCCAAACTTCTCTCCCCCCACACCCCCCACCTTAAACCAGCTTATATTTCACCCCTCTCCTAATATTACTCAGTTCTGTTGAAGGGTCATGAGGACTCGAAACGTCAACTGTTTTCTTCTCCGCCGATGCTGCCAGACCTGCTGAGTTTTTCCAGGTAATTCTGTTTTTGTTTTGGATTTCCAGCATCCGCAGTAGTTTTTTGTTCTGACCACCTGAGCCCCTATCTTGCCTCCGTTAAAACCACAAGCGAGCTGGTCAGGTTCATGTTTGAAATTTTTATTTCTCACCCAACCCAAACCCACCTGTGCTTGGGAGTTAAAATCACATCCAAAGACTTTGCCAGAAGTGTCAAGAAGAGGAGATAGTACCAAAATGAAACAATATAATCTGCACTATATATGGCTTACAAGAAATGCAAAATAAATTGGGAGTTAAATTGTGTTGCATTATGAGCCTGCCAAAACAATCTATCTGTGGCTACTCAACCATGGCATCACATGTATTTAGCAAAACCTTGAAAACTCCTGCATGACAGGGAAATTCCCAATGAATTATGTCACTTGGTAGTGCAGACCTTTAATATGCTGAAAAGAGACATGCTGCACAAGTTTCAGCAACGTATCTCTCTTTACAGCAATAATGAATTATAAGCAATGCTTTATCAAGGTGTGTGATAACACAGTAGACATACTCTGGATGACACCACCATATAAAAATGCTGTAAGGACAAAAATTTTGTCACAGCAAAGATAGAATCTGTGATGACACTGAAGTCTCTCACTAATCAGATTCAATAAAAGTCCACACAGAGTACTGTACCATAATGGTCCTCTTCTTTTGAAAAACCAGCTCAATCAAGACCACTTCACTTTTCATCTTTTCAGATCTAACGTTTCTGAAATATCCTTCTGCAAAGTAAAGCTGCAGTCTGTCCCTTCAGTCAAGGAACATTCAGAAGTTTTATTCTTTGAATCAAAAAGAATTGCAGACTATAAATGATTAAAATGACCCTGGGACAATTAAGGTTTAGGATTCAATTCTCAATCTGCAATTCTAGGTGATAGAATAATACTCCCTCAAATTCCTTCCCCTTCCTGAATAAGAAGGATAACTTGAGTTACCGTTACTGATGTATTACTGGACATTGATACCATGTCGTGCATTTTTTGGGAAAACCACAAATGTTGTTTGGCGATCAAGTCAAAGAAACCGTCACTACAGAATCATGTAATAGCAAATAACAAGAGGTGGCCATTTGGCTGATTATGTCTGTGTTGGCTCTTTCAAAAAGCCCACTCCTCCAACTTTCCCCGTATCCCTGCAATTTTTTTTTTCTCCAAGTACTTATCCAATTTCCTTCTGAATGCTATCACTGAATCTGTATCCACCTATCGGAAAGTGTATTCCAGATTCAAATGTTGTCCAAGAGAAACTCAAAATTGTTTATAAACAGCACTCCCTCAATGCTGCACCTAAGTGTCTGCTTAGATCATGCACTCAAGTTTTAGAGGCGGGGCTTGAACGCAGAACCTTACACCGAGCCATAGCTAACACCTAACCTGCACTTTTGCTCAATTTATTTTGGGGGGGAGAGTGGCGTCAACATTCTCAAGTATTAAATGGGTTGAGAACAATCCAAAAAGTGATTTACAATTGTTTTGCGAAACAAAATGGCTTGATAGCCCAAGTGGCCTCTTCCTATCCATATATTTTTGCTTTAAGCATCCCAACGAGAGTAAATGGTTAAAAACCAAAGGATGTGATAAAAGCAGAATTTCAAGTGGTTAAGGAAAGTTTGAAATAAAATAAGTACTGTGTGCTAAACCTTTTTTATGGTGAAAAAAATGCTTTTTAAAAATTATTAAAAAAACTATTCCTTTTCATCTAAAATTCTGACCAAAGTAGACTTATTACATTTTCAAACTTAAAATTTAACATTGTTTTGCAAATTCACACTTTTCCTCCTTCAGCCGATAACTCAGAGACTCAAAATTATTTATAAACAGAAACAATTAACTGATATTCAAAAACAAATGCAATGCAGTGTCAGTTGTGGAATGCTGAAAATGTCACGTTAGCATTACTGCTAACTCTAAAAAAAGCCATAAAACTATTAAAATACTTATTTCCAAGAAACTGGCTCCACGCAATTCTCTAATGTTCCACCTTATAATGCTTCAGATTCAAACAATACTAATCTCAGAAAATTAGTCTAAATTGTCGGTGCAGTTTCTCACAGGAAAATCCAAATCATCTTGATTTGCTCCACCACATCACCTAGTGGACAGTTACAAAGCAGTATTAACAGGAGTCTTAAGATCTTTTGGTTTTCCCACATCAGTAACTGATGAAAAGGTAGACAAGAAAAAGAATGGAACTAATTAGTCAGGGGGAGGATTCAACTGAAAGGGAGGTTAGAAAATCAAAAATAATCGAGAGAGCAAAGGTGCAGGGTAGTGAAGGGGCAAACCATAATCAAGTGTGACAGGAAGAGGCAGAAAATGTGAGCAGAAGAATGCAGCAGAAATTAGAACCCGAATGAGTAATAATGGTAAAAAATCAAAGCTTAAGGTTCTTTATCTGAATGCACGCAACATTTGGAACAAGATAGATGAGTTGACAGCACAAATGAATAAGACTTGATAGCCTTAACGGAGACGTGGTTGCAGGGTGACCAAGACTGGGAACTCAATAATCAAGGGCATTCGATGTTCTGGAAAAAAAGGCAAAAAGGAAAAGGAGGTGGGGTAGCTTTGTTAATAAAGGAAAGTATCAGTGCGGTGGTGATTAGTGATGTAGGTGCAATAGATCATGATGTGGAATCAGTTTGGATGCAAATAATGAATAGAAAGGTGGGAGTCGCCTATCGGCCCCCGAAGAGTTGCCTCACTGTAGGACAAAGTATAAATCAGGAAATAATGGAGGCGTGTAAGAAGGGCGCTACAATTGTCATGGGTGATTTTAATCTTCATATTGACTGGACAAATCAGGTTGGCAGGGGTAACATGGAAGACGAATTTGTAGAGTGCATCAGAGAGCAATACGTTGCAGGACCTACCCAGGAACAGGCTATTTTAGATCTAGTAATATGTCATGAGGTAGGATTAATAAGAGATCTCATAGTTAAGGATCCTCTAGAGGGTAGAGGTCACAACATGGTAGAATTTCAAATTCAATTTGAGGGCGAGCAACTCAGATCTCAAACTAGTGTCCTCAATTTAAATAAGGACAATTACAGAGCTATGAAGAAAGAGTTGTCTAACGCAGGATAGGAAAATAGATTAATGGGAAGGTCAGTGCATGAGCTGTGGCAGACATTTAAGTAGATATTTCATAACACTCGACAAAAATTTATCCCGGTCAAAAAGAAGGACTCGATGAGAAGGATGAACCATCCGTGGTTAATAAAGGCGGTCAAGGAGAGTATCCAATCAAAAACGAAGATATATAAAGTGGTGAAAACTAGTGGTCAGCCAGAGGATTGGGAATTTTTAGGAACCAGCAGCGGATGACTAAAAAGCTAACAAAGAGGAAGAAAATTGATTATGAAAGTAAACTGGCAAGAAATATAAAAACAAACAGCAAGAGCTTCTACAGGTACATAAAAAGACAGTAGCTAAAGTGAGCGTGGGACCCTTGGAGGATGCAGCTGGAGAACTAATAACAGGGAACAGGGAATTGGCAGATAATTTAAATCAATATTTTGCATCGGTCTTCACGGTTGGGGCACTATAAACATTCCAAAGCTTTCAGATAAGCAAGGAGCTAGTGGGAGGAAAGATCTTGTAACAGTCTCTATCACAAGGGACAAAGTATTTGAGAAACTAATGGGACTAAAGGCAGACAGGTCGCCAGGACCTGATTGCCTGCATCCAAGGGTTTTAAAGGAAGTAGCTGCAGAGATAGTGGAGGCATTGGTCAAAATATTCCAGAACTCACTGGATTCTGGGACAGTCCCAGCGGATTGGAAACCGCTAATGTGACACCCCTGTTCAAGAAGGGAGGGAGACAAAAAGCTGAAACTATAGGCCAGTCAGCCTAACATCTGTCATTGGGAAAATGCTAGAGTTCATTATTAACGAAGAAATAGCAGGACATTTAGAAAAGCTTAACGTAATCAAACAGAATCAACATGATTTGCTAGAGTTCTTTGAGGATATAACAAGCAGAGTTGATAAAGGGGAACCGGTAGATGTCGTGTATTTGGATTTCCAGAAGGCATTCGATAAGGTGCCACATAAAAGGTTATTGCACAAGATAAGAGCTCACAGTATTGGGGGTAATGTATTAGCATGGATTGAGGATTGGTTAACACACAGAAGACAAAGAGTCGGGATTAATTGGTCTTTTTCAGGTTGGAAAGACGTAACTAGTGGGCCTCAATTATTTACTAACTTACTATTTACTATTATGAATGACTTGGAGGTGGGGACAGAGTGTAATGTACCCAAATTTGCTGATGATACAAAAATAGGTGGGAGGCCATGTTGTGATGAGGACATAAGGAATCTGCAAGGGGATATAGACAGGTTGAGTGATTGGGCAAAAACTTGGCAGATGGAGTTTAATGTAGGAAAGTGTGAGATATTGCACTTTGGTAGGAAAAATCAAAAGGCAGACTGTTATTTAGATGGAGAGAGACTCCAAAAAAGTACAGCACAGAGGGATCTGGGTGTTCTTGCACATGAAACACAAAAAGTTAGCATGCAGGTGCAGCAAGTAATTAAGAAGGCAAATGGAATTTTGGCCAACATTGCTAGGGGGTTGGAGTTTAAAAATAGGGAAGTCTTGTTGCAACTGTACAGGGTGTTGTTGAGACCGCACCTGGAGTGTTGCGTAGCTTTTCTTATTGAATGGGGGGTGCAGACTTGAGGGGCCGAATGATCAACTGCTGCTCCTATCTCTTATGTTCTAAGATAAATGGCCTTTAGCTTTTTTCCTTAAACTTCTACATTCATGTTTTTTGTTTAAAGGGTTGTTCCACAACTTTGAATTCTACTTAATTGATAGAGCTTCAAAGTAATGCCACTTGAAATTATAAAGGTAACACAGGTCAACTGCTAACTCTTCACATAGGGTTTTATTTCTGAGTAAGATCAATGTCTTGTGAACAGTTCTATTTGTTAAGTAGATAGTGAAGGAAGCCACATTTTATTCTCCTCTTCTATGGTAGGCCTGATTAGATTCCGTTACTGTCAGAAATAAGATACTTGTTGCGAGTATTTTGATTCATGTTGGTGAATTTGTGATTGGCTGTATACCCTTGCCTTCCCTCCCTACTCTCCGTTCAATGGTGAACCTTGATGGCATTGCTGAGATGATGAGCTTTCTGTGCAGCGAATTACATTCAAAGTCCTATGTTGGCCTGGATTCCCCCTTGCCATCCATCAACCCAAACAAGAATGCAATTCAGTTCAAGGCCTGTCAGTAAAAACATACATTCAACACTGGTGGCTCCATTACTGGAAAGAGTTGTTGGCTGCTTCTTCTGCCTCCCTTGATGTGCTGGCCACCAAAGATACACCCCGATTGCCAGGCGTGCCTGTCAGCAATATATATCTGACTCTGGATGTACAAGTCAACAGAACAAATCACTGGGATAGATGTCAATTCTAATATTACAGCATTAAAGCACAGAATTTAATACAAAAGTGCCCCAAATAGAATTCCTTTGGACTGTGCTGAGGAATAATTTGCCCTTTTTCAGCCTTCCCTTATCGACATACTCTCAGACTCTAGCAGCTTTGCTGCAGTCTTTGCCATCACCACCATCACCCAGACCTACCCCTCACACCACTTCCTCTTAGCCGACAAGTTAACACGCGTACCCAACATTGCCCTGCTGGAAATGACATCCGTCGCACTTGCGCAGACTCAGACGGCCATGCGGTGCAATGCCACCAAGTTATCAGGTGCATGCATGTTCCCTTCATTGCGCCTTCATTGCATCCTTTTGAAGATAGGAGCACGGGTCTTGTGCTTTGCACCGTGTGCGTCCCCCTCTCCCGGGCCTTGCCCTTATTTAGTGTGTTCAACCTTTCTTGATATCAAGTGAAGTGAATCAAACTGGCTGAAGATTGGCATCTGTGATGCTGGGGATCTCAAGGAAGAGGCCAAGATGGATCATCTACTTGCAATACTGGCTGAAAATGCAAGTGTTCAGCCTTGTCTTTTACACTGACATGCTGGGCTCCCCCATCATTAAGGATGGGGATGTTTGATGAGGCTTTCCTCCTGTCAGCTGTTTAACTGTCCACACCATTCACAACTGGATGTGACAGGGCTGCAGAGCTTTGATTTGAAACCTTGGTTGTTGGGTCACTTTTCAATAGCATGCATGTGGTCTTGTGTGGTAAATTCCCCAGGTTGGCACCTCATTTTTAGATATGTCTTTGCTGCTCCTGGTATGCCCTGCTATGCTCCTCATTGAAACAGGGTTGATCTCCTGGCTTGATGGTAATGATAGAGTAAGGGGTGAAATGAGGTTACAGATTATGGTTGAATATCATTCTGCAACTGCTGATGGCTCACAACACCTCCTGGATGCATAGTTTTAAGCTGGTAGGCCTGGTCTGAATTTATCCCATTTAGCATGGTGGTAGAGGCACACAATACAATGGAAAGTATCCTCTGTATGAAAACAGGGCTTTGTCTCCACAAGGACTGTGCGTTGGTGATGCATCATAAACAGATGCAACTGTGACAGGTTAACTGGTGAGGACGAAGTTACGGATATTTTCTCTCCTTGTTGTTTCTCTCACCATCTGCCAAAGGCCCAGTCTGGTAGATATAGGAACTAAGGGGCAGGAGTAGGCCATTCAGCCCATCCAGCCTGCTCTGCCATTCAATATGATTATGGCTGAACATCCACTTCAATGCTTTTTTCCCCCATACTATCCCTATATCCCTTTATGTTATTGGTATTTAGAAATCTGTCAATCCCTGTTTTAAACATACTCAATGACTGAGCTTCCACAGCACTCTGAGTAAAACATTTTCTCTTCATCTCGATCCTAAGTGGCTTCCCCCTTATTTTGAAATCAAGTCCCCTGGTTCGAGACTCCCCAAACAAGGGGAACATCTTACCTGCATCTACTCTGTCTATCCATTTAAGTATTTTGTAGATTTCAAAGAGATCACCTCTCATTCTTCAAAACGCGAGAGGATACAGGCCCACCTTCCCCAATCTCTCTTCATAGGACAGTCCCACCATCCCAGGAACAAGTCTGATGAACCTTTGTTGCATTCCCTCTAATGCAATAACATCCTTCCTGAGGTAATATATCCTTCGGTACTCAGCCAGCTTGGTCAGCAGTGGTGGTACAAAGCCACTTTTGGTGATGGGCATTGAAGTCCCCACCCAGAATACATTCTATGCCCTTGCTATCCTCAGTGTTTCTTCCAAATGGTGTCCATTGTGGAAAAGTACTGATTCATCAGCCGGTCATTATCAGTTGATGGTAATCAACAGGAGGTTTATTATGATGCCATAAGACTTCATGTCGCCCTGAGTCAATGTTAAGAACTCCCAGGGCCACTCCCTCCCAGTAGTATACCACTGTCCCAGCGCTTCTGGTGGGTCTGTCTTGCCAGTGGGACAGGTCATTCCCAGGGATGGTGATGGAGGAGTTCGGGGCATCAACTGTAAGGCATGATTCAGTGAGTATGACAACGGCAGCACCTTGTTTGACTAGTCTGTGGTACAGCACTCCCAATTTCAGCACAAGCCTCCAGATGTTATTGAGGGGGACTTTGCAGGATTGACTGGGGTAGGATGTACATTTGTCATTTCCAGTGTCTAGGTCGATGCTGTACAATGTTTTTAATCTTTTTTGACTTTTCAGTAGCAGTTTGATACAACTGAGTTGTTTACTAGGCCATTTCAGAGGGTAGTTGAGAGTCAACCATATTGCTGTAGGTCTGGTGTAATATATAGGCCGGACCGGGTTAGGAAGGCAGATTTCCTTTCCTGAAAGATATTAGTGAACTAGGTGTTTTTTAACGACAATCCATTAGCTTCATGGTCACCATTATGGAAACTAGCTTTTTATTTGAGACTTATTAGCATTGAATTTTAATTTCACTAGCTGGTGTGATGGGGTTTGAACTCATCTCTCCGGAGTATTAGTACAGGCCTTCAGATTACTAGGAAAAACACTGTCACTATGTTACTGTTCCTTTGTCAATTCTTCTTGCACAACCTCAATAGCATCATAAAATGGTTACAGCATATAAGTTGGTCATTCAGCCAGTGTCCATACCTGCAAAAGCAACTCTGCTAGTTCCACTTCCCTTGCGCTTTACCTGTA
Source organism: Cetorhinus maximus (assembly GCF_964194155.1). NCBI lineage: Eukaryota > Metazoa > Chordata > Chondrichthyes > Lamniformes > Cetorhinidae > Cetorhinus > Cetorhinus maximus. The sequence continues at coordinate 70,284,848 of NC_135883.1, read as the reverse complement.
GTCCAGCAATTTCTTTTTCTATTCAGGTGCTTAGCCATTTCAAAATGAAATTCTGCTCCAATCCATATAATTAAAATTCTTCCATTTATTTCCCATCATACTGAAGTGTAACATATATAAAAGCATGAATAATCAATTTACATTTTTTAGATTGATATAAATAACCATCAACCTTGCTGATTTGCTCAAATGCCTTACAGATAGGAAAAGCTACCATTATCAATCACTATTGGGAAACCTGTATAAAAGGATCAAATCACTCAAATTTTTAAAGCTACCAATGTGGAACCAGGAATGATTATAAAATTAGCCAAAACAGTCAGCTTTTCAGTTTTTTCAATGTTTCTTTCTGGCCCAATGCATTACCAAAATTGCTAAACTTAATCATATATTACTGCACCAACTTTCCCACCACATTGGCCTGGTTCACTCTCTGGAAGTTCACTCTCTGGAACCTGGGGCAGGTTCTGCCCAGGACCTTCCATTGGGATTTGTCTACTAATATTTCCTAGACTATGCGTATGTAGAAGCTTGGTGCCATTCAATTCCTCTTTTGGGACATCTATGTATACATAGGCCTTCAAATCCATTACGAGTCCCAATCCCTTTTCTAGGGTCAACACTGTGATGCTGCTTTCTCAAAATATCAGACTCCTAAAAATCTTGGTAATATTCTTGAGATTGGTAATCTAGATCTGCACCAAACTTCAGGTAGGCAGGGATCTCAAACTGAGCAGGACGAAGCAAATATGTGAAAAGAGAGCTCGGTTCTGAAAAGATTCCAGTCTTAAGCCTTATACCTTTGATTTCAACTGAGAAAACTGAGCTAAGAGTCAGTCATTTGATAACAGTGCTGTTAAACACCCCTCCACGAATACTGAGGTCCCTATCCTCAACTAACTGCTGCCAAGCCAAAATTCCCAGCACCCTCACACATTCCTAAAGACATAACCTCCCATCCCCATTCCACCCAGCAGTGATGCCAGAACCCAACAGTGGTGCTAACTAAACTCCAATGCTACCGAAATTTTAAAATCCCCAAAAGGTACTGAGAGGCCACACACCCTAGCCACCAGTCCTGGACCTATCACCCCGCTCTCAAACTCCATCTCAGCCACAAATCACCCACATCCTGCCAGTTTCCCAATGCCTCTTGATTCCACATACCACCCCCAGCATTCCATTCTGATCTCAGCACAATGCTTCAGTCACTTCTTTATGTTGCAATCAGTTTATGGTCAGTTTGAGTCCACATAATCCGTATACACAATCCAATACATACCCTGGACTTTAACAAAGACAAGTTATAGAAATATATAAAGGAACAAGATTGCTACACATACAACATCTGGTGACAGAAAAAGCAGGAGCTGAGATGGAGCTGAGTGGGGGTGGGAAGAATAGGCATGCATACAGAAAGGTCCAGAAGGAGCTCAACACAAGCACCTTCCAATTCACTGACAGCCACATCATATACATAAGTTAGGATTCTGTCCTCTGCCAGTTCGACAACATGGGTTGACAGCCACTTTGTATCAGCTACTACAGCTGAGCATAAATTATTCTGGCCCGCACTTCATCAATTCTTTGTCCATATTTTTAAATATTTTATTACTTAATATTTTCTGCAGGCCCCTCTCTACTTCAGTGATCAATACAAACATAGATTGGTGATTTATTTTTTGATATTAGCTTGGTGGGTTATTTTTTGATATTAGCTTGAATATTTGTTAGTATTTCACTGACAAATTGCACATTTTTTGAAAAATAGTATGCCGACGAGGTCATTGTAATGGGCAAAATCAAGTAATATATTTATTTTAAAAAAGACAATAAATTATACTGTAGAGTTATGTAGTAGGTTTAAATCATTCGAAAAGAAAACTTGAATTTAATCACTTAGTAATAAAGAAGTAAAGTATTGCTGAATCTCTTTTTTCAGTAACTTGAATTTATAAAGCACCTTTCCTGACCTCAGAATATCCCAAAGCACCTTACAGCCAACGAATTACTTTTGAAGAACAAAAACAAAAATACCTGGAAAAACTCAGCAGGTCTGACAGCATCTGCGGACAGGGATACAGTTGACGTTTTGAGTCGTCAACTGTATCCCTCTCTGCAGATGCTATCAGACCTGCTGAGTTTTTCCAGGTATTTTTGTTTTTGTTCTAGATTTCCAGAATCCGCAGTATTTTGCTTTTAAATTACTTTTGAAGTGTAGCCACTGTTGTTTGATTGACTAACAGGTCAGCTAATTTACACACAAAGTTAATTTGCACACAGTAATTTACAATAATAAACTATTGTGATAAATGAGCAGATAATTTGTTTATACTGATGCTAGCTCAAGGATAAATACTGGTCAGGAAATTGACAACACCCCTATTTTTCAATTTAAATACAATTAAATATTTTTCAATCTAATAGTGCCACAGAATATTTTATGTGCAACGGAGAAACAGACTGAGCCTTGGTTTAACATATCATTCAAAAGACAACACCACCAACAATGCAATACTTGTTCTGTAAAGTGTCAGCCTAGATTAGATGCTCAGGGCTCAGAATGGCACTTCAACACATGACAGTCTGACTCAGATGCAAGTGCTACCACCAACTAAAGTGACACTCAATTTATTTATCACTAGGTAAAATAAATAAATGAAATAAAAAATGTTTTAAACATTTAGGGAAAAAATGGAATTCCTTTGATTCTTATAAAGCCACCTAGACTCCAAAACAGACAACAGCAAGGGCTCCTATATAAAGGATATGCAGAGTGCTGATCAGGCATCTATCAAAGGGGACAAGAATTCTATGCGGTCTCCAATTCTTGATTCTCTAACCTGCCACTGATCTGTGAAATTACATTTAAAAAATACAATTGCCACAACTACAGTAATAAATTTAAAGGCACATTGCATAAGATTTATATCCACAAGATGGTTGTGGTTGTTGGAGGCAACTCAGCCCCAGGACATCGCTGGAGTTCCACAGGGCGGTGTCCTGGGCCCAACCATCTTCAGCTGCTTCATCTCTCCATCATAAGGGTAGAAGTGCAGATGTTCTCTGATACAGTGTAAAGTACTCTTCACAACTCCTCAGATACTGAAGTAGTTTGTGTCCACGTGCAGTGTTACAAATCTGTTAGGGGCCATTAACGTTTAAAGAGAGATCCAAGCAACCAGCAATCAATCAACAGGCTAACACCACAAGGTTTCACCTTAAAAAGAACTTTATTGTATAGAGGAAGAATTAAACAAAGCAAGCTCCATTAACTTAACACTATAGTTTAGTTAATTACTTGTGCTATGAGCTTAGTTGTACTTTTTACTTACCCCCAAGAATTCCCTTCTACCTTAAGAGTCTTGAAGATTCATTCATTCTTTGGGGACCAACCCACAAGGTATGCCACAGCCCTCAGGAATTGCCTTTAATTCTCCTCAGTGTTCCAGCTATTCTCCGAGGTAGTATTTTACGGGGCTTCTTCCATTAGCTTTTTGGCTAAGCGACCCTCCAGCTTATATTTAATACCATACGACTGTGGATGCTTCAGCTCCTTGTTCTGGTTGCAGGGAGATACCCAACTACCTTCTCACAGTTTCCAAGCTAACTCTGCTGACTGTTTTCTGCCATAAGGCTCTGTGAGAGCCTCTGTAGATTTCTTCCTCCAGCTGCAAACTAGGCAAATCTTCCAGATGCTTCTTCCCTCACAAAATCCAAACTGAGCTTGAACAACACCTATGTTCCACGCATAAACGATAAAAGTTAGTATTTTCTCTGCTTAAAGTGCAGGCCTAACAATCATCCCCTGTTGGCGCTCTCAATTTAGTGAGACGCAGTCACCAAGGCAAAACTGCAACTGCCTTTCTGAGCAAACACCCAGATGGCTTAAAGAAAAGAACATTCTAGTCTCACAGCCCATCTCTATGACACCGTGGCATACTTAGGGATGGTCTCAAACAGAAATGCAAACCAATTACTTTACAATCAACACAACTTTGATTCTGCAATCAATATGAATAATTTATATTTCTAATGAATATAATTGCCCCCTTTTAAGATTCCCCGGTTCCATTAAGAGGTCCAAAGATGGGTCACCCATTGTTTAATTATTTTATTTCACTGCCAAGTCTGACCTTATAAGGTAAACACAGATTAATTAAACCTAGGCTTGCTTGATTTGCCTTTACATTAGGGTTGTTTATCAGTTGTTTAGGGTTGTTTATTTTTATGTTCATTAGGGTTGTTTATCAGAAGCAGATGTGCCCAAGTTTCTACAGTTAAAACTTTAATTACTAAAGCTAAAAGTTACATCCTAAAAGATATGAATTATGAACTATTTGCAAAACAGGGAAGACCTGGAGACACTCAGGCTTGGGCAGATAAATAGCAAGTGACACTCACACCACACAAATGCCAGGCAATCACCATCTCCAACAAAAGAGAATCTAACCATCACTCCTTGCCATTCAATGGCATTACCATTGCTGGATCCAATCCCCCCACTCCCCCATCAACATCTTGGGGTTACCATTGACCAGAAACTGAAATGGACTAGCCATATAAATACTGTAGCTACAACAAAAGGTCAGAGGTTGGAAATTCTGCAAAGAGTAACTCACCACCTGTCTACCCAAAATTTGTCCACCATCTACAAGGCACAAGTCAGAAGTGTTGGATGCCTGGATGAGTATGCCTCCAACAAAACTCAAGAAAATTGGCACCATCCAGGAAAAAGCAGCTCACTTGGTCAGCACCCTATCCACCACTTTAAACATTCCCTTCCTCCACCACCAACACACAGTGGCAGCAGTGTGTGCCATATACAAGGTGAACATGCTTGCCATGCCTTCTTCGACAGCACCTGCCAAACCCACAACCGATACCACCTAGAAAGACAAGAGCAGCAGACACATGGGAACACCACCACATGTAACTTTCCCTTCAAGTCACTCATCATCATGGCCGGGAACTATATCGCTGATCCTTCATTGTTGCTAGGTCAAAACCCTTGAACTCCCTTCCTAACTGCACTGTGGGTGTCCTTGCACCAGATGAACCGCAGTGGTTCAAGAATGCGACCATCTTCTCAAGGGAAATTAGGGATGGGCAACAGTGCTGGCCTTGCCAGCAACGCTCACATCCCATGAAAGAACAAAAAAGTGAGAGAAACCAATTATACATAATAAAAGTGTAATGTGAATTATATTTTACAAATTTTAAGAAATGAATTACATCTACATATTATAAAAATCAACCTGAATAATAGTTAACCAGGTAACAAATGAGGGGTTTAATGGTGTGTAATATTTCTTCATCTATTGGTTCCATTCCTGCTACAGGCAACTTAAGTGCTAATTGGATTATTGCTGCATGATGTAAATTTGATTATAATTTGAATATTCTCTTCAAACATATTTTAGCAACACACTAATTGCTGGTACAGCCTGTTTTACAATCATCTGCACAAAAAAATAATTAATGGAAATGGCATTTAGCTACGACAAAATATCTTTTATAACATTTTACACTATTAGTTTACAAGGTTTTGAATTAACTGCACTATCAGTGCATCAAGGGATATGGGGATCGTGTGGAAAAATGACACAGAGGTAGATGATCAGCCATAATCTGAATGGCGAAGCAGGCTCAACAGACTAAATAGCCTACTCCTGCTCCTATGTACCTATACTACATTGTTCATTCTGTGAATACATCACTACATCTGATAATGTGGATCAAGAAACATGTAGTAAGTCACAAAACTAATCCTGTAAAAATTAGAAGGCTTGCACATATCACAGTAAACAATAAAAGCTGCTGAAATACACAGCCAGTTTTATAATTCAACTTCACAGTGAGCGCTTGGTGTTACCTGCCTATTAACATTTCATCCTCTAGATCCAGTGACCCAGTGTTAATTTCACCTCCAATGTTTCAACTACTTAATTTGCATTTTACACATCACTGAACTATATAGAAGCTTTGAAAATAAAATGTGACTTTATATTCAGCACAGATGATCCTAAGAATGCTTCCCCTTTCAAAAAAAAGTCTACTGCTCCTTTTAGAACATCACTTACTCACATAGCACTGTGGTGTGTAACAAGTAAAAGTATCCATAAATTAGTTTAACAATTGCTTATCAGTCAGGAATATTAGATACTATCCTAAAAGTTCCCACATATATTCCAAAAAACTGGAAGACATTAGAACCTGGAGTACATTTTTCCAAATGTACTTGCAGAATGAGCAAAAAACAATTACGCTTGAATTCCATGCATCAAAACGTTATCCAGCAAAAATACCCAATTTTATTAGGCTGTTGCCAGAATCTCTCATCTCCCAGAATTCTTCCTCAGCCATCTATACATTGCAGTTGACTGACAGAAATTAATGCAGAGAAGGATTTTGTGCCATTAGTTAATAATTAAATTTTCATTTTCTGATAGAGTATTAAAACGTGCCTTTTCATGAATCTTGTGCACCGCCCAGCAGTGGCCTTGAATTCTGGAATACCATTTTTTCTTCATGTTTCTAAGGACAGAGTCAGATAGCTCTGCAGGTGATAATATGACCATTTTGTCAATGCTCGTTAACCCTTTCTGCCGTCTCTTTCTCCAGATTATATTGAGCTGTATACTCATTAATCTTTCTCAAAGGCATTGTTCAAGATCATGTGGTACGCATTAGTCTTATCAATTGGCTGGGAGGTTGCCACTAGAATTGGTAGAGGGAAAATCTAAAGGTTCCGAGGTGTGCCTTTAAATTAATGAACCATATTAATTACTGGTAAGCAATTAATAATCACAACAGTTTGATTCCTGAAAAACTAGGGTCAACTGTTACAGGACAAAACTAAATAAATAATTTTTCAAATTTAGGCCAAAAGTCACAGGGTCAACTTTTATGAGATCGACTTTTACATGAGTATATCCGGTAATTTTCATTTGAAAAAGCTGAAAATCAGGTACAATGATTCTATTAAAAAAAGGAAAAAAATGAATATCCACCTGTCAATATAGGGTCCATTTAATGTGAATTATGAACTTTAAATAATAGTTGCACTAAATAATCAACAATTTACTGAAATAAAACACAAGTTGTGGAAATATGATGCATCACCCCTGACATCTGACAATTAAGTCTGGATAAAACTGCACCTCACTATGCCAGTCATAAGGCATGATATTATTGTTATTCTTCCTATTTGGTCATTTATGTTTGGCCCTATAAATAACTATTTTATTAAAAACATAAAACCAGACAGATTGATGTATCAGTTCAGTAACTGATATAAAATGATACCATGGTATAGGTCTGAAAAGAGGTCAATTTATTTTTATTTAGACCAAAATGTGTAAAGCTTTCTTTGGGGAGGAGGTGAAAAGAATTAAATAAGATGAGAGGGGAGAAAATAAAGTCAGGACATAGTTTAAAACTCATGTGTAGAGCAACTATTAAAAGCTAAACCATTTTCCAAAAACCAGCACAACATAGGACTTTGAATTTAATTCGCTGCACAGAAAACTCATCATCTCAGCAATGCCATCAAGATTCATCATTGAACAGAGAGTAGGGAGGGAAGGCAAGGGTATATAGCCAATCACAAATTCACCAACAGAAATTAAAATACTCGCAACAAGTATCTTAATTCTGACAGTAGCGGAATCTAATCAGGCCTACCATAGAAGAGAATAAAATATGGTTTCCTTCACTATCTACTTAACAAATAGAACTGTTCACAAGACATTGATCTCACTCAGAAATAAAACCCTATGTGAAGAGTTAGCAGTTGACCTGTGTTACCTTTATAATTTCAAGTGGCATTACTTTGAAGCTCTATCAATTAAGTAGAATTCAAAGTTGTGGAACAACCCTTTAAACAAAAAACATGAATATAAAAGTTTAAGGAAAAAAGCTAAAGGCCATTTATCTTGGAACATAAGAACATAAGAAATAGGAGCAGCAGTTGGCCATTTAGCCTGCCCCCCCATTCAATAACATCATGACTGATCTGCCCCAGGCCTCAACTCCTCTTTCACACCAGCTCCTTATAGCCCTCAACTCCCTGATATTTCAAAAATCTGTCTACCTCCTCTTTAAATATTTTCAGGGATCTAGCCTCCACAACTCTCTGGGGTAGAGAATTCCAGACATTCACGACCCACTGAAATAAATTCCTTCACATCTCAGCTTTAAATGAGTGACCCCTTATTCTGTAACTATGTCCCCTAGTTCGAGATTCCCCCACTAGTGGAACATCTTCTCAACATCTACCCTGTCAAGCCCCCTCAGAATGTTGTATGTATTAATAAGATCACCCCTTATTCTTCTAAACTCTAATGAATAAAGGTCTAGCCTGTTTAGCCGTACTTGATAAGTCAACCCCTTCATCCCAGGAATCAGCCTAGTGAATCTCTTTTGAACTGCCTCCAATACCAGTCTATTCTTTCTTAAATACGGGGACCAAAGCTGTACAGAGTACTCCAAGTGCTGCCTAACACCCTGTACAGTTGTAACAAGACTTCCCTATTTTTAAACTCCAACCCCCCTAGCAATGTTGGCCAAAATTCCATTTGCCTTCTTAATTACTTGCTGTACCTGCATGCTAACTTTTTGTGTTTCATGCGCAAGAACACCCAGATCCCTCTGTGCTACACTTTTTTGAAGTCTCTCTCCATTTAAATAACAGTCTGCCTTTAGATTCTTCCTACTAAAGTGCATGACCTCACACTTTCCTACACTAAACTCCATCTGCCAAGTTTTCGCCCACTCATTCAACCTATCTCCTTGCAGATTCCTTATGTCCTCATCACAACATGGCCTCCCACCTATTTTTGTATCGTCAGCAAATTTGTATACATTACACTCTGCCCCCCTCCTCCAAGTCATTATTACAGATAGTAAATAATTGAGGCCTGAGGACTGATCCTTGTGGCACTCCACAAGTCACATCTTTCCAACCTGAAAAAGACCCATTAATCCCAACTCTGTACTTCGTGTGTTAACTAATCCTCAATTCATGCTAATACATTACCCCCAATACCATGAGCTCCTATCTTCAATGTTTTTAATGACATCCACCCACCTCAAAATTTTAGAAGAATTTATAAAAACGAGTCCGGGTTCCTGTGGAGTTTACACACAGGTAGACTCAGGGCAATTAAACTGGATGAGGGGATGGGGATCAGGTAAATGTGAGTGCAGGCAGGGGCAAGCAAATAAAATGGGGAGAAAGGGAGGGGAAAGAGAAACAGAATTAAGGGGACATTCATCCCAGATGCTGACATGACTCTCTTGTACCTACTGAAAGAAAGCAAGTGGCCAAGTCCAGAATCCTTAATATTCTTTGATTCTGGAATCTAAGCATGTATATGTGGCTAGGAATCACTCTGTGCTTGGCTAATTGATGGACGGTTATCCATGCAGTTGAATATAGTAAAAGCCATTTCCTGGTGTAGAGCTCCCTATTTGGAATAGGATTCACCACAAATTCTCTGTGGCTGCCATGTGTAGGGCATCAGTGTAACTCTGTGTTCTCTGCCCCAAGTATTGGGCATCCAGGAGGAATCTGCTTGTCCCTGGCTGCAACCCCACCCATAACCCGCAGCTACCCTCTCCCCACTCCAGAATCAAAATTCTTCTGAAGAATTTGGCTTTGAGATACTGCAGGACTGATGAGGTCTTGGAGTATAAGAACACATCACTTGTCTTTTTGTCAACCTAGCTTGATGTATGGAACAAATAAAACTAACAAGGAGAAAAATATACAAATACCTTAAAAAATATATACACCTTAATGTTTCAGGTCTTAAGAGAAAAGGACAAATGATTGGTCTAACATCACTTCTTTTGAACAACCAAAATTACTGGCACAGCTGATATTGGGCACAAATACAAATGGTCAAAGGAAATTCAGGGACATCTTCAGAGCTTAATACAGTAAAAAGCTGCAAACTTTCTGTAAAATTGCATCACGGTCAATGCATTCATAGTATTGGGAATATACAAATTATTAAAATTGATGCAGGGTCAGAAATCGCTCAGAAATCCTGCCACATGAATCATTTGCAAATCAAAGACTGTTTCATACCATAGCACTGCAGGATTCAAAATTAAAATCTCAAATACTAAATAGTTGTACAACGAGCTATTACCCAAGATCCCATCTAAAACAGTATTTCTCCCCACCCCTGCAGTTAGAACCTTGAACTTATGTTATTCTCAACTGTAATAGCACCCAACCCACAAAAACTGTCACAGATACAGTCAGTGCCGATCCTTGGCCAATCTGCCAAAAGGCATGCATAAACAGAGCAGGAAGCATTTCCTTTTCTTTCCCTAGGTAACTAAGTCAAGTTGAGCAAAAGTTGAAAGCAACCACCAACACTATTTATATAGCATCTTCAACATTGACAGTGTTTCTAATGCACTTGATAAATAATGCAAATGATACCTTGCATCCACTTGAGCAGGCAGACAGGGTCTCATTTTAACACCTCATCCAAAATTTAGCTCCTTCAATAATAAATTTAAATCCCCATATAATCAGATAGCAAAGAGTCAATGCATCCTCTAATGTGATGACGTTATGGCTTTGCAGACCAGATACACATATGTAGGTAATCCAAGAAGTTTTTCTAATCTCATTGATCAGGACAATTTATAGTTTTAGCTGTCCTGGTGTTCCACCATTCCTCTTGTAATGTTCAATGGTGATAGTGCATCGAGTAAACAAGTGCAGTTTCATTCTTGGTTTATGCAGGGCAATCACACTGCCATTCAAGTAACATAAGGTCCTTTTCTTTATCCGAAACAGGTAGTGTCATTTTGGTCAAATCAGTCCTCATGCAGCCATTCAATAAACACCATATTTTCAGCATAGACATATTTTTTGAAGGGATTACTATGGATATCAACAAATTCTCATGTGATTTCTGCATATTTAAAGCATATATAATAATGCCATACACCTCAAGAAATTTACATGGGCTTCAATGTACTTTAAACACAAAAATTATAATTTTGGGGAAAATTATGGTTCAGATCTGCGACAAAGATGTTTTTGGAGCAAATTAAGCAGCAGTCACTTCTTGGGAAGTAGGTGACATTGGTAAGGTTGCATTTTTGCCCATTCCTAATTACCAAGGCAGTGTCAATGGCCTTTCTATTTGAACTGCTACAGGCCATGTGCTGATGGCACTTCCACAACTATGTTAGGCACAACATTTCAGCAACAATAAACATGTATTTCTGTCCATCACACAGTGACTTGGAGGGCATCTTGGATGGGATGGTGCACTCACAGTATTGCTGCTCTAAGAGAGGTGCTCTTGAAGCAAGCTCAGTGAATGGTTGCAGTGAAGCCTGTGGATCATAATGTGGAAAATTGCTCAGGTATGTCTTGTACACAAGAAGCAGGACAAATTTAACACAGCCTATTACCACCCCATCAGTCTACTTTCGATCATCAGCGATGTGTTGGAAGGGGTCATTGCCAGTGCTATCAAGCAGCACTTGCTTAGGAATAATCTGCTCACTGATGTTCAGTTTGGATTCCACAGGGCCACTCGACTCCTGGCTTCATTACAGCCTTGGTTCAAACATGGACAAAAGAGCCGAACTCCAGAGGCGAGGTGAGAATGATTTGACATCAACGCAGCATTTGATCGAGTGTGGCATCAGGGAGCCTTAGCAAAACTGGAGTCAATGGGAATCAGGGAGAAAACTCTCCACTGGTTGGAGTCATACCTAGCACAAAGGAAAGTGGTTGTGGCTGTTGGAGATCAATGATCTCAATTCCAGAACATCACTGCATGAGTTCCTCAGGGTAGTGTACTAGACCCAACCATCTTTCAGCTGCTTCATCAATAACATTCCTTCCATCATGTCAGAAGTGGGGATGTTCGCTGATGATTGCACAATGCTCAGGACCATTCGCAACTCCTCAGATACTGAAGGAGTCCATGTCCAAATGCAGCAAGACCTGGGCAATGTCCAGGCTTGGGCTGACAAGTGGCAAGTAACATTTGCGCTACACAAGTGCCAGGCAATGGCCATCTCCAACAAGAGAAAATCCAACCATCGCCCCTTGATGTTCAATGGCATTACCATCACTGAATCCCCCACTATCAACATCCTGGGGGTTACCATTGACCAAAAACTGAACTGGACTAGCCACATAAATACTGTGGCTACAAGAGCAGGTCAGAGGCTAGGAATCCTGCAACGAGTAAGTCACCTCCTGACTCCCCAAAGCCTGTCCAGCATCTACAAGGCACAAGTCAGGTGTGGGATGGAACACTCCCCACTTGCCTGGATGAGTGAAGCTCACAGAACACTCAAGAAGCTTGACACTGTCCAGGACAAAGCAGCCCACTTGATTGGCACTACATCCACAAACACTCACTCCCTCCACTACCGACACCCTGTAGCAGTAGTGTGTACCATCTACAAGATGCATTGCAGGAATTCTCCATATTTCCTTCCTCAGTGACTGTCTCCGTCTCCGACTTACCCCACGTGGATTTCAATTGAAGTTCCATCCCTCATGTTTCGAACCCACCCAGGATTACAGGTATCTCCAGGACATACAACGCTCCTCGGACTGCTGTTCTCGTCGCATTCTGAGATCCACACTCAGTGCCATGCGCCGCCATATGAACACACTCGACCTCTCCCTCCAGCAGCACCGTCGCACCCTTTTTCGAAGCTGCGCGTACCCCCAGTTTCATTTTATTCTTCGTCTCATCCGACGCCTCAACAAGAAACTGTGTCTCTTTCTTTCAGGTGCAAAGGAACACAAGCTCCAACAACTCATCAACACCAACACCCATCCAGAACCCGCCACCCCTGCCTGTCCCTCTGTCCCCATCCCGTCTTCGAATCCCAGCCCCGGCCATGTACAAGCCTACTGCCTCGACTACAGCTCCTCACACCCCGCTTCCTGTAAGGACTCGATCCCATTCTCTCAGTTCCTTCACCTTCGTCGCAACTATTCTGATGATGCCACTTTCAAAAACAGTTCCTCTGACATGTCTTCCTTCTTCCTTAACCGAGGTTTTCCACCCACGGTGGTTGACAGGGCCTTCAACTATGTCCGGCCTATCTCCCGCGCATCCACCCTCACACCTTCCTCTCCCTCCCAGAAACATGATAGGGTCCCCCTTGTCCTCACTTATCACCCCACGAGTCTCCACATTCAAAGGATCATCCTCCGCCATTTCCACCAACTCCAGCATGATGCCACCACCAAACACATCTTCCCTTCAACCCCCCCAGCAGCATTCCGCAGGGGTCGTTCCCTCCGGGACACCCTGGTCCACTCCTCCATCACCCCCTACACCTCAACCCCCTCCCACGGCACCTTCCCATGCAACCGCAGAAGGTGCAACACCTGCCCCTTTACTTCCCCTCTCCTCACCGACCAATGGCCCAAACACTTCTTTCAAGTGAAGCAGCATTTCACTTGCACTTCCCACAATTTAGTCTACTGCATTCGTTGCTCCCAATGCGGTTTCCTCTACATTGGAGAGACCAAACGCAGACTGGGTGACCGCTTTGCAGAACACCTTCGGTCTGTCCGCAAGCATTACCCAGACCTCCCTGTCGCTGGCCATTTCAACACTCCACCCTGCTCTCATGCCCACATGGTCGTCCTTTGCCTGCTGCATTGTTCCAGTGAAGCTCAACGCAAACTGGAGGAACAGCACCTCATCTCCCGACTAGGCACTTTACAGCCTTCTGGACTGAATATTGAGTTCAACAATTTTAGATCATGAACTCTCTCCTCCATCCCCACCCCCTTTCCAATCCTCCCTTTTTTTTTCCCCAATAATTTGTATAGATTTTTCTCTTCCAACCTATTTCCATTAGTTTTAAATGTAGTTCCATCCATTGTTTTATCTCTACCTTTTAGCCTTTTTCGATTCCTTCACCCCACCCCACCCCCACTAGGGCTATCTGTACCTTGCTTGTCCTGCTTTCTACCCTTAATTAGCACATTCCTTAGATAATATCACCACCTTCAACACCTCTTTGTCCTTTTGTCTGTGACATATTTTGGTTATCTCCACCTATCACTGGCCCTCTATCCAGCTCTACTTGTCCCACCCCCCCTTAAACCAGCTTATATTTCACCTCTCTTCTATTTTTACTTAGTTCTGTTGGAGGGTCATTCGGACTCGAAACGTTAACTGTGTCCCTCTCCGCCGATGCTGCCAGACCTGCTGAGTTTTTCCAGGTATTTTTGTTTTTGTTTTGTATTCTCCAAGGCTCCTTCGACAGCATCTTCCAAACCCACAACTATTATCATCTAGAAGGACAAGGACATCCCACGAATGAATTAAAAGAAACACATGCTGCAGCCACAGTGTAGCAGCGATGGGGAGGATGGACATTCAGTTGTTTTGTCCTGGATAACGCACAGCTTCTCAAGTGTTGTTGCAACTGCAATCATCCAGGCAACTGGCAAGTATTCTGTCACACTCTCGACTTCAGCCACATAGATGTTGAGTGTCAGGTGATGAGTCATTCCTCACAGAGTACACAGCCCTTATCTTGCTCTTGTAGCCACAGTGTTAATACAGTTAATCCACTTCAACTTCATTCCATGGTGACCACAAAGATGTTGATGATAGGGGACCCAGTAATGATAGTGCCATTGATGCTGATTATGATGCCATTGAAGCTCTGCAGGCGATGGTTGAATTTTCTCTTTTTTAAGATTGCCGTTATTTGGCATTTATGTGATATAAACATTATCTGCCAAACTGTTAGCTAAGCGCAGATATTACCAAGATCCTAATCCAGGCTAGCATCAGCTGTTTCACTGTCAAATAACTTGACGGAATACCAATAGCTCACTATTACATTCATCTTTCCGTAATCTGGCCGTTGAGGAAGGAAACAGTTAAAGAAGTTCAACTGCTAATTATTAGTTACCAACCGAAGTGCCTATTTGGTTGTATAAAAGGGATAACAGGTGAGACTAGTTCAGTCTGTAGACAGTTTTATGGACTAGAAATAAAACTCTAACTGAAGGAGTGTGTCTTGGTCTTTATTGTCAAACAGCCATTGGAGCTTAACAGTGGTAGCAGAGGAAGGTTGCTGCTTGTAAGTAAATAGATTGGAAACGAAGTTTTCTTCAGACAAAAGACTGTATTTGGAGTTAACTTTAAGAGTACAGTGATTTGGAGTCACTCAAAAATGGCTGAATCAAAATGTAGAGTATTGGGGTATGATTACCCACCGATGTTTTCTGAGCGTCAACCATATGACCAATGGAAGAATGAAGTAACCATATGGGCGAGGGTTATCTCCTTCCCAAAGGAAAAACAGGGAATGGCATTGTCACTTTTGCTACCATATGAAAGCAAAATAAGATGCAAAGTCTTTTTGGAGTTGGGGCCTGAGCATTTGGACACGATTGAAGGTTTGGAAACATTCTTAGATTTTATGGATAAGATCTATCAAAAGGATGACTTATTATGTGCTAACAAAGTGTGGTCAGATTTTGACAAATTTAGAAAGTTGGAGGATGGTTCCAAAGAAGATTACATAATAGAATTCAGTAGACTATATGCAAGATTGCAAAAATTCCATCTGGAAATTCCCCAATCAGTGCTGGCATTTGAGTTACTAGACTGCACCAGAGTATCAAATATGGACAGGCTTCTAGTTTTAACGGGAGTTAAATTTGCGGAAAGGCACACACTGCTAGAACAGATGTCGGAAGCTTTAAAAAAATTTCCTTGGGAAACAGTAGCGTTCATGGTACAAATGGGTCATTCAGCGGTAAGACAGAAAATTGAGCAGGGTGCTTTGAAATTTCCAGCCTTGGGTGATCTTAGAAAAATGAAACCAATTGTGTTTAGTGATGCGTCTTATGCAAATCTGTGTGATGGATTTGAGTCGGGATGATTTATAATATTTCTCATGGGGGAAAAAGATAAATGTTGTCCTTTGGCATGGGAATCTAAAAAGATACAAAGAGTTGTAAAAAGTACATTGGTGCTGGAGACTCTCGGCCTTGTTGAGGCAGTAGATATGGCATTCTTTATATCAAAGATGTTGGCAGAAATTTTGAATGGAAAAAGGTATTCAGGAACGGTACCCATCGAATGCCTTATAGGCAATAAGTCACTTTGGGAAAATGTTCACTATGAATTGCCTCAACAAAAAGAGGTTACGAATTGACATTGCAAGCTTAAAACAGATGCTTAAGAATAAGGAGACCGCCAGGATCAAATGAATTGATAGCAACTACCAATTATCTGACTGCTTCATCAAAAGAGGAGTGAGCTCCAAGAAGTTATTGGAGACTCTCAAAGAGGGCCGCCTTTTTCTTTAAGAAAAGAATAGATTCATGTGGACATATCTATTCATATGTTGGGGAATAAGGCGAATTTATTGAATGAAAAATATATATTGAAGTTTTTTTTGTGATTATATAAATTTAAGGGCTACTTTCTTTTTAAGAAGAGGGGAATCTGTTGGGGAAGGAAACAGTTAAAGGAGTTCAATTGCTAATTATTCAACAACCTAAGCACCCATTTGGTTGTATAACAGGTGAGTCTAGTTCAGTCTGAAGGGAGTTTTATGGACTAGAAATAAAACTCTAATTGAAGGAGTCTGTCTTGGCCTTGATCTTTATTGCCTAACAGCCACTGGAGCTTAACACTGGCAACCTAATTTCATTCCATGTTAACCAACCCATCCAGCTCTAAGCTGAAGTTACCCAGTGTGTTCAGTTTGGAGTTGACCACCAAGGCACAAACTATCATCTCATGAGATAGAAGGCTACCAAGACTCAATTTGGTACCAGTAGGTGGCCTCTTCAGTTGGTTACAAAATTACCCTTTGGTCTTATTATCCTTCTTCATAATTGAAATGATGTTGCCTATTGTGACAAAAGGCTCCTTTCCAGACAAAAGATACAGTAATAAACTGACCACTGATGGCAATAGGCAAGACTACTAGCTTTAAGTGTTCTAAAAATGGCAAGATCAATTCTGACTTTCTAACTTTCATTTGTGCTCTTGCCTTTCCCGAAAAATGTGTGGCTCTACTTGGTCATTCATAATGCTGCTCTATTACACTGAACAAGCAACCAATATTCTAAACAACCAATGTGCAGGCCTCCAATTTCTAATGTCATCTTCATCTATTTCTTTGTTACTTGTAAGGTGTAATATTTGAAGTGAAGGAATGCAAGACTGAGGCTTCCCCACGTTTTGGTTTCAACCATTTGATCTCAAAAGCACTAATTATGGTGTCACAGCAATCAAAACCTACTGGCTATTAAAATAAACTGTTCATCCAAATAAAGTTCCTCCTCTTTAAAGAGTTCTTCTCTATTTCTTTAGTCTAAGCCAGCAACAGTTCTTAGATAATTTTTATGAAGCTTGTATTTGTTTTCCTTGTTGTAGTCTGTTTCAATTGTAATTCTGGCTCTCAACCCTTGTCAGAATTTAATTTCTGTTCTCATAGTATCTCCACGTCTGAGAGACGTGAACCATATTTTTAGAACACAGTCTCTTCTCTATCCAGAGATGGATTAATAACCAGGATAATGGTGGCGTGCATTATACGGTCCAGTGCAGATTATCTGGAAAATTTCACAAATTGTGCAATTTACTTGTTTGTTTTTATTGTTTAAAAACAAATCACCAACAGAACTCTTCCTAATTCTTCTTATGTTCAAAGTGTACATATAATTCTTTTAATCATACCTTGAATTTTAAGAAATGCATAATTAGGATTGTCACTACACTTAGAACTATAGCAACCCAGATTCAAGGTAAATCTCAGGAATTTAGTTAAAATCTAAAGCGGTTACTTGGATATCTTGCCTGAACAGCCAACTAAGCTCTATTTCTATTTCCTTATGTATAAATTAGAATGCGCCCTTTAAATTATTCAGATTGGCTAATTTAACCTATCAGAGTCTTAAGACGATGAGATGTCAAACAAGCTATGATTCTAGACAATGTGCTTACCTTCCCATTAACACTGCAGGGACCGATTGTTACCATATTCATGACACCGATGGATGTATTCTTAGAAAATTATGGGGGTCTATGTCACATGGCAAAGCAGTTTACTGCTATGATCATGACTGATTTTATAATTTTACCTTTAAAACCGGGAGATTACTCACCGTTCCTCAGGTCTACTTGGAGTTTTAGTATTTGTCCAGATTTAAAACTCTTACATTGCTAAAGAGAGAGACATGTTGAAGCCTTTCATCTTGCACTCATCAAGATAAATGCAAGAATGCCAAATTTCAAACAATCAACAGCAATTTAAACAACTGGAGAAAAGGGTGCTGATTGGTTGCTAAGTCAACTCTGATCGGCTGCCGTGTAGCCATGGCTAATGCAACAGAGAACCAAAGGCTCCCCAAGCTCCTGGGTAATTCAAAAAAGATGCAAGGCTTGAACATATCCGTTTCGTTTGCAGAGAATGGGTCCCTGCATATGAATGCAAGTCTCTTTTAGCAAGCATAAATGAGCCAGGTTACAAGCTTGACTGATTATCTTAAGTTGGCTGTTAGTGTAGCTATTAGCGCACTCAGGATTGCTCAGCAAGTGCTGCCCTATTGCAGAATGACATCTAACAGTAGACATTTTGCTTTGGACTTTGCAAGCATGGGCTACTTGAGTACGGTCCGCACTCTGCCTTTAACAACCAACCAAAAAAACATACTATTTGATTCAATCAGCCTCAGCCAATCAAATTCAATCAGCCTCAGCCAATCAAAGTCCGACTTGTCAACTAATCAGCACCCTTTTTCCTATAGTTTATAAACAAAAATAAGGGCAAATTTATGGAAAATACACTTTCTCAAACAAGGATTTTCCAATTTAACTTTTTTTTACAATATTTAATTATAGATCATAAAATTTGAAGTTCTATAAAGAGGAAGTCTAAGTTTATTATTTGATTTATACTCAAAATGCAAAATAAAGTACAATCGCATGTTAGTGAATTAATGTACCATCCCATGGAAGAGTAGAGGGTTGGTTTGTGCCAATAGCTGACTCAAATTAAATTCTAAAATGTTAGGAGGCTCTCGGGAAAAGGAGCAAAATCCAGATTACAGAATAAGCAAATTGTCTGCAGCCCCAAGAGACCAGCAGGAAAGAGAACACTAACACAGGTATTACTGCAGATTGCTTGCCTTCCCATCTAACCAGCCAAGGAATGATGCATGGCATAAAACATCCAGAACGGATGCTGACAGAAGATTATTAAACTTGCAACTGTTAGATAGTTGGCTGTTAGTATACACAATCACTAATCAAGAATGTTTCAGGAATTATATATTACTATGTATATTCATTCAGACTCATACTAAATTAGGTGCATTTGTACCAATTACCTTGATAAGATCCATGGCATTCACTGTTCCAGTAAAAGCATTGCTCGATTCCCTACCAAAACCCAAGAGACAATCACACTTAGTAATATTTACATCTTTAAAAAGGTACTATACTGAAGCTAATTCCATGTTCAGTAGTTGATGATCTCACTTTTTTTCTACTATATTTGAGGTGCTATTAAGGAAAAACAGTTACTTATCACAATACTTTACAGAAGTGCAATTTTGAATGAATCATCTGCCCTAATATCAATTTGCATGAGTCACTCCTAATTAAGTTGCAAAATCATGGATGAGGAACATTTCACTCAGTTCTAAGGGATGATGTTTTATCAGCTATGTCTCACGACTACAACAATTTTCCTGCAGGTTACAATACAGAATATCTGGCAGTGAACCAACCGTATATTTTATTTCAAATTAAATGTCTAAGGAAATCTTATGTTATCCATTGATCTGAGCAGAGTATTCATTTGAGCTTTTTAATCCATCTTAAAAGCTGCTTAAATATCAGGACATTTTTCTAAAGCAATCTCAACAGTACTTGGCACAATGTTATATCATTATGCATTATTTTTTAATATTATTAAAAATGATAAAATATATTTGAATAGTTTCATATATTAGTTTCAAAACTGTTGAAACAATGAAAAACTTAAAACATGAGAGGGTCAGTAACATGAATCAAGCAGTTACAGTTACAGTCTTGGAAATCATTCCTGATATATTAGTTACAATACATACTAAGGTTTAATACTGCAAAGGTTTTATTCAAGTGGACCAGATTTCGTGCCTGAAGCAAATGTCAATGAATTTCATTATATAAGGGATTTAATAATCTGCCACTGCAGATCGAGGAGTCATCCATTAATCAACTGCAGATTTTGTCATATAAATGTAAAAAGGATAATGCAGAAAACAACCAAACTGTTAGATAAATCATTTTGATGCAAACAATGGCATTTATCCAAATTAGATTTAATATCAGGCTTCGAACTCAGCAATACACGCTTTTCGTCTTTCCTCTATTTTGTGTCCTATAAATTACATTAAATAACCTGATAGAAAACACTTCAAACCAGGACAGGGTCCAAAATAAACAGAGAAGTTTCACTCCAGATGTTACACAAACCAAAAGCTCATTAGTTCTCGAACAAAGTGCACCATGGGATATTGGGAAGCGAGTTTGTGCCCACTGTCTCTGAATTATACCCTATGGCATCCGAGGTTAAACAGCAAAAGTTAGGCATTACCTTGCTTGAGAAAGAAACAAACTAAGAATATAAATCAAATTATCCAACTAGTTTTCACATTCTTCTTAGTAGGCGATAACAGAACAAAATTGGATGGAAGAAATGTTTTTCACAACCGACTGTTAAACTTTGAATTCTGATAACATAAAGACCCCAATCTAACGGTCAATATGTTATTTTACTCTGTTCTATCATTTTCTGTATTTTTGTATTTTACTTGAAAAAATGATTGATGGTAAAGTTTTCCTCAATTCGGACCTTGGCCATGATGGAAGTCTTAAAATAAATAGAGAAAATCTTGCTGCATAAACCTCAAGGATTTGAAATAAAAGTGTTAATATAACTATTGTTCTCTGCAGAATCTCAAACTATTCAATTTCAGAATCTCCACTCTGCTCATTTTAAATGGCAGCTTTACCCTTATTAATAGAAAACTACATCAAATTGAGACAGACATACTGTTCTGCAGAATTACATTGATAGTGGATGATCCAGAGTTAAGTTTGGGCATATACTTGAATAACTGGTGAATCATCAATAAAAATAGCAAAAACTGCTCACATCGTGCAAGCAAGAAACCAATGAGGGACCAATTAAGATGTGCAATTCACTGCGATTGTTTTGTGTACTATACATAAAAATGTTTTCCACATTGAAAAAGGCCAGCAGTGTCTCAGAATGAAATACCAACAAGTCAAATCACTAGGAACAAAAAGCACAGCACATCACTGGTGCAAATATAACAGACAATTTATGTAAGACACGCAAAACATCTCCAAAGAACACAAAGCGCATGTTTTATTTACCACATGTTCAGTGTATAAAATACAATGTATAATTTTACAGCTGAGTTAGTGGAATTACTCTGTAAATAATACATACTGAATAATTCACTCACAATCAACAGAAAATAAGTATCATATGCCATGCACCTTCAGATCAAAAACTGCAGCTTCAATAACCCAACACAATGTAAGCAAAATTGTAACTTCTAAAATTTAAACAAGTGGATATATTGCTTCTTTGAGCTAAGGGCTGCAAGGGACCAGGATTGTCAAGGTTTTAAAAACAAAAAGCTAAAAGCTACTGCGGATGCTGGAAATCCAAAACAAAAACAGAATTACCTGGAAAAACTCAGCAGGTCTGGCAGCATCGGTGGAGAAGAAATCAGTTAACGTTTCGAGTCCTCATGACCCTTCGGCAGAACTGAGTATAGTTAGGAGAAAGGTGAAATATAAGCTGGTCTAAGGTGGGGGGGGCGGGGGGAGAGAGAAGTTGAGGGTGGGGTGATTGTGGAGATAAGCAAGCAGTGATAGGAGCAGATAATCAAAAGATGTCACAGACAAAAGGATCAAAGAGGTGTTGAAGGTGGTGATATTATCTAAGAAAAGTGCTAATTAAGAATGGAAGGCAGGACCGTGTCCGGCCCATATCCCGCGCATCCGCCCTCACGCCTTCTCCTCCTTCCCAGAAACATGATAGGGTCCCCCTTGTCCTCACTTATCACCCCACCAGCCTCCGCATTCAAAGGATCATCCTCCGCCATTTCCGCCAACTCCAGCATGATGCCACCACCAAATACATCTTCCCTTCACTCCCCCTGGCGGCATTCCGTAGGGATCGTTCCCTCCGGGACACCCTGGTCCACTCCTCCATCACCCCCTACTCCTCAACCCCCACATATGCCACCTCCCCATGCCCATGCAGAAGATCAACACCTGCCCCTTCACTTCCTCTATCCTCACCGTCCAAGGGCCCAAACACTCCTTTCAAGTGAAGCAGCATTTCACTTGCATTTCCCCTAACTTAGTCTACTGCATTTGTTGGTCCCAATGCGGTCTCCTCTACATTGGAGAGACCAAACGCAAACTGGGCGACCACTTTGCAGAACACCTGCGGTCTGTCCGCAAGAAAGACCCAAACCTCCCTGTCGCTTGCCATTTTAACACTCCACCCTGTTCTCTTGCCCACATGTCTGTCCTTGGCTTGCTGCATTGTTCCAGTGAAGCCCAACGCAAACTGGAGGAACAGCACCTCATCTTCCGACTAGGCACTTTACAGCCTTCTGGGCTGAATATTGAATTCAACAACTTTAGATCTTAAACTCCCCCTCCCCCCATCCCCACCCCGTTTCTCCCCCCTCCCTTTTTTTTCAATAATTCATATAGATTCTTCTTTCCCCACCTATTTCCATTATTTTTAAATCTAAAACTAAAACTTTGTTAGTCTTTCCACCCCACCCCCACTAGAGCTGTACCTTGAGTATCCTGCCTTCCATTCTTAATTAGCACTTTTCTTAGATAATATTACCACCTTCAACACCTCTTTGATCCTTTTGTCTGTGACATCTTTTGATTATCTGCTCCTATCACTGCTTGCTTATCTCCACAATCACCCCACCCTCAACTTCTCTCTCCCCCCGCCCCCCCACCTTAGACCAGTTTATATTTCACCTTTCTCCTAACTATACTCAGTTCTGCCGAAGGGTCATGAGGACTCGAAACGTTAACTGATTTCTTCTCCACCGATGCTGCCAGACCTGCTGAGTTTTTCCAGGTAATTCTGTTTTTGTCAAGGTTTTGGTTTGTTTTTACAAACATACAAATTAGGAGCAGGAGTAGGTCACTCGGCCCCTCGAGCCTGCTTTGTCATTCAATAAGATCATGGCTAATCTGAATGGAACCCCAGTCCCACATTCCTGCCTACCCTTGATAGCCTTTCACCCCTTTGGTAATTAAGAATCTATCTACCTCTACCTTAAAAATATTCAAAGGCTCTGCTTCTACCACCTTTTAAGGAAGAGAGTTCCAAAGGCTCTCAACACTCAGAAAAAATTTCTCCTCAACTCTGTCTTAGATGAGCGACCCCTTATTTTTAAACAGTGGCTAGTTCTAAATTCTCCCACAAGAGGAAACATCCTCTCCACATTCACCCTGTCAAGACCCCTCAGGATCTTATATGTTTCAATCAAGTCACCTCTTACTCTTCTAATACAAGCCTAACCTGTCCAGCCTTTCCTCATAAGACAACCCGCCCATTCCTGGTATTAGTGTAGTAAACCTTCTCTGAACTGCTTCTAACACATTTATATCTTTCTTTAAATAAGGAGACCAGTACTGTATACAATACCCCTGATGTGGTCTCACCAATGCCCTGTACAACTGAAGCATAAGCTTTTGGAATCAATTCCCCTCACAATAAATGATAATATTCTATTAGCTTTCCTATTCACCTGCTGTACCTGCCTACTAACCTTTTGTGATTCATGCACTAGGACACCAAGATCCCTCTGAATCTCAGAGCTCTGCAATCTCTCACTATTTAGATAAGCTTTTTTATTCTTCCTGCCAAAACGAACGATTTCACGTTTGCCCACATTATACTCCATTTGCCAGATCTTTGCCTGCTCACTTAACCTATCTATGTCACTTTGTAGCCTCCTTACATCCTCTTCACACTTTCCTACCTACCTTTGTGTCGTCAGCAAATTTAGCAACCATTCCTTCGGTCCCTTCATCCAAGTAATTTATATAACTTAAATTGTAAAAAGTTGAGGCCCCAGTACTGATCCCTGTGGCACACCACTCATCACATTCTGCCAACCAGAAAAAGATCCATTTATGCCAACTCTCTGCTTCCTGCTAGCCAGCCAATCTTCTATCCGTGCCAATATGTTACGCCCTACACCATGAGCTTTTATTTTCTGCAATAACCTTTGATGTTTCACCTTTCAAATGCCTTCTGAAAATCAAAATACAGTACATCCATCGGTTCCCCTTTATCCACAGCACGTGACTCCTTCAAAAGACTCCAATAAATTAGTTGAACATGATTTCCCTTTTACAAAACCATGTCGGCTCTTCCTGATTGCCTTGAATTTTTCTAAATGCCCTGCTATAACATCTTTAATAATAGCTAACATTTTCCCTATGACAGGTGTTAGGCTAACTGGCCTGTTGTTTCCTGCTTTCTGTCTCCCTCCCTTTTTGAGTGAAGGAGTTACATTTGCTACTTTCTACTCTAATGGAACCTTCCCCAAATCTAGGGAACTTCGGAAAATTAAAACCACACATCAACTATCTCACTAGCTGCTTCTTTCAAGACCTTAGGGCGAAGTCCATCCAGACCTGGGGGTTTGTCAGCCCGCAGCCCCAACAATTTTCTTAATACCACTGCCTCCTCCCACCCAGAGCTCCTCCCTCCCTTCCATTTGTTGATTACACCTATTTCTGGGATGTTGCTTGTGTCTTCTATAGTGAAGAACAAAGCAAAATACCTATTTAATTCATCCGCCATCTCCCTACTTTCCATTAGGATGCATCCAGATGCACTTTCTATAGGACCAACGCTCACTTTAACCTTTTCCTTATTTAAATACCTACAGAAACTCTTACTATCCATTTTTATATTACTAGCTAGCTTTCTCTCATACTGTAATTTTTCCCTCCTTGTTAATCTTTTTGTCATCCTTTGCTGTTTTTTATATTCTTTCCAATCTTCTGGCCTGCCATCCATCTTTGCATAATTATATGCTTTTTAAGTTTGATACTGTCTTTAACTTTTTTTTGTTTACCACAGGTGGTGGGCCCTCCCCTTGGAACTTTTCTTTCCCATTGGAATGTATCTATTGTGTATTCTGAAATATCCCTTTAAATATCTGCCACTGTACCTCTATTGACCTATCCCTTAACCTCATTTGCCAGTTCATTTTAGCAACCTCCGCTTTCATGCCCTCATAATTCCTCCTATTTATGTTTAAAATACTAGTTTTGGACGCACTTGTTTCTCCCTCAAAACGAATGTAAAATTCAATCATATTGTGATCACTGCTACCTAGGGGTGCCTTCACTGTGAGGTTGTCAATTATCTCAGGTCTAGTATAGCCTGCTCTCTGGTTGGCTCCAGAATGTGCTGTTCTAAGAAACTATCCCAAAAACTTTCTATGAGCTCCTCGTCTACGTTATCTTTGCTCATCAAATTTTTCCAGTCTACATGTAGATTAAAATCCCCCATGATTATTGCTGTACCTTTATAGCAAGGTCCCATTATCTCTTCTTTCATACTCTGTCCTACTGTGCAGTTACAATTAGGGGGCCTGTACACCATTCCCACAAGTGACTTCTTGCCTTTATCATTCCTCATTTCAACCTAAACGTTTCTACATCCTGGTTTCCTGAACTTAGGTCATCCCTCTCTAATGTGCTAATACCATCATTAATTAACGGAGCCACCCCTTCACCTTTTCCTAACTTCCTGTCCTTCCCAAATGTCACATACCCTTCAATATTCAGGTACAATCTATGTCACCCTGTAGCCATGTCTCTGTAATGGCTATCAGGTTGTACTTATTTATTTCTACTTGAGCTATCGTTCATCTGTTTTGTTTCAAATGCTACATGCATTTAGATAGAGCCTTTAGTTTTGTCGGTTTATTATTTTTGTAGCAACCAGCCTTATCTGATTTACTCTTAGAATTGTACTCTCTGTCCCTTCCTGTCTATTTATCAATTCCCATTTTAGAACCTTTCTCTCTTGCCCTGTCTCTACTCTTCAGTTTACCACATCTTCCCAAATTTTATCTCTTGCCCCCACTATTCAGTATTCACTATTAAACTCTCTCTACTTCCCTAGTTATGCAGCTCGCCAGGACACCAGCCCTAGTATGGTTCAGCTGTAGACTGTCCCAACGGTACAGATCCTACTTTCCCCAATACTGTTGCCAGTGCCCCACGAACCAGAACCCACTTCTCCCACACCATGCATTAATTTCTCTAATTTTATTTGTCCAATGCCAATTTGCACATGGCTCAGGTAATAATCCAGAAATTATTACCTTTAAGGTTCTGCTTCTTAATTTGGTGCCTAGCTCGTCATACTGACTATGTAGAGCCTCCTTCCTCATCCTGTCTATGTCACTGGTACCTAGTGGACCAGGACCACTGGATCCTCGCCCTCCCAATGCAAGTTCCTCTCAAGCCCTGAGCAGATGTCCCGAACCATGGCACCGGGCAGGCAACAAAGCCATCTGGATTCTCACTCTTTACTACAGAGAACAGTGTCAATCCCCCTTACTATACTATCCCCTACTACCACTACGTTCCTTTTTGCTCCCCCCTGCCCGGCTTCCTGTACCATAGTGCCATGGTCAGTTTGCTCATCCATCCTGCAGCCCCCACTCTCATCCAAAACAAGCTGAGAGAACCTCAAACCTATCAGACAATTGCAGAGTCTCACACTCCTGCCCTTTGGGTCCCCTTACCTGCCTCACTTGCAATCTCACTCACACCCTCCTGTCCCTGGTCACTGACCAAATCAGAAGACCCTATCCTAAGTGGTGTGACTGCCTCCTGTCATAAAGCATCCAGGTAACTTTCCCCCTCCCTGATGTGTCGCAGAGTCTGCAGCTCACCCTCCAGCTCAATGGCTCTGAACCGAAGTTCCTTAAGCCGCAAACACTTACTGCAGACGTGTTTGCCCTGGATCACAATGTTATCCAGGAGCACCCACATGCTGCAGCCCTGACACCTCACCTATCCTGCCATCCTTAATGTGCTTTAAATAATTACTTATTTATATTAATCACTTATTTATGTTGCTTTCTTATATATTTTATTAACTTTACCACCAAATTGTGCACTAATTTAGGGATACAATAGAACTTAACCACTTACCGGATACTCACCAAACAGCTAGCTCCTTTCCCTGTAGTACAGCAAGAACCAATTTCTATGGGGTGAGAAAGATAGAAAGTGGAAACGAACAGCTCCTTACCCCCCGCTTCCCTGAACTCCCCTCTCACCAAACTCCAAGTCTTCACTCACTTAGCTCAGCCACACTCCATTTGCCCTGTTTTAATTGTCCCTTTTATTTTTATTGTCCCATCTATTTTTATAGATTGTTTTGCATCAGAGACCCTTGTCCCATCAAAAGGGTAGACAGTCTATCTCTCAGATGTTTCATAATTATCACTCTGTGATTGCAAAGAGGAACAAAGCCATACATATCCATTGCTGTCCAAAAATTTCTGATGTCTCACTATTCCACAGATCAGCACACAACTGAATATCAAACCTTGAAACTCTACTGCACACAATCTTATAGTGAAGGAAAATCTGCTTTCACTACTTGCACTAACTGTTGTTTCATGGACTTGCAGGTAAATAATAAAGTGGAAAATTCCTACCTTACTTCGGTCAGTCAGGAAGGCCAACTATTGGAACAAACAGCACTTCAATTCATATTTAACGTGGACATTGCTAATCTTTCTTTTCCAAAGTAAGGCTGTATATAGATCCCTTCTACAATATTTCCATATATTTCAGAGTTTTGTTGATCGTTTTCAATACTGGTTTTGTTATTTATTTTATGGTCATTATTTTTAGCACTCCACTCCAAGCTTAAACAAGGGTATTTCAATACTCAAAACAAAATAACATTAATCTCACAGGTTGAAAATTAACTTTTACAAGTGTGGTGTCTAATTCCTTCAGGTTTTAATTATTGTTGGAGATTTTCAAAAAATTAAAAATTAAAATAATTTTAATATTTTCTTTGCTATCTTACTTATCTCTCTTAATCCAGTCTTGCTTTCCTTTTTATTTCACTTTCTGAACATTATTTTACATTGAATTAAATATTCTAATTTACATTTCCCAGTTTAGACGCTACATGTCTCAGTGAGGATTCTTCAATCTGATCGGTTAAGGAGAAACAGTCACCTGTTCACACGGGTCACAGAGCCCCAATAGAAGGCACGGCTCTGTTTCAGGCACCCAATGACCGTAGCTTGCCATTCAAAAAAAAAGCCTACAAGATGTTATTGGAGAGCTGGAGGGTAACATGCAGTGAACGCCATTCACTTGTCACTTACTGCAAAATCTGGGCCATTGTTTAACATCTGGATTATCACAGATTTGCTGAGCTAGACTGCAGAGATGAAGTGGTAGATTGGTGAGCAATGTTCAAATTGCAGTGTAGGTAAGGATGCAGAATATCATGTAACTAGACAAAACTTTCACATAGGTTTGAGTAGTCTATTGATAATTCTTCATTCTAGAAAGGGAATTTTGTTCAGTTTCTAATTTTGTATGGTAACCAGTGGCTGTGAAGGATAACGTGTGAACTGAGAGCCTAGTTTGCTCCTGTTAATCACTAGTTTATTCCATAGTGACTGTGATCATTGATAGCTTCAACATTATCAAAAAATCCATCTAAGATTATCGAAGTTACTTGGACAAATAAAATAAACTGAAGCAGTAACAAACACTTACAGTCCTGAGACACAGCTTTACACATCCAGGCCACAGGTCAGAGAAAGAGTATAACAGTTATTGTTGGCAATAAAATAGTTAGTGCTAAAGTAATTCTGAACAGCCACTTATATATAATAACGACACAAAAATTTGCATACAGCCTACTGCATAATGTTCTGCAGATTTCTGTTAGCTAGAGGTATGCACATGTCTATTAGGTTCATTAAACTAAAACGTATAACAATAAGAATTCTAAATGCATCAGCAAAACCAAGCTACTTTTAAAAATGAACTATATTTTATGGCTCTTTATTTAATGATTACATTATTTTTGCTTTTAAGATAAAAACTCAAGGCAAGAGTTTTTATATTCACTCCCAAACATTTTTGCTAATGTACCATGAATGTCACTCTGCAGTATTAGTAATTCCAGCCAAAACAATAAAAATATTAATTTTAGCTCACATCAATAAAGTTTTGGATCATTATTCAATTATATAGCATGAAGGCAAGACACATCAGACACTCATTATTTACAGAGAATAAACCACACCAAGCATTGCTGACATAACACCAGCATCACATAGTAATTTATTCTTAGTCACTAGCTTCCAATAGGTTTCTTAATAATTGAAATAGAAACAAGCTGAGTGAAACAGCTAGTTAGATAGAGGAGATATAGAGAGAGGAAACAGCTTTGAAAGGAATATCAACAGGTAATAATCCAACAAGCTTATCTTTACTGTGTTTTCTAACTCTAACAGCTCTAACAACACTCATGGAGCTTGACACCATCCGGATAAAGCAGCCTGCTTGATTGGCACCCCTTCAGCCACCTTCAACATTCACTCGCTCCACCACTCACGCACAGTAGCAGCAGTCTGTACCATCTACAAGATGGACTACAGGAATTCATCAATATTCCTTCGGCAGCGCCTTCCAAGCCCGCGGCCACTCCCACCTAGAAGGACAAGGGCAGCAGATGTATGGGAACACCACCACCTGCAAGTTCCCCTGCAAGCCACACATCATCCTGACTTGGGACTATATCGCCATTCCTTCATTGTCACTGAGTCAGGATCCTGGAACTACCTTCTTGTCAGGAAGATATAATAATTCTCATAATATTATTGGAATTTATTGTAAAATAGAGTAATATTAGAATGTGTCTCTGTGTGTGTGTGTGTGTGTGTGTGTGTCAGGCTTAATTGAATTAGTCTGAGTGCTTTGATATGAAAAGAGAAGTTAGGTTTGAAATGTTAATTAGGTAAACATGGGGAAGTTTAGAAACATAGGTGTCAAGGGAACATTTGCATTTTTAAATAAACCAGACCGGATTGCTTTCAAAAGAGTGAATGAAACGTGTCACCGAGCCAGGTGAAGTTTAAAAGAGTGGGTTTATTTTTCCTAAAGATTACTGGTAAAACTTAGTGCTATGAGAGGGTTTTATTATCAGGAAGATAAAATCTAAAGACACGGTGAAACAATGGGTATTTGCATTCAAAGAAGGAAGTATGTATAAAGGAGAGAAGGCTGTTTGTTAGGGAAGGCATTTTTAAGATCTTACAAGAATGTAAAAGGCTTTCAGCATCTATGCCTCAAGGTGCTGTCCTCAAAGAACTGAAGTTAAGAAAACTCACTTGGAATTCGGCTTGTTCAGGATATCATGTTTCTTTGCCTGGGTCTTTTAAAATCTGTGTGTCTTACTGTTGCCTTAAAGAAAGTGTAACTGGGAGTTAGATTGATTGGGGGATTTAGAAGTTAGCACAGTAATAATTTGTAGATCTTTGTATTTAAAATAATTTCGCTTATTAATAAATGTTAATCTAGTTTTATGAAAACCTACAAGACTTGGTGGTCTTATTACTTCTGAATTCAAGGCACACATCTCAAAATTTACACAAATTGAAGAATAGTTGTAACAGCTGTTTCAAGTTTCCTTCTGGGATTTGAAGAGCTCAGCATTTACCATCGGCTGTGTCAAAACGCTTCCTAACAGCATTATGGGTGTACCTGCACCACATGAAGTGCAGCGGTTCAAGGCGGCGGCTCACCACCACCTTCTCAAGCGCAATTAGGGGTTGGCAATAAGTGTGGCCTAACCAGCGATGCCCATATCCCAAGAAAGAATTTTTTAAAAAACATAGGGAGATACGAGCGCTGATGACCAAAAGCTTGGTCAAAGAGTTAGATTTTAAGCGGCATAATAAAGGACGAAAGAAACTTGAGAGGTGGAGAAGTTTAGGGAGGGAATTCCAGAGTTTAAGACTTTGGTGGTTTAAAGTTGCCAATGGTAGAGCAATTAAAATCACAGATGCTCAAGAGGCCACAATTAGAGAAGCAACAGGTATCTTAGAGGGCTATGGGATTAGAGGACATTACAGAGTTAGTGAGGGGCAAGGCCATGGACAGTGTTGAAAACAAGAATGGGAATTTAAAAACTGAAGCATTGTTTAACTGGAAACCAATGTAGATTTGCACGCACAAGGATGATGGGTCAATGGGACTTGGAATGAGGGCACGTGCAAAATTTTGGATTATCTAAATTTTAAGGAGCATGGAAGATGGGAGGCCAGCCAGAAGTGCACCGGAATAGTCAAGGCTGGAAATAACAAAAGCATGATTTGGGTTTTGCCAGCAGATGAGTGAAGCAGGTCCAGAGTTAGGCAATGTTACGGAAGTGAAAATAGGCGGCCTTAGTGATGACCTGGATATGTGGTCAGAAACTCATGTGTTAAATATGACACCAAAGATAATTAGCCACAACTTTGTAAGTTTGGGTCACATGCTTGGCAATTTCTTAAATTTGCCTGTTTTTGTTTGGAATGGGGAAAAGGGGTGGGGATGTTGTTCTCAATTCTATAATAAGCTATTAGGCGGAGAACCAGTGATGGATGATGTCTCATAAGAAAACACAGACATGATGCAAACCATCAAATTAAAGTGCATCTCCTGCTGCTTGATTATGGAGTGCTACAATTCTACATACTTGACCATCTAAGCCTTATACAGGGTCACATGAGAATGGAAAGGGGGTTGAAAGAGAAAAGCCCAGAATAATCTTTGTATTATTTCAATAGGATGAACACCATTTCCACACAACCAAATTCAAATTTGTAAAATAATCTTATTTGGAGCAGTTTCTTTAAATCTCCTCTATAAACTGCATTTGAAAATCAGCAGTAGTGAAATGTTGTTCTGCCACCTGATTTACTTGAAATGTTTTTTCAGAAAACCGTTTAAGTAGACAAGAGGGACATGTATATTTATTTTGTGCACCACTCCTTACTTTTCAAATCAGATCGAGTCCTGACTAGTGGAATGTTATTTCTTTAAGGTGTTTGTCACTAATTTGATGACACACCATTTTCACAAAAATAAGATTACATCAGGAGAAAGTTGATTTAATGAATGGAAATTTTATATCCATTGACAGTACCTTTTCAAGCAGTTAAAAGAGATTATAGCATTTAAGCACTCTTGTAGTGCTGGCCCATAGGTATGCCTTAAGTAAATAGCTGCATAATCTGTGTTTTTTTTAAACTATGTAAAATGACATATTGTTTACAGTCCTTTGTGAAACAATATCTTCATTAATAGAGTAAAGCAGTTGACCCCATGCTACCCAGCCAATGGGCTCTCGTTTAAACACCATCACCTGTATGACATATTTTCAGACACATCACATTTTTTTCTCCTCATACTTCCCGAGAATGGCAGAGGAGGAGACGCTCAATGGATACTCACTGTATAAAGGCCAAATGCATATACCCTGATGATACAGAATGGAAATACTAAGAGATCTCCTTTGCTGACACCAACTGAGGAGAAAATATTTTCAAGCAAACCATAGATGAATTAAGAAAGCCTACCAGGATAAGATCCAAAAGAATCCAACTATATTTTACTTTCTATAAAATTTAAGATTTCACAATGATCTATATTCAGGGATGGGGTTGGGGTGAAGCCCAGCAGGCAAACATTCTTGGGCCTTGGGCAGGAAGGGGAGCGCCTCCTTCAAAAGGCCCCTTTCCACATGGGGTGGATGGGGGTGCCACCCAAAAGTCTGCCCTCTGCAGGTGTTCCCTCCCCCCCCTCCAGCACTCCATCAAGGCCTTCACCACCCCCCCTTCACAACATTATATCCCCTCCTCCAGTCCAAAAAAATTCCATTAACCACTACTCTTTGTTTCCTGTTCCTCAACCAATTTCATATCCATGTTGTTACTGTCCTTTTTATTCCATGAGCTCGAACGTTGCTCACAAGTCTGTTGTGTGACACTTTATCAAATGCCTTTTGGAAGTTCACGTACTATCAACAGCGTTACCCTCATCAACCATCTCTGTTCTCTCATTAAAAAACTCAGGCAAGTTAGTTAAACATGATTTGCCCTTAACAAGTCTGTGTTGGCTTGTCTAAGTGACTATTAATTCTATTCAGAATCTTCATTTCTAAAAGCTTCCCCACCTCCAAGTTAAACTGACTGGCCTGTGGTGGCTGAGCTTATCTTAACAACCTTTTTTGAACAGGATGTAATATTTACAATTCTCTAGTCCTCTGGCACCACCCCTGTATCCAAGGAAGATTGAAAAATTGTGGGCAGTGCATCTGCAATTTCCACACTCACTTCCTTCAGTATCTTTGGATGCATCTCATCTAGTCCTGGCACCTTTTCAAATTTAAGAACAGCCAGCCTATCCAATACCTCCTCATCAAATTTAAACCCTTAAGTGCCCGAACCATCTCCTCTTTCACCATGATCTGCCTCCATGCGTAAATCCTCCTTTTGGTGCCTAATCAAACCCACTCTTCCTTTTACCACCTTTTTATTATTCATATACCTATCAAAGATTTTTGGACTCCCTTTTATGTTCGCAGCCAGTCTCTTCTCATACTCAGGACATCCCAAAGCAGAGTACTTTTTGAAATGTAATCTTTATCAGTGTTGTAATATAGCAAAACACAGCAACCAATGTGCACATAACATTCCACAAGGAGATCTGCCCTGCTCTTCCACAAAAGAATGACATAGGATTTTTTTTTTGCCCTCATCTGAAAGAGGTGAAGCCTTGATTTATCATCTCATCTGACAGATAGTATCTCCAATAGTGCAGCACTCACTACTGTACAGGTTGTCTGCCTAGATTATGAGCTCAAATTTATGGATTGGGATGAAACCCATTCTGGCTCAGAGGGGAGAGAGCTATCATCCCATCCCACCAGTCTCTCTGACTCTTGCCATCTCTCAGTACCAATGTAGATCTCTCCCACCGTCCTACGTGCCAAAATGCATCACTCTCACATCTTCCCAAAACCAACGTGCTTGGTGCCGATCACCCCCCGTGCCCAGGGGCAACCTTCCTGTGCCCGTCACCCTCCCCATGCCATTCTCTCTCACTCTGCATCCTTTGCCAGGCCACCTTCTCTCCAGAGTCTGGGTCCCTCAGCCAATGCCCACATTCTGACCTGCCAGGCCAGCTCATTACCCTTCCTCGGCCGGTGCCAGGCTCGCTGCCCTCGGCCAGTGCCAGGCTCACCCCCCTCAGCAGGTGCCAGGCTCACCCCCTCAGCCGGTGCCAGGCTCACCCCCCTCGGCCGGTGCCAGGCTCACCCCCCTCGGCCGGTGCCAGGCTCACCCCCCTCGGCCGGTGCCAGGCTCACCCCCCTCGGCCGGTGCCAGGCTCACCCCCCTCGGCCGGTGCCAGGCTCACCCCCTCGGCCGGTGCCAGGCTCACCCCCTCGGCCGGTGCCAGGCTCACCCCCTCGGCCGGTGCCAGGCTCACCCCCTCGGCCGGTGCCAGGCTCACCCCCTCGGCCGGTGCCAGGCTCGCCTCCCTCCAGCTCACCTGCTCTTGCTGCTCCGACTGCCGGTACCTCTCCCACGCGTGGCTGAGGCTGAAGTTCAGGTTAGCGCTCGGGGACTTGGGCATGGCTGGCACTGGCACTGACACTGTCCCTCCCTGCGGCAAAGTTTGGAGTGTGTTGACGTTCGGTGCACTGGACAGCCCGCTATACCAGTCGAGGTCACAGCTTGTTGTCCCAGGAATGGTGGCAGCTCCTCAGTGCATTCCCTGGGGCTGGGCTCCGCCGGTGGCAGCGGCTGCCTCCACGTCACTCAGTCCCACAGCCGGGCCGGGCTCGCGAACCAGCCGTTAACCGCTCCCGCGCTCGTGGCCTCTCCTCAGCTCCAGCTCGCGCTCTGTTCCGCCTTGACGCAATCACGCATGTCGCGTCGCTGGAGGAGGGAACGGGCGCGCGCCCGCTTCCGACTGTCAACCCTCAGCCGCGCGAACCATTGGAACCCTGCGGCTGTCAATCAAATTTGGCCGGTCGGCTGGATTCTCGCCTGCAAAGCGGGCGCTGAACTTGGGGAAGGGCAGTTTTTGCATTGCTTCAAACTAACTCTTATCATAGATCAGTTCTCTCCAGATACCCGTTCCAATTTTCTCAAGTGCCACAAAAGTTGCATTACAAAATAATGCATTTCATAAATGTTAACATAAAATAAAATAGGTTTCAAATGTATCTTAAACACTTCACTGTGGGTTGTGCTAGCTTTGTGAATTAATTTGTTGCTGGGGTTTCATGTCAACACCTTCCAACGGTCTGCAGCAATTACATAACACCCTCCAACCTCTAACCCCATGTATGCTGGTTATTCTGAACTGGTGCTTATTATGCACTTATCAACTTCCTCCAGTTATCTGCACACTGGTGATGTTGATAAAATCATAACATTACTTTTAGAACATTTTTTTAAAATATGGCGAAGTATGTGTTCCTCAGCCCTACAATCCTCCAAGTTCTCTGTGCTCCTCCAATTCTCTCGTGTATCTCCAGTAGTACGTAGGTTCCGGACAAGCTGCTAACTCTGGATGAGCTGACAAAGGCTATCAGGTCCTTTTGAGACCAGTAAAACCCCCATAAGTGTCAGTTTACCAACCAAGTTGTATTCAACTCCGTGGGATTGGATCGGTCCAGGCCTGCTGGGAATATCCAAGGATATGCGTCTGGTCAACAGCATGTCAGAATCCATGAAGAAAGGCATCATCACCCCCATCTACAAGCGGAAGGGGGAAAGGGAGATCATCAGAAATTGGCATTCCAATACATTGGTTAACGTGGACCACAAAATTCTGTCCCAGGTCATTGCCAATCAGATCAAGCCTGCTGTGGAGTTGGTGATCCACCTCAACTAGAATTGCATTGTATCCGTCAGGAAGATTACTGATAGTCTCGGGCTACTCAGGGATACAATTGCTCTCACATCAAACAGGAGGGTAAATGCCTGTTTCATTAGCTTGGACCAAGAGAAGGCCTTTGACAAAATATTGCATTTCTACATGATAGGCATGCTCGTCAAAATGGGGTTTAGGGAGGGAATCCTCAACTGGATCCAACTGCTCTACACAATCATCTGTAGTGCAATTTCAATCAATGGGTGGGAATCGAAGTTTTCCGGTCAAATATGGAGACAGGCAAGGCTGTCTCTTCTCTTCTCTCTTTGTGTGTTGTATTGAACCTTTTTATCAAAGCCTACATGCCATCACCATCCTCTGCATGGAACTGCTGTCGGCTTGCCAACTGATAAGCACTTGTGACCAATTGAAACTGGCCTCGGAAGCCAAAGTAAATGGCAGCAAGAACGAGATTATGTTCTTTGGGAACTGGGCTGACTGAAACTTTGTCATCTTCACCGTCAGGTCAGACTATCTGAAGGTGCTGGAAATATAATTCGAAGGAGCTGGGGCATATGCCAAGAACTGGGAGGAGTGTATAGCCAAGGTGAAACAAAAACTGGGCATGTGGGAGTTATACTCCCTCTCCATTCCTGGTAAGAACCTGGTCATTAGATGAAAGGTGCTCTTGATGTTGCTGTATGTGGCACAGGTTCAGCCCATACCCTGCTTCTGGGCCATCTTGCATTTTATCTGGAAATCAAAAATGGACTATGTCTACAGCACATCACGTGCAAATCTCTAGAAATATTGGGAAAAACATACCCAACTTCGTCCTTATCTGATGGCCTCCTTTATATACGGGTGCATCAGGCTGTACATAGACTCTCAGTACACAGTGTCATACAATAATGAGGTTCTATCTGTCCCCAGAGTTGCGATGGATGAGTCTGGCCATATTGCTTTGGAACATTACAGTTGGACCATGCCATACCATCTGTCCTCGTGGAAACGTTTAGAAACATTTTTGACCACAAGTCTATCAGGCAATAGTCCGCACGTAACGCCCTTGAGGCCCTATGGAAAAGAGTTAGTGGATCCTGTTGCATGGTTCCCTGAGCTGACCATCAAAGTCATTTGGCAGAATGCCTCATCACCAGAACAAAAGTGTGGATTGGCTGGTAATGAGAAAGGCCCTCCCCATCAGATCCTTCCTACATACCTAGTGTCTCACAAACTCCACACGCTGCCCTTGAGGCGGCTGCAGTGGGAAGAGAGCATCACCCACCTCCTAGAATGTACCTTTACAAAGTAAGTCTGGAAAGAGATGCAATGACTTTTGTCGAGGTTCATCTCGAGCATCTGCATTAAGCAGGATTCTGTGCTCTACAGGTTGTTCCCAGGGATGCACAACAAGACAAACGTCAACTGCTGCTAGAGGGCCATCAACTTGGTGAAAGACACTCTTTGACTTGCCCGAAATTACTGGCCTTCCAGGGCAAAGAGCTATCCATGGATGACTATATTTCAGACTTGTACATTCCAAGCTCCAGGACTACGTGCTGAGGGATGTACTGAAGCTTGGGCAGGCACGGCAAAGGCTCAATGGGGGAAAAACCACAGTCCAGGGTCCTCCCACCATGGTACAGGAGGGGCTGGTAGCCCTGTAAAACCCCTCGGGTTGAATGCACCAGAAAATGCTTGATATGAAATATAAAAATAGCCTGTAATTGTAAGGAACCTCAGTGTCACATACTGTATAAATACAAATTGAACTTTATGGAATGTCAAATTTGAACTGTTATGTAATGTATTTTACTAATTTTATTAACTGCTACAAACAGCAACACTTCCCTTCTCACCTGACAGTATTACATTTTGTAAAATTTATACCCAATATTTATTTTGTCCTACCAACAGTTTTGTATTGTTTGAAAATATCAGTAAGATCTCTTTTTGTATTGCACAGCTCAAAACAGCAACATTTTGCATTTATGCAGCACTTTTAACATAGTAAATCATCCCAAAGCATTTCACAGGAGAATTATCAGATAACAACTGACACCAGGTTGGAGACATTAGTTGAGCACAAGCTTGGTCAAAGGTGTAGGTTTTAAAGGAGTGCCTTAAAAGAGAAGAGAAGAAAAGAAAAGAGAGTGGTTTAGGGAAGGGAATTCCAGAGTTTCGGGTCAAAGCAATTGAAGGAATGGGACGAGGCAAGAAGCCACTGTTGGATGAACACAGAGGGCTCAAAGAGTTGAAGGACTGGAGGAGGTTACAAAAATAGGAAGGAGCAGGGTAACATATCTCGGAATGTAGCACTGAATAAAATTGTGTACCCGGTGTGTGCATTAAAACCTCCTATTATTTCATTATTTTATTCTTGAAAAGTGGAAAATAATTCACTACATTGAATATCTAATGTTATCAATGGAAGGAACTAGCAATCAAACACAGAGTTTGAAATCTCAAAGGGGATGCCAGCCAGATGAGTGGGTTTTCACAACATGGATTTTTTTTAAGATCAGATAATTAATCCCAGGGCATGTTGAAACAAAGATGGACCAAGAATTTATAAATCAGGCAAAGCAACAGCAAGGTGGAGATCAAAATGTCAGTCTGGAATGTAACCAAATTAAAGGAAGAACTTGTTCTAGTGCCTCCCAGGACATCACGATATCTCAAAGCACCTGCTGCCAATGAAGAAATTTTGAAGTGTGGTCACTTGTAATGTAGAAAATGCGGCAGCCAATTTGCACACAGCAAGTTCCCACAAACTGTAATGAGATAACGACCAGATAATTGATGGTAGTGATTTGTATTTTTTTTATCTTTCTTTATCTTTCTCTTTTTGCTTCTATACATTCCATTCTCCATAAATAAACATGGACAATACTTTTAGCCCATACACAAAGGTGTGAGATAACAGATTGTGGTATGCATCCCTATCCACTCTCCAGCACATAGTTTATCATGGAATAAATTTCTGGAACTAATGACACGAGGCTTAGAATAAAGACAAAAGCAGAAGATGCTCAGGAGGTCTGGCAGCATCTGTGTAGAAACAGAGTTAACTTTTCAGGTCGATGGTCTTTCATCAGAACTAGAAGGTGCTAGAGATTTCACAGCTTCTATGCAAGTACGGAGTCAGGGGAAGTAAGAGCAGGAAAAGTGCAAAAGCAAAATACTGTGGGCGTCAGAAATTTGTAATTAAAACATAATGTGCTGGAAATACTCATCAGGTCAGGCAGGTATCCGTGGAGGGAGAAACAGAGCTAACATTTCAGGTTAATGGTCTTTCATCCAAACTGGAAACAGATGTAACAGGTTTTAAACCAGTACAGAGACCATAAGACCATAAGACATAGGAGCAGAAGCAGGCCATTCAGCCCATCGAGTCTGCTCTGTCATTCAATGAAAACAGAGGTAGGAAAGGGGAGATGGTGAGAAAGAACAAAATGAGATGTCTAAGATAGGCTGTAAAGCAAGAGAGATTAAATGATAAAAGGGATGATGGTGCAAGGCAAAAGGAGATGGTAGTGGGACAAGTGAGGAAATAAAAGATGAGTCTGGGAGAGGTGTTAAGGAATAGCAGTGTCATCACCATTAGCTGCCATCCAAATAAATGGGGCAGAAGTTATGATCTAAAATAAATGTTGAGGCAAAAAGGTGGTTAAAAAGTCCCTAATTGAATGATGAGGTTCTGTTCCTCAAACTTCATGGGAACAGTGTGGGAGACTGAGGACAAAGAGATCAGTGGGCCAAGAATTAAAATAACTGGCAAACAGAAGCTCACGGTCACAATTGCTCAGTTAATGGAGGCATTCCACAAAATGGTCACCCAGTCTCTGTTTGGCCTGCCCACTATGGAGAAGACTATATCATGAGCAGTGAATAGAATATACTAAATTTAAAGAATTCAAATAAATCTCCATTTCACGCGGAAGGAGTGTTTGGGGCCCAAGGTGGTAGGAAGGGAGGGCATACAAAGGCAAAGGTTGCATCTCCTGCACATGCATAGGAAAGAGCTGTAGAAAAGGGAGGGAGTGTTGGGGTTGACTGAGGAGTGGTCCAGAGAGTCATGGAGGGAAAAGTCCCATCCCAATGCTGAAAAGGGGGAGATGCGTTTGTTTGTGCCATCATGCTGGAGGTGGCAGAAATGGAAAAGGTGATAATTGAATGTGCAGACTGATGGGGTGGAAGGTGAGCACAAGGAGAATCTATTCTGGTTTTGGGAGCTAGGTGAAGGGGTGAGAGTAGAAATGTGGAATTAGAACAGGAACAGTTGAGAAACCTGCCAACTATGTTGGAGGGGGGTTGCAGTGACAGGAGGTAATTAAAGGAAAAGGAAGATATATTGGTAGGGCTTGTACAGAAGATTGCATCATCCAAACAGATGCAACAGAGGTGAAGAAATTGGGAGATTGGAACAGAATCCTTACAGGAAGCAGGGTGGGAGGAAGTGTAGTCAAGGTAGCTGTGGGAGTCGGTGAAGATAAGGTGGAGGGTGAAGTGATTAAATAACAAAGGAATGATAGGCAAGGCAAACAATGGGGATAATGGAACAAGTAAAGAATCAAAAGGTGGGTCCAGAGGAGGTATACATGATTACAGCAGAGTCATTACCAGCAGCTGATGTGCAAGAAGAAAGGGCAGAAGTTATACATTTTTATTTATTCATTCATGGGATGTGGCCAGCATATATCCCCATCCCTAATTGCTCTTATCACCACCTTGAACCGCTGCAGACCATGTAGTGTCGGTACACCCACAGTGCGGTTAGGGAGGGTGTTCCAGTATTTTGATCCAACGACAGTGATGGAACAGCGATATAGTTCCAAGTCAGGATGGTGTGTAGCTTGGAAGGGAACTTGCAAGTGGTGGTGCTCCCACGTGTTGCCCTTGTCCTCCTAGATGTTGGAGGTCATGGGTTTGAAAGATGCTATCTAAGGAGCCTTGGTGAGTAGCTGCAGTGCATCTCATAGATGGTACACACAGCTGGAACTGTGCATCAGTGTTGGAAGGAGTGAGTGTTTAAGTGGTGGAAGGGGTGCCAATCAAGCGGGCTGCTTTATTCTGGACGGTGTCAAGTGCTGTGGAGCTGCACACGTCCAGGCAAGTGGAAAGAATTCATCACACTCCTGACTTGTGCCTTGTAGGTGGCGGACAGGCTTTGGGGAGTCAGGAGATGAGTTACTTGTCAGGATTCCCAGCTGCTGACCTGCTCTTGTAGCCACAATATTTATGAGCTAGTCCAGTTCAGTTTCCTGTCAATGGTAACCCCCAGGATGTTGATAGTGGGGGATTCAGTGGTGGTAATTCCGTTGTATGTCAAGGGGTGATGGTTAGATTTTCTCTTGCTGGAGATTGTCATTGCCCGGCACTTGTGTGGCATGAATGTTATTTGCCACTTGTCAGCTTAAGTCTGAATGTTGTCCAGGTCTTGCTGCATATGGAAACGCATTGCTTCAGTATCTGAGGAGTTGCAACTGGTGTTGAACATTGTGCAATCATCAGCAAAATCCTCAATTCCAACCATATGATAGAAGGCAGGTCATTGACGAAGCAGCTGAAGATGGTTGGGCCTCGGACTTATGGACCTAAGGAACTCAGGCAGTGATTTCCTGGAACTGATATGACTGACCTCCAAAATCCACAACCATCTTCCTTTGTGCTAAGTATGACTCCAACCAGTGGAGAATTTTCCCCTGATTCCCATTGACTCCAGTTTTGCTAGGCCAGCTTGATGCCACACTCGGTCAAATGTGGCCTTGATGTCAAGGGCAGTCACTGTCACTTCAACTCAATAATCTTAAATTATTGAACTCAATTGTAAGTCTAGAAGGCTATAAAATGTCTAATAAAATGATGAGGTGTCGAGTAGGCTTCAGTCGATACGATACTTGGTCTACTTGTAGAAACTGCCCTTTGGTCATTTACAGGAGTAAAGAAGTTGGGTGAAAGGTCAAACTTTAACAGGAACTTTTAGGACTGTCCCAAG
The DNA here is from genome assembly GCF_964194155.1 of Cetorhinus maximus. NCBI lineage: Eukaryota > Metazoa > Chordata > Chondrichthyes > Lamniformes > Cetorhinidae > Cetorhinus > Cetorhinus maximus. Next base: position 70,242,776 of record NC_135883.1, on the reverse strand, counting down.
TCCTGGTTACACTGGTGAATTTAAGTACCAGGTTGTGTAGTGAATCTTGATTTCAATGCAGCAGTGAACCAGGATGGAAGGAAAATGTGTGGAACAGATTATTAGTGGCTCAGAAGGAGCTATACAGAAAAATTCAGAAGCCCAATGGGCACAGTAGTGTTGACAAATTAGTGGGAGATAAGGCAATAAGAGTGGGTTGAAGTCTGAAAGGGAGTGGAATCACCTATTACACCATAAGCTGAGTTTTGCAATAAAGTGAAACCTCCTCTCCAAACTCATCCTACAGCATCAGTAAGTCTGATTCCAGTGCAATTCGTAACCTGGAGTCTCTGTCTGTGTTTTCTACCCTAGTACAGCTCCTAATAGTTACACATCCGAGATTCTTGAGCCACTCGCTTGGAAAGAGGAGCTGAGTTGGTTTTCCAGTGCCTTCCTCATGGCTTTTCATTTTCAGAGGACCTTCTCTTAGTTGGGGAGTACATATGAACATATGAATGAGGAGAAAGAGTAAACCATTCGGTCCTTCAAGCCTGCTCCGCCATTCAATAAGATCATGTATCTAAGGCTAAAGATTCCACCCATTTATTTTACGATGGAGTGGGCAGACACTCAGACTTATTGGACACCAGTCCCCTGTGAGGCATCAACCCAGTATTCAGAGCCATAGCTCTAATCTCCAGAAGTATCTGGAATAGGGGTTGAACCCAACTGTCTTGACTCGGAGGCAGGAATGCTACCCACCCGCCTCAATGGTAACTTTGTCTGGATTTGACTCCTTCCCCTGGATTTCAAACTCGTATTTAGAGACTGTCTTCTAGTCTCCACTCACCAGGACTGCCTGGAGTGGGCTCAAACCTTTCACCTCCTGATTCAGGAAAGCAATGATGTCAAAAACTCAAGGATCACTCCTTGATTTGGAGTACTAGTTGATGGACAGCTTTCAGTGTCTCAGTAAATAGCTCTTGTTTCATCCAGAACTCTGTCCAAACATAGCAATGTAAAGGGGGTTTTGAGAGAAAGTAGCTATAAGGTCCTGAAGTCACCTGTTACAGAATAGAGGAAAGGCAATACATTGAGATGATATATTTTCTAACTATCTTGAAACAGTCAGGGTCTGTGGGTTAAAATATCTCCCATTCCCAATCCAAGCATGACTCACATCTCCTAACTATGGCCTCACCAATGCAGCACGTCAAAATGATGATCCACTTCTGGAAGCCATTTTCTCTCTCTATATTTTTTGTACTCTTAACCTCTTTCCCTTTCTTAAGAGCCTTCAACAACATTTTGATTAAAACTACAATCTTCAAACTTGCACAACGTGAGCCTAGCCAGGTACCAATCATTCCAGTTAAAAAGATTACAACACATTAAAATTAAGAGATCTAATTAAAGGAATCGTATGGAATGTAAGGATGACAATGCGAAGAGGATATTACAGGTGACAACATGTTAACTATTAAAACACGCAAAGGAACATCACTAAAATCAACAACTTGAATTTTTGTAAGGCCCTTAACACAGTAAAATGTCCCAAGGCGCTTCAGAGTTGACACCAAGTCACATGAGGAGATATTAGGCCAGGTGCGTGAAAGTTTTATCTAAGGAATAGATATCAAGGACTGTCTTAAAGAAGAGACTCTTCCACCATTCAATGAGATCATGGCTGAGCTATAGCTCAACTCCATTTACCCACCTGTGCTCCATATCCCTTAATACCCTAACCCAATAAAAATCTGTTAATCTCATACTTGGAAAAGCTTGCACAGCCATCAGGCTGGACAAGAGAGTTTCAGATTTCCTTTACCCTTCATGTGAAAAAGTGCTTTGTAATTTCAATCTTGAATGACCTAGTTCTAATTTTAAGATTATGGGCAGAATCATCCCAGATTTGCACTGAGTGAGGTAGCAGGCAGGACAAAGGACATTTTACCCACCGGCCGCAATGGCGGGTTTTTGCCTCATTAATTATGCATTCCTGGGAAACATGCCAGGTCACAGGTCCTCTAATTTGCCTACACCACCATCACCTCAGTCCTTCAGTAAACCGGGCGCCATATTTAAAGGCTGCCCCTGCACAGAGCTAGCACTCTTCAAGGGATAGGAAGCTGCTGGGAACTGATGGCTGCCAAAGGGAGGAATCATGCTGCCCTCAGATTTAGCAACACCTCCCTTGGGCGTCTACTGTACACAGTGGAGGCCCATGGTGAAGTCCTCTACCCCCACTCTGGACGAAGATCAGCAAGCAAGGTCATCAATCCTGCATGGGAGGTGGTGGCTGCAGTGGTCAGTGCCAACATCCTGCAAAAGAGGGCAGCCACCCAGTGCTGCAAGGGGATGAATGATCGCATCCATTCCATCAGGGTAAGTCACTCTTCTCATCACTCTCAACTCACACTCACAAACCCATCACACAGCCACAGGGATCTCACTCGCTGCCAGTTCAAGGAACATCACCATTCACTCTCTCACACACACCTTCATTTGCCCTGTGGATCATGTCCACATCCCATTCATAGCACCACTCAGCACCCACACATACCAGGAATCCTTCTCATCTGGCCTAGTAGGCATCCTGCTTACACTCTCTCCATCTGTTTTCATGCAGAACAAGCTGGCACACAACAAGAGGGAGAGGTCGCAGACCGGTGGAGGCCTGACATCAAGGTCCTCACGGACTTTGAAAACAGAACCATCCAGCTGGCCGGCGAGGATCTGGACCATTCCTGTGCTGACGGTGAGGTCAGCGTTGCTCAACCAAGTGAGGGTCCAGCAGTGCAACATCCATCAGACAGCCATGCTATGAGTCACTTCCCCTGTTCTGCAGCCCCTGCCATGCACTAATTATCTCTCCTTGCTTTCGCAGGCACATTTGGGAAGCAACTGAGGGGGTCCAAAAGCCAGCTCCTCGAATCAAGCCCCAGAGACACCTCAGAAGAAGAATCTGATGGCACCCTCATTGAAGTCCCATCACAGCGCTCACCCATGCCCCCCACCAGTGCAGAGACACACACCTCAGTGGGACCTAGATCTAGAGTAGACTTGGGGGTCACAATCTGGTGAGCACACCACATTGTCTGATCCACCGCAGGCGGCGGCAGGGACTTCCCAGGAACTTGGAGGACTGCTGAAGAACAGGAAACTGTTGATTCCGAGTCAGATGACCAGCCTCTGGACTCTGTCATACCTCAGTTGCTGGAGCTGCAAAGGCAAGCTCAGGAACATCAGGAAGGGATGCCCACTGCACTCCTCAGATTGCAAGGCACGATGGAGGAGTCCGTCTGCCTTCAATCTGAGGTAGTAATGCCGGCATGCCATCGCACCGAGATCAACACTGGTGGGGTGGCAGCCGCTATGGAGACCTTGGTCCAAACATTGGTCCTGCACTGTTGCACAGGTTGAATTCCATCACTGATGCAATAATTGGCCTCCAACAGTGTGTACACAAGAGGGGTGCGGGGCAGTTTAATCTCACTCCAGTTTCCCCTTCCCCTCAAGGAGTCAGCCAGGGACCCTCGGGCACCATAGGGAGGAGGATCAGCAGGTGCACACCCGAAGCCATCCATCCAGGTGACTCCGAGAGTGTCCAGCCCATCCAAATCCCCTCTTCCTGTGACCCCAGCAGCTCCAGCTCCACAGGCCAAGGAGGGTGCCACTGCCACACAGCAGGACCCTGAAAGCAGGCCGGGGTCCTCCAGGTCTCGGCCCTCCAGAGGACGCCTGCCAAGGTCATCACAGACAGGGTGTAGCAGTCAGCAGGCTGCCTCCACCCCCGCTGTGGATGTCCGGGGAGCATCAAGACATAGCGGCAGGGTTAGGAAGGTTAAAAAGATGTAGTTACACAGCCTTGGCACGGGTGTTAATCACTTGTACATAATGTTGACTATTGTAAATAAACTCCCAAGAATGTCTCCTTGCCTATGGCTCCTTGTTGCAATGAGCAGTGTTTGTGTCAGTCTGAAGTGAAAGCTTGGTCCTTGCACAAGATAAAGACAGATGTCTCAATCCAGGGCCTCCTCCCTGTGCTTTGTGCAATCTTCCCAGCATACTGATGTGCCTTCACAGTCACTGGATACATCAGTCATGCCTGCACCTCGATGGGGCTTATCATTGCTGCCAGAATGTCCTGTGCTGGCAGCACAAAGTTCTGTCTTTTTTTTTTGTGTTCTCAGCACCTTTGAGGTGCAGCTTGCCCCACATCTCATCAGCATCTGTGTCTGGTGACAGTGTGGTCCTGATGGGTTCAGCTCACGAAGGATGCCATAGGACCAGGAGAAATTAAAGTTTCCCCACTGCATCTCCATGATATGACCCTGTTCACAGAGCATCAGTGATCTGCCATCAGCCAGATAGAATTCAGACATTCACATAAACTATGAGAGGATCTATGGAGTGTTCCCACTGCATGTCTTCATCATCCTCCTGGAATGGGACAATGGGCATCCGCTGCATGTGGGTATGTGCACTGCCATCAGTGACACAGGAGTCAAATGTTCACAGATGCAATGTGAGGATCTATGGTGTCTCCTCACTGCATGTTGTCATCATCCTTCACAAGTCCAGCAGGTATGAGGGCCTCCTGAGCATGCCTGCCACGTCTGGCCAGTGCGAGGGCCTCATCGCCATCATCCTCACCTTTGAGGTCCTCCTCACCCTCATCCCCGTCGAAGTCTTCCTCATCAGAGAAGTGCAGCTCCTCCCCCGATTGCAGCCAGGTTGTGAAGGGCGCAGCAAGCAACGATGATGCGTGACACCCTCTGGGGACTGTATTGCAGGGCTCCACCAGACCAGTCCAGGCACCAGAACCTCATTTTAAACATTCTGATGGATTTCTCTGCCAAAGTGCGAGTTGCATTGAGGGGTGGAGCGGATGATCGCAAAGTGGTTTCATGACGTTGTGAAACTGATTTTTGGTCTTCCCGCGATATTGTCTGCTTATGCCCACTATGATGCCTGATGCCAACGGGGATGGAAAATTCCAGTCTATGCCCTATTATTCCTGACTCCCTCCTGAGGAAACATTTTCTGCCTATCCAGCCCATCAAATCCCTTTATTATTTTAAATACCCTGATCAAATCACGCTTCATGCTTGTAAACCCAAGGGAATACAAGCCACATTTATGCAGTGTGCCCCTAAAATTTAACCCTTTTAGCTGCAGTTTCATTCTGGTGAATTTGTGCTGCACCCCCTCCAAGGCCAGTATATCTTTCCTGAGCTGCAGTGTCCACATTTGAATATAGTACTCAGATGGCATCTGTCTTAGACTCTGTACAACCCATAGATGGCAAATATGATGGTGTTTGATATAAGGTGAGCTGCTTTCAGATACTTATATCCAACATAACTTTAGAAACCCCATACTGTGATTTTGCAACTTATTTTTAAGTTGGAACTTTAGTCAGTAGCTTTTAGCCTCAATGAGGTACTGTCTCAATTACTTCCTTTCTCCATTTTCAGAGCCTAAAAAGATAAGGTTGCCTCATTTCTAACCCTCCATCCTGTTACTGGCACTCAGGAAATAACATGCTTGAAGGCATGAACAAACTTTATTTGGTTAGTTGTTTTCCTTTAACAACAGTTACTTGCATTATTGCAAAGCCTTTAAGATAGAAAATGTCCCAAAGAATTTATGAGAGAGAAAAAAGAATGGGAGAAGTACGTGAGGAGCATAAATGCTGGTACAGAACAGTTCGGCCGACGAGTCCGTTTCTGTGCTATTCACTAACATTACAACATGCTGGTCTTGTGTGATCTCAATTTACCTTTTAACTTGCCTGTTTACAAAGGAACAGAATTTAAGAAAATAGAAAGAATTTTTACTTATTTCACACCTTTTACAACTTCAGGATGACCCAAAGTGCTTCACAGCCAATGGAAAAATTGTATTTTAGTCACGTTTATAGTTTAAGAAACACAGTAGTCAATTTGCGCGCATCAGGTTCCCAGAAACAGCAATTTTGGGGAGATTGTGGTATGGTGGTAATGTCACTGGACTAGCAATCCAGGGGCCCAGGCATATGTTCTGGGGACAAAATTCAATTAATAAAATCTGGAATTGAAAGCTATTCTCAGTGATGGTGATCGTGAAACTATCACCAATCGTTGTAAAAACCCATCTGGTTCACCGATGTCCTTTAGGGAAGGAAATCTGCCTTCCTTACCTGCTTTGGCCTACACATGACTCCAGACCTACGGCAATGTGGTTGACTCTTAACTACACTCTGAAATGGCTTAGCAATCCACTCAGTTCAAGGGTAATTAGGGATGGGAAAAAAATGTTGGCTTTGCCAGCGATGCCCACATCCAAAGAAAGAATAAACGAATGCAATATGTTTTTTTCTCATGGGATGTGGGTGTCACTGGCTCGGCCAGCATTTATTGCCCATCCCTAATTGCCCTTGAGAAGGTCGTGGTGAGCTGCCTTCTTGAACCGCTGCAGTCCATGAAGTGTAGGTACACCCACAGTGCTGTTAGGGAGTTCCAGGATTTTGACCCAGTGACAGTGAAGGAACGGCGATATATTTCCAAGTCAGGATGGTGAGTGACTTGGAGGGGAACTTCCAGGTGGTGGTGTTTGCATCTATCTGTTGCCCTTGTCTTTTCAGGTGGTAGAGGTCATGGGTTTGGAAGCTACTGGAAGGAGGCTTGGTGAGTTACTGCAGTGCATCTTGTACAGAGTACACACTGCTGCTACTGTGCATGAGTGGTGGAGGGAATGAATGCTTAAGTTGATGGATGGCATAATCAAGCAGACTGCTTTGTCTTGGATGGTATTGAGCTTCTTGTGTGTTGTTGGAGCTGCGCTCATCCAGGCAAGTGGAGAGTATTCCATCACACTCCTGACTTTCGACTTGTGGACAGGCTTTGGGGAGTCAGGAGGTGAATTAGTCGCCTCAGAATTCCCAGTCTCTGACCGGCTGTTGTAGCCACAGTATTTATATGGCTGGTCCAGTTCAGTTTGTGGTCAATGGTAACACCCAGGATGTTGATAGTGGGGGATTCAGCGATGGTAATGCCATTGAATGTCAGGGAGATGGTAATTGCATGGCACTCGTGTGGTGCAAATGTTACTCGTAACCTATCAGTCCAAGCCTGAATCCAGTCCAGGCCTTGCGGCATATTTACATGGATTGCTTCAGTATCTGAGGAGTTGCAAATGGTACTGAACACTCTGCAATCATCAGCAAACATCCCCACTTCTGACCTTATGATGGAGGGAAGATTACTGATGAAGCAGCTGAAGATGGATGGGCCTAGGATACTACCCTGAGGAACTCCTGCAGCGATGTCCTGGAACTGAGATGATTGACCTCCAACAACCACAACCATCTTCCTTTGTGCTAGGTATGACTTCAACCAGCGGAGAGTTTTCCCCAATTCCATTGACTTCAATTTTTCAGGGCTCCTTGATGCCACTTGGTTAAATGCTGCCTTGATGTCAAGGGCAATCGTTCTCACCTATCTCCTTACACTTAAAAAAGTAAGTGTTGACTAAGGTATAACACTGGGAGGAAAGCTCCCTGCTCTTCTTCAAATAGTGCTGTAGGATATTTTACACCCACCCCAAGAGGTCAAACGGAGCCACAGATTAAGACCTCCTGTAAAAGGCAGCACCTCGGACAGTGCAGCATTCTCCCAGTACTGGTACTAAGAGTAAGGTAAAGGCAAAATACTGCAGCTGCTGGAAATCTGAAACAAGGACAAAACGTGCTGGAAAAACTCAGCAGGTCTGACAGCATCTGTGGAGAGAAAGACAGAGTTAACATTGAGTCAGTTCTCGAAACGTTAACTCTGTCTTTCTCTCCACAGATGCTATCAGGCCTGCTGAGTTTTTCAAGCATGTTTTGTTTCTGTTACTGTACTAAGAGTGTTGGTCTGGATTATGTGCTCAAATCTTTGGAGTGGGTTTGAACCCAGAATCCTTGGACTCTGAGGTGAGAGTGCCACCCACTGTACCAGGCCTGGATGGACTGTGCAAAAGTCCAGAGCTGGAGGGTGGGGAATGGGATATAAAGCTGGAGAATGTTGCAGAGATCGGGTGAGAGGCCATGGAGGAATTTGAAGATGAGGAGGAGGATTTTGAATGTGAGTCAACGTAGGTCACCAAGGATTGGGGTGATGGGTGGATAGGACACAGTGTGGCACAGGACATGGGCAACTGAGCTTTGGACAAGTTGGAGTTTAAGGAGGTTATTTTGGGGTTATCCCTTAATCAGAAAATGAAATTTGCTCGAATTGAATTCTGTCAATTAGCCATGGTCTGGACTGGAGCAATCTGTGCAAATGAGATGAACTGGCCCATCTCTGTAGTGTTATAGTTTTAAAAGTAAACTATCTAATCAGCAACATAGTGTGTCAACGATCAGGGAAACCCTTCTGTACTGATTGAAATGTAAAAGTGACTATTTGTAGCTCCATGTGACCCTCTGGTGGGAGAAATCAGAAGTGCACACAGACATGAGACACACGATGAACTCAACTCCTAAATCCTGTACTATTTTTGACCCCACAGATAGTGAACCTGGCTGCTATAGCCTTTAGTACTGCCAGTTCTTATAATTCAGCCGGTCATTATAGCAGTGGCTTTCCTGCCAGGGCCCTTATGCAATGTTTGGGAGAGCATTACTGCCAATTTATTAAGAGTTAATTTAGATCACTATATGATCAGTTTGTCTATGCCCAGCCTTAGAAAATCTCACCTCCATGTGCAATTCTAATCAACTTTTACCACCAATTTCATGTTTATAATGGAAACTGCAGAGGTAAACTTCTCATACTGCATTTACACCTTCCTGCTGGTGGAGGTGCTGCAACATCACTTACTGGACCAATGGCATTTTCAGTGCTCCTTGTGCTATTGTGGATTTGACCACTTTGGCTACATGACAATATTGCTGCTTCATCTCATTTTGCCAGCCCCTCTCTGTAGACCTGCTGGCACCAGATTAACCATTGTGACAAGTGAAGCTTTGTCTTTGGAACTACCTGTTCATGTTGTAAAATGTTCTAGGTCACTGTGAGTGTTTGAAAACACATTCGAAGTGCTTGAAAAATTCAAAGCTGGTTTCTGAAAATAGAATTGTTAGAAAAATCTATGGCACAGGAGAGGGGCACCAGCCCACTATGTCTCTGTCATTTGTAAAACTGCTATCCAACCTATCCTGTTTTCAGCTCTTGGTCCATAGCCCTGTAGTTTACAGCAATTCAATTGTGTATCCATGTATTTTTTAAACTATGATGAAGGTTTCTACCTCCACCTTCCTGTCAGGTGGTGAGTTCCAAACCCTACCACCTTCAGGGTGAAAAAAATTATTCTCAACTCTCCTCTAATTCTTCTACTAATTATTTCAAATCTATGCCCTCTGTTTTTGATTTCTCTCATAACGAAAATAGAGCCTTTCTATCCACTCCATCTAGGCTCCTCATAATTTTATATATCCCAGTTAAATCTCCCCTTAACTTCTGTTCCAAAGAAAACAACTTCAGCTGCTCCAGTGTTTCTTCTTGGCTAAAATTCTCCACTCCTGGCAACATCCTCATAAATCTCCTCTGTATCCTCTCTATGATGACCATATCCTTCTTGTAATGTGGTGACCAGTACTGTACTGCTAGCTGTTCATAGCGTTTCATACAGTTCTAGCATAACTTCTTTACTCTTATATTCTAGGCCTCGGCCCATAAAGGAAAATATCCTTTACGCCTTCTTAATCACCTTATGCACATATCTTGCGGATGAATCTAGAACTAGGTGTCACTGTTTAAAAATAAGGGGTCACCCATTTAAAATAGAGGTGAGGTGAAATTTTTTCACTGAGGGCCGTGAGTCTTTGAAACTCCCTTCCTGAAAAGGTGGTGGAAGCAGAGTCTTTGAATATTTTTAAGGCAGAGGTGGATAGATTCTTGGTAAGCAATGGGGTGATAGGTTATCGGTGGTAGATGGGATGCTGATTTCAGGTTACTATTAGATCAGCCATGATCTTATGAAATGGCAGAGCAGGCTTGAGGGGCTGAATGGCCTACTCCTCCTTGTTTGTATGTCCTGCTCCCTTCAGGGATCTGTGGACATGTCCTTCTATTCCCCTACACTTCCCAGTATCCTGCCACTTATTGTGTATTCACTTGCCTTGTTTGTCCAAATCCCCAAATGCATTACCTCACATTTTTCCAGATTGAATTTCATTGAAGGACCTTTTTCCTGCCCACCTGACCATTTCAACATCAACCACACGACCAAGTTTTATATCATCTGTCTTGCGTCCTATATTAAGGCCAAATTATTGATATACCCACAAAAAAACCAAGGACCCCAGTACTGATCCCTGTGGAATCCCACTGGAAACCAGCTTCCAATGACAAAAACGCTTCTCAACCATAGTCCTTCGTTTTCTGCGACTGAGTCAATTTTGGATCCAACTTGCCATTTGACCTTGCATCCTGTGGGCTGTTCGATCAATCTGCCATGTGTGGCCTTGTCAAAAGTCTTAAAATCCATGTAGGTTACATCAAAATGTACTGCCCTCATTGGCCCTCCTCAAAATTTCAATCAAGCTAGTCAGACGCAGACTTCCTTTAACAAATCCATGCTGACTGTCCTTGATTAAGCTGTGCCTTTCTGAATGATGATTTATACTGTCCCTCAGAACATTTTCCAACAATTTTCCAACCTAGCGTGTAATTACTTGATCAACCCCTTCTTCCCTTTTTAAACACAGGTATACAATGTTAGCAGTCCTTCAGCACCACACCTGTAGAGCCTCCACTATTTCTTCCCTTGCTTCTCATAGCAGCTTGGGATACATTTCAAACAGGCCTGGTGACTTATCCGATTTCAAAGATGCTAAGCTCTAATAATCCCTCTCTATATTTATACTATCTAAGTATGCTCTCATCAACTACAAAATCTACATCGCCAACCCCCACATCTCAGCACCCTCCAACTTTTGTGAAGGTGGTGCAAATTATTCATTAAGAACCATGCTCACATCTTCCACCCCCACACACAGTTAACCTTTTCAGTCTCTAATGAGCCCTATTTTTTTCCTGAGCTGTCCCTGCTCCTTATGTATTTATAAAATATCTTAGGGCTTTCTCTGATTTTACTTGCTGTATTTTTCATGCCCTCTCTTTGCTTTCCTAATTTCCTTATACACTTCACAACTGTGCTTTCTATATTTCTCTAGACTTTCTGCAGGACTGCGCTCTCCGTATCTGGCATAAGCTTCCTTTTTTTTTGCCTTAACCCACTCCATATGCTCTTTGACATCAGGAAGGATCTAGATTTGGGGTCCCACTCTTTTACTTTCTGGGAACATATTTGTTCTGAGCCCTCTCTACCTGCTCCTTGAATGCTTCCCACTGCTCTAATACTGATTTGCTTTCAAGTAGCTGTTTCCAGTCCACTTCTGCTACATCATATTTCAACTTAGTAAAACAAGCCTTTTTTTCACAGTTTGTGGGCATCGCTGACAAGGCCAGCATTTATTGCCCATTCCTAATTACCCTTGAAATGAGTGACTTTCTGCACCATTTCACAGGGCAATTAAGAGTCAACCACATTGCTGGGGATCTGGACTCACATGTAGGCCAGGTCAGGTAAGGATGGCAGATGCTTCCCTAAAGGACATCAGTGAACCAGATGGATTTTTTTTTAAAAGACAAGCGATGGTATTTGCATGGTCACCGTCAGAGAGCCTAGCTTTCAATTTTAGGTTTGTTGATTGAATTCAAATTCCACCAGCTGCTAAGGTTGGATTTGAACCCATGTCCCCAGAGCATTAGCCTCGGTCTCTGGATTACTAGTCCAGTGACATTACCACTACATTGCTGTCTTTGTAAAACTTTTCTGCTTGGTCTATCTTTGTCCTTTTCTGTTATTATGCTAAATCTAACTGAATTAAGGTCACTGCCAGTGAAATGCTTGCCTATTGATACCTCTTCCACCTACCTAGCTTTATTCCCCAAAACTAAATTCAGAATTGCTGCTTTCCTTGTTGGGCTTGCTACTACTGGCACAGTAATTTCTCCTGAATACATTTCAAAAATTCTGTGCCCTCTGTACCTTTTACACTGGTTTTCATCCAAGTTAATATTAGTAGTTGATATCCCCTGGTATTACTGCCCTATTGTTTCTGCATTTCACTGCAATTTACCTACATGCTCGTTCTTCTGTTTCCCGCTGATTGTTTGGGGTCTATCATATACTCTCAGAAGTGTGATTGCCTCTCAGTGTGATTGTTTCTCAGTTTAACCCATATGGCCTCATTTGATATTCTTCCAGCTTAGCATCTCTCCTCACAGCTGTGTTTGCTTCTTTAAACAATACTGCGACCCCCCCCCCCAACTCCACCCCACCGTCTCCTTTTTTTTTATCTCCCTCTCTAGGCTGTCTGTAACCAAGAATTTTGAGCTGCCATTCCTGCCCTTTAAGCCACATTTCAGTAATAGCTATGATACCATCCTTTCAAGAGCTTATCTGTACCTTCATCTCATCCGCCTTATTAACAAGGCTCCTTGCATTGAAATGTATACTACTGATCACTGAACAATTCCATTATTGTCTATTTTCAAGCCTTCCATTCTCTCTGATTAATTTCCTGCCTTCCATTTTCAGGTTTGCTTCTCTCCCTTCTGAATCTATGTTCAGGTTCCCACCCTCCTATCAAGCTAGTTTAAATCCTCCGCAACACATCCAGCTTGTAAGGGTCCCATCTCCCCTGGAATCAGATCCAGTGCCCCAGCAATCTAAAGCCCTCCTTCTGCACCACCTCTCCAGTCACGCACTGATCTGCACTACCCACCGATTTCCAAAATCACTAGTGCATGGCACTGGTTGTAATCTGGAGATTACTATCTTTTGCGGTCCTACAAAAAATTGTTTTCCTAACTCCCCAAATTCTGCCTGCACGATCTGCCTACCAATATGGACCATGACCTTTGGCCATTCACTCTCCCCACTCAGTGCTCTGCTGCCACTCAATGACATCCTTGACCCTGGCACCACTGAGGTAACATTCCACCTTGGAATCATGTCTGCCAATTCCCCTAACTATTAAATCCCCTGTCACTATTGCTTTTTTGATCTTCTTCCTAAACCCTCCTTTACACAGCTGAGCTACTGCTGGTACCGTAGACTTGGCTCTCGCTGCACACTGCAGAGGACCCATCACTCTCACCAGTATTCAAAACTGAACACCAGTTAGAGAGCAAGATGGACTCAGGGGGCTCCTGCACTACCTGCCTGGTCCTTCATCCTCCTAACATACAAATGGCTCCCAAATCTACAACCTGCATCCTGCTTACCTGCAACATCTTTCTAACCATTTTTCTCTGTATTCTGGACTCCTTGAACAAAAATAAGAGATAAGCTTCCCTGCAGTTAATTCTCAGTAACTGGCGACATCATGTGAAAAGACAGCATCAGTTTTCACATGTACACTGATGACACCCAGCTCTCCCTCATCACCACCTCTCAATACTTCAATCGATTCTAAATTGTCAGGCTACTTGTCCCACACCCAGCATACAATGAGCAGACATTGACTGAGATCAGTAGTTTGGTTGGGTGAAAAAAGCCCATTGCTCTGGATTCCCCTAACCGAGCAAATGGTTTCACTATCTCCCATATTGCATTCCTTTACCATTTTTAAACAGCTTGAACAGATCATCTCTCAGCCTTCAAAACTCGAGGGAATAAAGGCTAGGTTAATGCAAGTTGTCCTTATAATTTAATCCTGCTAGCCCCGGTGGCATTCTAGTGAATCAGCGTCCCTTCAGTCAGTTGTGTCCTAGGCCCAACCATCTTCAGCTGCTTCATCAATGACCTTCGTTCCATCATAAGGTCAGAAGTGGGGATGTTCGCTGATGATTACACAATGTTCAGCACCATTCATGACTCCTCAGATACTGAAGCAGTCCATGTCCAAACGCAGCACGACCTGGACAATATCCAGGCTTGGGCTGACAAGTGGCAAGTAACATTCGCGCCACACAAGTGCCAGGCAATGACCATCTCCAACAAGGGAGAATCTAACCATCGCCCCTTGATATTCAATGGCATTACTATCACTGAATCCCCCACTATCAACATCCTGGGGGTTACCATTGACCAGAAACTGAACTGGGCCAGCCATATAAATATTGCGGCTATAAGAGCAGGTCAGAGACTGAGGATTTTGCAGCAAGTAACTCACCTCCTGACTCCCAAAGCCTGTCCACTATCTACAAGGCATAAGTCAGGAGTGTGATGGAATACTCTCAACTTCCCTAGATGAGTGCAGCTCTAACAACACTCAAGAAGCTCGACACCATCCAGGACAAAGCAACCCACTTGACCCCTATTCATCACCTTCAACATTCACTCCTTTCACCATTGATATATACTGGCAACAGTGTTTATCAGCTACAAGATGCATTGCACAACTCACCAAGGCTCCTTCGACAGCACTTTTCAAACCATGAACTCTACCACCTAGAAGGACATGGGCAGCAGATGCATGGGAACACCACCTGCAATATCGTCTCCAAGCCACACACCATCCTGACTTGGAAATATATAGCCATTCCTTCACTGTTGCTGAGTTAAAATCTTGAAACTCCCTTCTAACAGCACAGCAGACGTGCCCACACCACATGGACTACAGCAGTTCAAGAAGGCGGCTCACCACCACTCCTGAAGGGCAATTAAGGATGGGCAATAAATGCTGGCCTAGCCAGTGGCGCCCACATCCAGTGAGAGAATTTTAAAAAGTACTCATCTACATTGGTTCTCAGTTAACCAAAACCTTGATTTTAAAATTCTTATCCTCGCTTTCAAATCCCTCCATGTCTTCATCGCTCCCTACCTCTGTAACCTCCTCCAAATCTTAAACCCAAGATTTCTGCACTCCTTCAATTCCCCAATCTTTTATTTCTTTATTCTTTCATGGGACGTGGGTGTCGCTGGTGAGGCCAGCATTTATTGCTCATCCCTAATTGTCCTTGAGCTTAGTGGCTTGCTAGGCAATTCCAGAAGGCAGCTAAGAGTCAACCACATTGCTGTGGGTCTGGAGTCATATGTAGGCCAGACCAGGTAAGTATGGCAGATTTCCTTCCCTAAAGGACATCAGTGAACCAGATGGGGTTTTACAACATTCGAAGGTCACTATTACTGAGAGTAGATTTATATTCCAGACATTATTAATTGAATTCAAATTCCACTGATGGTGACTGACAGTTAACTGCGAAGCAATGTTTGAAATTTAAACGAGGCTACTTGACCATGATTGGTCAGTGGTGCATTCTCCATGGCAATGCCACTTGCCAACCAATCAGCACTCTCTTCACATACAGTATAAATTGTTGCTTTCCCCTTGTATTGGTATTCTTGTGAGTGCCCTGAAGACAAAAAGCTTAGACACGTCTCTTTTTTCAGCAATAAAGTTCTGTACTACCAAATGACTGTGTTTAGAAGGTTGAAGGGTGACCTCTTCACGTGTTAAGGGATGCAATATAGTAGATAGGGAGAAACTATTTCCTCTGGTGGGGGAATCCAGAACAGTGGACATACTCTTCAAATTAAAGCTAGGCCACTTAGGAGTGAAATTAGAAGCACTTCTTCACATAATGAGTAGTGAAAATTTGGAACTCTCTCCTCCAAAAGGTTGCAGAAACTGTGGGTCAATAGAAATTTTCAAGACTGAGATCAATAGGTTTGTTGTCTGGAATATGGAGCAAGGGCAGGTAAATGGAAGCAAAATTCTGCGGATGCTGGAAATTTGAAATAAAAACAGAAAATGCTGGTAAAACTCAGCAGGTCCAGCAGCATTTGTGGAGCGAGAAACAGAGTTAACATTTTGAGTCCGTATGACTCTCCTTCAGAGCTGGTAAATGGGGTTGAGCTCTTGATCAGCCATAATATAGTTGAATAGTGAAACAAACTTGAAGGGCTGAATGGCCTCCTACTGTTCACTGTCAACCAAAGCCTCTTTTCCTCCCATCTAAAGACAATTTCAGTGCTTCCTATCTTGGAACTTCTGTATCTTAAATGAAGAAAACACACATAAACATTGGGAAGAATAGGAATCAAAGCAGGTGCCCTGTAAGAACATGAAAGACAAAGGGTAAATTGAGGCACTACCGAACTAGTAAGTTTTAATGTTTGGAAGTGGTACTTGTTACATAGAATGTACAGTGCAGAAACAGATCATTCAGTTCAACTGGTCCATGATGGTGTGTATGCTCCACACGAACCATCCCACACCCGGTTTCATCTCACCCTATCAGCATATCTTTCTGTTCCTTTCTCCCTCATGTACTTATTTTGCATCCCCTTAAATGCATGAGTGTTACCAGAATTATTGTTAGTTTTTGATGTAATTTCAGTGAGTTACTATTCGTAGTAATCTTCCTCCCTGCCCCTCCGGGTTGTTTCCCCTCTCCCATCCCTGTTTCCCCTCTTTTTCCTCACTCCCAGGTTTCTTCCCCACCCTGTCCCTGCCACTGACAGTTTTCCCTCTCCATCCCCCAGCCACCCTACTGATTTCCCCTCCCTGCACATTTTTGACCTCCTGGCTCTTGGGAACTACTCACACTACAGCTGCCAGTGTGAAACCACGAGTAAAGATACTCAATCACAGGGAACCTGGCTCATGAAAGGTAAATGCAATTAAGATTTGCAGATGTCAGGTGCTCAGGCACCGATGGTTAGAATGTCAGATCATCAAATTTTCAGGAATGCTTCCAAATAGAGTTGGCAACCCTACTCATTGCTCAAACCGGCTGGGTTTGCATTCTGGAAAGAATTTTAATATCTTTTGCAGAAAAACAACACGGGACACATCCTCTTCATGGCACAAGTCCAACGAATGGCTGGAGAATTTTATTTTCTCCTGTAACACTTTATTTTCAGTGTCCACCTTTGACAGAGCCTGGGTTCACAAAGCACACGCAGCCTGGGTTCACAAAGCACACGCAGCCTGGGTTCACAAAACACACGCAGCCTGGATTCACAAAACACACGCAGCCTGGGTTCACAAAGCACACGCAGCCTGGGTTCACAAAGCACACGCAGCCTGGGTTCACAAAACACACGCAGCCTGGGTTCACAAAGCACACGCAGCCTGGGTTCACAAAACACACGCAGCCTGGGTTCACAAAACACACGCAGCCTGGGTTCACAAAGCACACGCAGCCTGGATTCACAAAGCACACACAGCCTGGATTCACAAAACACACGCAGCCTGGGTTCACAAAGCACACGCAGCCTGGATTCACAAAGCACACACAGCCTGGATTCACAAAGCACACGCAGCCTGGATTCACAAAGCACACGCAGCCTGGATTCACAAAGCACACGCAGCCTGGATTCACAAAGCACACGCAGCCTGGGTTCACAAAGCACACGCAGCCTGGGTTCACAAAGCACACGCAGCCTGGGTTCACAAAGCACACGCAGCCTGGGTTCACAAAGCACACGCAGCCTGGGTTCACAAAGCACACACAGCCTGGGTTCACAAAACACACGCAGCCTGGGTTCACAAAGCACACACAGCCTGGATTCACAAAGCACACACAGCCTGGATTCACAAAGCACATGCCAAGAATGCTCAACACATCTGTTCTAAACTGGATTCCACACACTCTTGTTACACATTGGCTGCAACACAACATTAATTACACCAGTGTGATATAATTTGATAAAAGCTCACGTTACCATTAGTCTGCAGCTGACAGTGGTGCAAATCATTTTTTTATTTGTTCATGGGATGTGGGCGTCAATGGCTAGGCCAGCATTTATTGCCCATCCCTAATTGTTCAGAGGGCATTTAAAAGTCAACCACACTGCTGTGAGTCTGGAGTCACATGCAGGCCAGAGCAGACAAGGACGGCAGATTTCCATTCCTAAAGGACGTTAGTGAACCAGATGGGTTTTTACAACAATTGACAATGATTTTGTGTTCATCATTAGACTTTTAATTCTAGATTTTTATCGAATTCAAATTCCACCATCTGCCATGGTGGGATTCAAACCCGGGTCCCCAGAACATTATCCTGAGTCTCTGGATTACTATGCCACCGCCTCCCCTTAATTTGTTAATTAATTCCAATAACTATCTTTAGACTGAATAAAGCATTTATAAGACCACATGTTACGGGAGTGGGGGGCAGATTTTATGGAGCACATAAGGATGGGATGCTTGGTGTGTGGGGTAGTTTCCTGCTTTCCATCTCCCTCCCTTTTTGAATAAAGGAGTTACATTTGTTATTTTCCAATCTAATATAACCTTCCCCGAATCTAGGGAGTTTTAGAAAATTAAAACCAACGCATCAACGATCTCACTCGCCACTTTTTTCAAGGCCCTAAGATGAAGTCCATCAGGACCTGGGGATTTGTCAGTTCCAACAATTTGCTCAATACTACTTCTCTGGTGATTGTGATTTTTTTTTTAAGCTCCTCCCTCCCTTTCATTTTCTGATTTACAGCTATTTCCGGGATGTTACTTGTATCTTCTTTAGTGAAGATCGAAGCAAAATACCTGTTCAATTCATCTGCTATCTCCTTATTTTCCATTATTAATCCCCCAGACTCACTTCTATAGGACCACTGCTCATTTTTTTTTAAACTCTTATTTAAAAATCTATAGAAACTCTTCCAATCCGTCTTTATACTTCTAGCTAGTTTTCTCTCGTACTTTAATTTTTCCCTCCTTATTAATCATTTAGTCATTCTTTGCTGTTCTTTATATTCTGCCCAATCTTCCCACCTTCCGCCCGTCTTTGCGCAATTGTATGCTTTAAGTTTAACTGCAAACAACAATTGTGTGTATCATTGAGAATATCTAGAACCAACAGTGACATATTCTGTTGGTGCATGATTCCTGGCTTCAATCCCAAGATTAAAAATGACAAAACCTTGCAGTAAATTAGCATCAAACAATTTGCCTGCAGTAATGTGCTATTTCTAGCCACACAATTGGACTTTGTTAACAGAAAAATTACACTTTGCTTTGAGTGATTAATATTTTCTAATTTTAAATTGAAATTAACCACAACTACAAATGCCCAGCATGCAACATATAAAAGGAGATCAAAGTACTGCAGATGCAGGAAATCTGAAATATAATATGCTGGAAATACTCAACAGGCTTGGCAACATCTGTGGAGAAAGGAACAGAGTCAAAGCTTTAGATCCACAGTCTGCATTAGTTCTGATGAAGGGCCACTGACCTTTATTTCCCACTACACAGATGCCACCAGATATGCTAAGCATTTCCAACACTTCCTGTTTTGATTGGAGTAGAAATAACCCTTTCTACAGTCCCCCAAAAAGCAAATCAGTCTTCTTGTGAGCCTCTCATTCTCTTTCAGCAAGAAATCCAACAAAATTTGGTCTGGCACAACATTAACTTTGGTTTGAACGTCATGTTTAAGGTATGAAGAAAAATCAATGTCAAGACAATAAATTGATAATTTTAAAAAACGAGTAGTTAATAAAAATGACCATTAAAAAGTACCAAGCAGCAGAGCTAACTAATAAAACCTTTTTTGCTTTTAAGCTTAAGAAGCAGAGCGAGCGAGAAAGAGAGAGACAGCTTAGGTCCCAAGTCCTGGTCACCAGGGAAGTGGGAGAAGACAGGGGCTGACCTAAGGAATTGGGTTCAACTAACACCAACCTTGTGTTTGCCTCTGGGTGCACTATGAGCTGGCCTCACTAGAATTCATATGAAAGTGGGGTTAGGAAGCGGGTTGCCTTTCAGCCTGGATTTTCCTCCTCTCCCCACCCGGTGCGTGGATAGGTTTTGAGGAGGGTGGAGGATTGGGGGAGACTGTGTGTGTGTGTCCACACAGAGCAGCCTGTGTGTGTGTCTGGTTCACTTCCAGTCACACACTCTCTCACACACTGGCCGGAATATTCCAGCACCCCTGTGGCTGGGCTGGCGAGCCATTGAAATCTCTATTCGCTTTGGCAGGATCAGAAGATCCTGCTGGCATAAGGGGCTGGAAAATTCCGGCCACTCTCCCTGTCTCACTCTCGCATACACTTGCATTCACCATCATGAGAGGACTGAGGTCGGGAGGGAACACAGGAACATAGAACCCCTAGAACAGAACCAGAGCAGGGCCACTTGTGTAGGAAGTAAAGCCTGAGCCTGTACTGGAGGTGAAAATTGCTGAGGATCCTGTGGTTAAATCTCCATCCCCTCCACCTGCCAATCCAGCACCAGCTGTAACTGAGGATTCCAGGATGTTCTTCTGGGCTTCAGTGACAAGTAAGAATCTGCCCATCCATGGCATTGTGCCCACCACTAGAACTCCACCTCATGTTGTCAAAGCCCTGGCACACAGCCCACACCAGAGACAAACAAGAAATACAGATCAGCGATTTAGGGGGCAGCAGGATGTGCCAACACAGGGCCCAGGCCAGGTCAAAGTGAAGATGAACTGGGGGGTTGTAGAAACAATCCGATAACCAGACAATCACCAATTATTTGTTGGGAACTTGCCTCGTGATATTGACGAGACAGAGCTGAAAGAATTTTTCACATGATACAATGCAGTGGAAGGAACTCTGTATTTACAACAAAAGTACTGGCCGGAAGGGGTCAGCAAGGGCTGGAGAGGTGAGGCACTAGGCGCTTTACCTCCTACCCTGCTCTCTCGGCAGCCTCCAGCCAGGTCTGAAGAAAGAGGAGTGAAGTTTAAAGAAGCAGCACTAGACAACAAGGCCCCAGCAGAAATCCACGAGGCAGGCAAGGGGGGACTGGGGAATCTGTCACCTCCTACTACTCGGCCAATGATTGCTGTCGTTCAGAACAACATCAATGGCCGATCAACCTGTCAATCAGGATGGTCCATGTGTCAGATTGGCTACT
The DNA here is from genome assembly GCF_964194155.1 of Cetorhinus maximus. Lineage (NCBI taxonomy): Eukaryota > Metazoa > Chordata > Chondrichthyes > Lamniformes > Cetorhinidae > Cetorhinus > Cetorhinus maximus. The sequence continues at coordinate 70,221,925 of NC_135883.1, read as the reverse complement.
TTGGACACTGACCAACCAGATTGACAGGCCCCCCTCGAGGAAGGGGCCATGGTGACTAGGACCATCTGCACTCCCCTCTCCCAGGCCCTGGACTGAGGTAAGCAGTTGTTCGTGTTGAATCTATGGCACAAGGCATGGGTGTTGAAAGGTTGGTGTTCGGGTGCAGGGAAATGAGGTGGAAGGGCCCTGGGTATGGTGGTCCAGTAATTCTTGGGTGGGGTGGAAGGGGCGAGGGTCAAGGCAGGAATTGAAAGATGGATGATGAGCTAAATTGCAGGGTCACTGAACAGCCATTTAACAGCCTGCCTTGTCCAATTATTCTGATCCAGCACCATCTTTCATGTACTTTGAATGCAACTGCACCTGTCTTATTTATACCCACTGAGAGTAAAGTGGGCCAATATCCTTCCACTTGCAATGATGTGTTTCCAGTCATGCCTGCTTCTTAAGCCATCTCTGCCAAACGATCATCACAGAATTAACAATTCACATGAACATTCAATAAAGAATGCGCGAAAACAATACATCACATTCAGGAACTATGCCTGTATCCCTATCTCCTCTCAATTCATCACATTGTGAGAAACATGGTGGGGTGGGGACATGAGCATTATCTGATACTATGACATGCCCCAACAATTCATAATAATTGCAAACAATTACAGAAAACAAATTATATTGTGTGTATTTTAACAAGTGAGACAGACATGAAAAAAATCACCCATTCCACCTCAGTGCTCATACTTCTTTCCATTTTCTTTTTCTACCACTACGTTTAGGTGCAACCTCGACACCAGCAGCTGAGGAGGGGGCCGTCTGCTCAGTGTAATTCTCTGCTGCCTTGGATGACGATCCTCTGGAGGCGTGGGTCCTTGAGGTTTCCAACCTATTGAGGTCTCCTGCATAGATGCAGGGGCTTCCCTCTCGGCCTTGCCTGTTTGAGCTGTTGGGGTCGATGGTGGAGGGGATGAGGAGAGGCCACTGACCCTGGGGGCGCCCTGAGACGAAGGCACCAGAGCAGCTGGCATGTGATTCTCCTCCATTCAGGTGCGCAATGACACCTCTCTGTCTCCCTGAGGAGAAGGGGCTCCTGTGGGGAGGTGCAGGTCGCTACTCCCCCCCTCACCTAGCCACTGCTGCTCTGAGCCCATGGCTAGAGTGATGAAATGCAGGTTAGGGCGCGTACGGCTCTACTGTTTGACCTGGCTCTCCATGTGCTCAAATGCCTGGAGGCAGAGCTCATGGCTAGCATGGATTCCTCCATACCCTGCACAAAGCTGCACATAATCCCTGGCATCACCACCATATTTTCCCCCTAGCCTCTGTTGAATGTCCAGCAGGCTTCTTGTGACCACAATCCAAGGCCCGTCATCAGCATGGGGCTCGGCAGGGGCCTGATCCCAGCAGTCCTCCAATCATCTGGGGACCTGGCGGTCACATCCTCCCTCAGCTGCTGGGATGTGTCTGTGGTGTGCTCACTCCCCCTCTGCACTCCGAATCTACATGCGAACCCCACCCCCCCCCACACCCCCCGCAACCCCCTGGTGGATCATGTGGGTGGAATGGTACTAGCAGAGGTGGATGATGAGGCAGATGATGGTGCATCCTCTGGGGCACTAGCTGCCTCACCCCAGAGATGGAGTCTTCGGGTTCCTCCCGTGGCTGTTTCCTACTCCTTGGATGGTGATGACCTGTTGCAGAGAACAGAAGAATCACATTAAGAATAATTAGTTTGAGAGCTTCACATTTCATCGCCCATATTCCACCAGCAGGATGGCTGTCTCTTCGTCTTTACTCCTGGCCAGTCCAGCCTCACCGTCTGCAACTGATCGTGCTCCCTCCTCACCAACAATTTCCATCACCATCTCCTCAGCTGCTGTGAGGAGCCTAATGTCAGGGACTCCACCTCCTATGCATCTCCTCTCCCCAGCATTATGGGTCTGCTTGCCCTGCATGACAAAGTGCAGAGCTAGTGGCATTCAAGTGACATCTAACCCCTTTATCTGCACAAATCCCGATCACACATGTTTGCCTGTCATTCACATGTTGCATTCAAGCCCACATAAAAGGCAAACCTCTAGATGCTTTGGCCTCAGCTGCTATGTGGTATTAAGGCTAATCAAGCATTCACTCTTTTTGCATAGCTGCCCACTCGCATTTATACTCCTAAGAGACTCCTGTTGAAGATGTGACACTGGCACTTACCCTTGCAAATCAGAGCAGGTTGTTGACCTGTTTCCTGCACTGGACCCATGACCACACGGTTGCTTACCTCAGCCAGGCTGCCTTGGTCTGGCAGGAGGGCCTTTTTTTAATTCATTCATGGGATATGGGCATCACTGGCTAGGCCAGCACTTATTGCCCATCTCTAATTGAGGAGGTGGTGGTGAGCTGCCTTCTTGAACCGCTGCAGTCCATGTGGTGTAGGTACACCCACAGTGCTATTAGGACGGGAGTTCCAGGATTTGACCCAGCGACAGTGAAGGAATGGAGATATATTTCCATGTCAGGATGGTGTGCGGCTTGGCAAAACGAGAGAAAGCGCAAGTGGTGCACAGTTCTGGTTACTACGTTAGGAATGATGCTTTGTTGACAAGATCCCAGCTGTGGTGTTCTGGGCTAAATTTCACAAAATGAGACAGGGTAAATTTCATCTTCCCATCACAAAGTTTTATACAATTGGTCTGTATGCAGCTAGAATTTAAATACATATCTTCCCCCACCCTTCCTCAATAGCCCTTATCCCAAGTGTCAAGACTCACAGGCAGTCTTCCCACCCAGACACCAGCTGAGGTCTTTAAATGGGCAATTATGCACACTTATGGGCCTCATTCCACCTCCACTGGTTGAATACCAGCAGGGAACTTGCCAATCAGGGAGGCTGACCTTAGAATCATAGAATGGTTACAACACAGGTCATTCAGCCCATTGTGTCTGTGCCAGCTCTCAGCAAGAGCATTTCATCTGGTTCCGCACCCCGCCTCTTCCCCTATAGCCCTGCAAATCTTTCCTCGAGATAATGATCTGCTCCCCTTTTGAAACCGATGATTGAATCTGCCTCCATTATACTTTCAGGCAGTGCGTGTTAACGTTAAATCCAGGACAGTTGCTGAGGCTCGCTTCAGTGAAGTAGAAAGCAGCAGTCATGCAGAGCACAGCTCCCAACAAATTAAGCTAGGAAAAGCACAAGAGTCAAAAAGAATGTGAACTTGACTTCAGAGTAACTGAGGGGCTTCAGTCTTGGCTCAGTGGTAGCATTCCTGCCTCAGAGACAGAATGTTGTGAGCTCAAGTTCCACTTCAGCGACTTGAGCACGTTATTTGGCTCGGCACTGCGGCCTAGTTTGGGGGTGGGGTTCACTTGTTCACAGGCACAGTGCCTGATTGAAATGCTGCCGGCAATAGAGATGATTGGCTGGCAGCCCTCAAGGGTGGGATTTCCACCCCACTGGGAGAACTCCTGGAATGAAATGACCTCGTGGGGCCGGGAGCCTGCGGAGGGTTCCCTCAGCCAGTTAGGGACTCATTCCCTCAGGGTTCCCTGAGATCAGGTCAGTGGGGGTGTCGCCAGTTTTGGTGGCGGACGTCGGCGCCCCCCCCCTACTCTGCCTGCCTTTATTAAATTCCAACCTGTGTGTCTGTGTCCACGTTTTCCCAGGGCACAATAACAAGTTAGCATGTTCAACGACCCTGAGAAGCAAAACCTTGTACAAAGAGCAAGGCAATTAATACTACAAAGAGAATAAAACAACAATCTATTTGGAATTCAAATTTTTCTGGAAAGAAATTAAATTAGACTTTTAGATATTTTTAAATTTTCATTATCTGCCATATATTGGAAAAAATACTTTTGTGTTGATAAAGCAAACATTTTGGTACAGATAACATTGTTTCTCCAGATAATATTCTTGTGTTTGGACAGCTTGTGTTTCTTTATCCTGTTGCAGTGAGAAGACTATCACACTGAAACTCCATGATCAAGGTGGCAACATTGTTAATGATGTTCTTTATAATTCAGACTGCAACACTGTATTGTTGATCAGAATCCCAACAAGGTTTGAAGGGGCTTTTTGCACAAGGAACACTGCTCCGGACCCAGAAAACCCCCAAAATCCTACCTTTTGGTAGACCCTGTAGCTAGTTATCCACAACCCTCGTGGGCAGCAAGCTCCAGGTTATCACCACCCACTACGTAAAAGCATTCTCTCTCACATTCCTCCCAAATCCCTTGCTCAAAATCTTAAATGTCTCCCCCTTAGTCCTTCTTTCATCACTTAGTGGGAAGTTTTTCCTTGTATACCTTATCTAAATCTGTTATAATCTTATACACCTCTATCAAATCTCCCCTCAATCTCCTTTGCTCCAAGGAGAACAACCCCAGCTTCTCCAACCTAACCTTGTGACTAAAATCCCCCATCCCTGGAACCATTCTAGTAAATCTCCTCTGCACCCTCTCAAGGACCCTCACATTCTTCCTGGGAAAGTCTGGGCAATGTATGCCAAGGAATATGCCAGCCAACCCATTTCTCTATGGTAATTGCAATTGAGATCCTATAACCAGAGAGGGACCTGATTTGAATCTTTAAGCAGCACATTATAGGTCTGTGGTAGGAGTGCTGATTCCTGTTGGTCATATTCTGGAGTTTTTAATCATATGACATTCCCACTTTCAACACTCCAGCCATTGGTCAACTGATACATCCATCCTCATGGTGCCGTACGTTCCCATGGCCAATTGGAAAATAAACAAGCAATTGAGAGAAACTAATACATAGGGATTTGTCAATTCCCTGCTCTCCCTCACCAAGTTTTTCAATATATAAATTCTGATAAAATAGCAACAGGTTACTCCGGAAGAAATTTGTTTTTTTGAAACAAAATGGAGCACACTGTCAGATACAGAACATTTCAGTAAACAGATTGTCACCACCCTTTGACTGTATACAGCAGGCTTGCTTTGCAGAATAGTTGAATTGCAAGACCCTTTTGGCTCTCACAATGAGTGGTCTTGATTGGTGACAGCCTGAAACCTCAAACCAATGTTCAAAAGACTGCACATTTGTTTTGTTGATATTGCATATAATTTGTATCATGCGGTGAATATGGTGGCCTGGTCACAAGTTTGGCAAGCATCAAAATCCTATGGGACAACACTGGGTTAGTGTAGATAGCGTGTAGAAAATAAATTCCAAATTTGAAGTACAGTATGGTTTTCCTTGGCTGTGGATTTCTGCTCTCCCTCCCTTCCTCCTGAGGCTGCCAACCCTCCAGAACTGCACTGGAACCTTTAGGAATGAAAGGCTAATCTCTTGGACACTTCAGCGAATAACACTGATGAGAAAGATTTCCTTCGAACACATTTATAAATTATAAAAATATTGGGGCCGGGAAAGTAAAAGGTGTTTTGACCGACAGTCAACAATCATTTAATCTGTTAACAAAGATTCCGTTCACTCCGATTGCCTGAGGGAAGCCCATAGAATGGGTCAATAAATGATTGTGGGGCAGTGCAGTTAGAGGTCATGCGCTGTTACCTGCAGGAATATGCCCAGCATTGGCTATGCTACACAGAACACAAAACGAAGAATAGAAAATGCTGGAAACGCACAGCAGCATCTTTAGAAGGGCCAGGGGAATATTTTGTGTGAGACTCCCCATGAGATGCTGCCCCATTGAATAACCCAGTGTCGGCACATGCTTGCAGATTGATCACTTAATGGTGCCACTAGAGGGCAGCTGGTGCCCATGGGAATACACTGCAGCAACAGGATGAGCCTTCAAGGGAGAAAATCTGGTAAAGAAAATAACAAGCACAAGAATGAAACCCATAAACCTACTCATTTGAGCTGCCCTTACCATATTTTTCTATGATTTTAAAATTCTTATCTGTGTGTTCATATCCCTGCATGCTCGCATGATCTCTGTAATCTCCTATGGCCCTATAATCCTCAGAGGTCTCAGTGCTCCTCCAAATCTGGCCTCTTGAGCAGTCCCAATTTCCTTCCTAAAATACTCCACCCCTCTTTCCTCCTTTAAGATGCATCTTAAAACCTACTCATGACCAAGCTTTTGGTCACCTGTCCCAATATCTCCTTATGCAGCACGGTGTTGAATTTTGTCGGATTACGCGGAGATGTTTTATTCTGTTAGAGGTGCAAAGTAAATGCATGTTGTAGTACAAGCGTAACGGGACAGCTCGAAATTGATATTTACTACATTCTGAGATTCCCAGTCAATCCAGCCAGTTGGCCCTGTAGGAGATTGCACACTTTCATTGAAGAGGTGCATTTATTATAGGTGTGACATCGATACAAAATGGTTTCATTGATATAACTATGAACGCAGGTCCCCTGACATTGGGTTGAAGCGAGACTTCCTGAAGAAGCAGATTTCACCTTTATTTACTGCTGCTTCAAGTCAGTCTTCTGTACTTACACTTGGCAAATAAAATCTACTTCACAATTAGGCTAAACTTGTAGTTTAAGCTGGGTCTAAAGCTACACAAGAGAAATGTATTTTACACCAATGTTAGACTTATAGTATAACTGCACCCATGCCATGTGATCATATCCATTCCTGGTTACATTCACATTGATTCTACTTACATAAATTCATCAGTGGAGCGGGTTTGTAAATGTGTCGGCTAATTCTGCAGAGAATTTATTATAACCAGTGCACCCTAACCATTTTTTCAGGAAGTGACTGGACTGCAATTCCTATTTTTCCCATATTAACAACTTGCATTATGTAGCATTTTTAATGTAGTCAAATGTTCCAATGTGCTTCATGGGATTATTATCAAATCAAACTGGACTCTGAGCCACATAAGGAGATATTAAGACTGGCGATGAAAAGTTTGGTTGGAAGTAGGTTTTAAGAAGGAGGAATAAGAGGTGGATGAGCAAAGAGGTTTAGGGCAGGATTTCCAGATCTTAGGATGAAGGCAGCTGCAGGCACGGTTATCGATGGTGGAGCCATGGAAATCGAGGGTGCTCTAGAAGCCCAAATCAAAACTCACTTCTTTGACCAAGCTTTTGGTCATTTGTCCCAATATTTCTTTCTGTAATTCAGTGTTAAATTTTGTTGATAACACTCCTGTGAAGTGCCTTGGGATGTTTTACTCCATTAAAGGTACTGTATAAATACCATCTGTTGTTGTTGGTGGCAGTGAGTTAGAATCACTGATGTAGGCCTGTTCCACAAATCACAATCTGTATGTAGTTTGGCAAGATGGATTGACAAATTGAATCCAGCTGAAGAACTGCATAGGAAGGAGTTGGAGGAAACCACCACTAATTCCAACAAACCATAGGCCATTTAAGAGAGGGGACTGAGCCAAACAATTATGAAGGCTGAGACATGAGAAAGAGGAGTAGGCCATATGGCCCTTTGAGCCTGCTCATTCAATATGATCACTGCTGATCTTCTGCCTTAACTCCACTTTCCCACCCACTCGCAATCATATAATGGTGTAGGAACATGAGAGTAATCAGGAAATGTGGGGTGACATGATAGAGGTCCTTAAGATCATAAGGGGGCTTGCTAGGGTGAATGTAACATTGTTTTCACTTGTGGGGGAAGACAAAAAATAGGGGCCATAAATAAAAGATAGTCACCAATAAATCCAACAGCAAACTCAGGAGAAACCAGGGAGTGGTGAGAATGTGGAATTCACGACCACAAGGAGTATTTGAGGTGAATAGCATAGAAGCATTTAAGGGAAAGTTGGGCAAGTACACGAGGGAGAAAGGAATAGGAGGATATGTGGATAGGGTGAAGGAGACTCGTAAGGAGCATAAACACTGACACAGGTCAGTTGGGTCAAATGGTCTGTTTCTGTGCTGTATGTTCTATGTAATGTGAGGGGCTGTTCCTGCCAAAAAGAGCTGCAGAGAAAAAGGGAGGAGGATGTGGTGGAGGGGAATGGGTCCGATAGGAGAAAGATTATTGCAGCTACTGACTGAAATGTGCATCCCGATGATGGATAGGGATATGTGGCTGAGCAAGAAAAGGGTCAAGTTTTTTGTTTTGTCTCCACAGCTGGAGCCCATTACAGAAATGGTGATTCTACAGAGAAAAAAAAAGTCACGCCTGCTAACTGGAAGTGAACCGTGGTAGAATGAGTGAACCAAGGCAATTGCCATCAACTGTTTCAAAAGAAAGGATACACCAATGTGTAAAATCCATTAGAATACAGCGTAGTTATGACTGAGATGTGAATTGTTGATTCCCGGCACCATTACACAACAGATTACAACCAAAGAGACTAAACTGAGCATTCGATAATATTTATATTTTAATAGTTTTGAATTGAATTAAACCTAAAGAATGCAGGTTTGATGTGTTGTAACAGAGTATGGGAAATGTCTGTTTCACAAATAGGTCAGATGCACTTACTGATTCACAAAAATCTGTATCCCATTGAAGCTCATTTGTATTCAACTTCTGAGCACATTGTGCAGTCCAATTATGCTTTGCAAACAAGAGTAATATGTGATGAAAATATCCTGCAAGAGATTTTAAAACACCTGTACATTTAAATCAGAGTAGCTCCACTCTCAAAACAAAATGCTGCATTGGAAAAAGTTGAATTAAGTGCAAATTAATTATTTTTGTGCTGTTTTCACACTCCAGACCGCATGTCAGGGCACCCAGGGATTAGTACCAGCAAAAACCATTAAATATGTATTAATTTAAACTTGTGGCAGGTAATGCAATAATGTTTGAGGACCTGTGTCTCTCAGATTTCTGAAGAGATTGGGCCAATGCACAAACCTCCTTGAGCACAAATGAACATTGGCAAATATCTTTCCCACTGATCTCTCTCTCACTCAAAAGTTGAACCTCAAACCCCAAGTAACAGGGTCTACCTTTGCAAAGCACATACCCAAAGAGTTAACAAAGACCCAACTTGCAGCGACTTGTGCACTTAATTTTCTACAGTTGTGTTATCTGCTGCCAAATGCTTTCAAGTGGTCACAGTCACCAAAACTGACCAAAGGTTTATAGACTAATGCAACTTTAATTAGACTGTGTTTGACTATATCTCAACTCTATCCATTCGCCTTAGCTCCACAAAAATCTGTCAAACTCAGTGTTGAAAGTTTTAATTAACTCCAGCCTCAGCAGTTTTTTGGAAGAGAAAGTTCTAGATTCCTACTACCCGACACCTCTCAACGGCCTAGCTTGAATTTTCATGTTATGTCCCTTGTTCTGGACATAGGGGAGAGAAAAAAATCTATCAAGTCCTTTAATCATCCATTAAGCACCTCAATTTGATCAACCCTGAATAGTTTATGCAGCCCACCCTCAATTTAACCCTTTCAGAATCATGGAATCACAGAATTGTTACAGCACAGAAGGCGGCCAATTGGCCCGTTGTCTCTGCACCAGCTCTCCAAATGAGCAATTCACTGAGTGCCATTCTCCTGCCTTCTCCCCAATACTCTGCACATTCTTCCTTTTCAGATAACAGTCTAATTCCCTTTCAAATGTCTCGATTGAACCTGCCTCCACCACACTCTCAGGCAGAGCATTCAAGACCTTAACCACTCGCTGTGAGAAAAAGCTTTTCCTCATGTCGCTTGTGCTTTTTGCCAATTACTTTAAATCTGTGCCCTCTCATTCTCGATCCTTTTACAAGTGGGAACAGTTTCTCCTTATCTACTCTGTTCAGACCCCTCATGATTTTGAATACCTCTATCAAATCTCCTCTCAGCCTTTTCTCCAAGGAAAACAGTCCCAACTTCTCCAATCTATCTTCCTAACGGAAGTTCCTCATCCCGGGAACCATTCTCATGAATCTTTTCTGCACTCTCTCCAATGCTTTCACATCTTTAATAAATGATCCTGGAATACAAGACAGCTGCAGGCCTATGGCAATCATTCACAGATCCATACAATGGAATTTTAAAAATTTATTCATTCACAGGATGTGGGCATCGCTGGCTAGGCCAGCATTTATTGCCCATCCCTAGTTGCCCTTGAGAAGGTGCACTGCTGCAGTCCATGTGGTGTAGGTACACCACAGCGCTGTTAAGAAGGGAGTTCCGGGATTTTAACCCAGCGACAATGAAGGAATGGTGATATATTTCCAAGTCAGGAGAGTGAGTGGCTTGGAGGGGAACTTGCAGGTAGTGGTGTTCCCATGCATCTACTGCCTTTGTCCTGCTAGGTGATCAAGGTCATGGGTTTGGAAGGTGCTGTCAAAGGAGCCTTGGTGAGCTGCTGCAGTACATATTCTAGATAATACACACTGCTGCCATTGTGCCTTTGTGGTGGAGGGAGTGAGTGTTCAAGGTGGTGGATGGGGTGCCAATCAAGTGGGCTGCTTTGTCCTGGATGGTATCAAACTTCTTGAGAGTTGTTCTTGAGTGTCATTGTCACTGGGTCAAAATCCTGGAACTCCCTCCCTAACAGAAATTTGGGTGTTGTTGGAGCTGCAATCATCCAGGCAAGTGTAGAGTATTCCATCACACTCTTGACCTGTGCCTTGTAGATGGTGGACAAGCTTTGGGGAGTCAAGAGGCGAGTTACTCACCACAGAATCCCCAGTCTCTAACCCACTCTTGTAGCTACAGTATTTCTATGGCTAGTCCAATTCAATTTCTGGTCAATGGTAACCCCAAGGTGATCGATAGTGAGGGATTCAGCAATGGTAATGCCATTCCAATGTCAAGGGGAGAAGGTTAGGTTCTCTCTTGTTGGAGATGGTCATTGCCTGACACTTGTGTGGCGCAAATGTTACTTGCTAATTATCAGCCCAAGCCTGAATGTGGGCCAGATCTTGCTGCATATGGACATGAATTGCTTCAGTGTCTGAGGAGTTGCGAATGGTGCTGAACATTGTGCAATCATGAGCGAACATCCCCACTTCTGACCTTATTATGGAAGGAAAGTCATTGATGAAGCAGCTGAAGATTGTTGGGTCTAGGACACTACCCTGAGGAACTGAGATGTTTGATCACCAACAACCACAACCTTGTGCTAGGTATTGCTCCAACCAGTGGACAATTTTGCCTGATTCCCATTGACTTTCGTTTTGCTAGGGCTCCATGATGCCATAGTTAGTCAAATGTGGCCTTGATGTCAAGGGCAGTCACTCTGGAGTTCAGCTCTTTTGTCCATGTTTGGACCAAGGCTGTAATAAGGTCAGGAGCTGAGTGGCCCTGACAGAATGGAATAAGTCAATTTTTTCAGAATAGGACTATTAAAAAAGACAATTTTAACTCATATATAAATAAAATTTTCAGGTTCCTGTCTTGCCCCAGAGACTACACATAGCTTTACAAAAGTTGCCGGTTCCTGGGGAAAGGGGCTATGTTTAAATAAAATAAATAACAATCCCTGTTTATTCTCTGGGGATCTAGGCCATCATCCAGCGGAAGGCCACCGGGCCCATCATGCCTGTGCCAGCTCTTTCGAAGAGCTATCCAATTAATCCCACACCTCTGCTCTTTCCTCATAGCTGGGTATTTGTTTTTTCCCTGTCAAGTATTTATCCAAATTTGCTGTTAAATGTTACGATTGAATCTGCTTCTATTACCCTTTAAGGCAGCACATTTCATATCATGACAACTGGTTAAAAGAAAAATTCTCACATCACATCTGGTTCCTTTGCCAGTTACTTTAAATCTTTGTTCTCTGTTTACTGATCCTTCTGCCACTAGAAACACGTTTTATTTATTCTATCAAAACTACTAATGATTTTGAACACATGCATAAAACCTGCCCTTAACCTTCTCCGCGCTAAGGAGAAGAACCTCAGCTTCTCCAGTCTCTCCACATGACAGGAGCTCCCCACATCTGGTACCATTCTCATAAATCTGCTCTACACACTCTGCAAAGCTTACTATAGTGTAATGTCCAGAATTGAATACAATACTTCAGCTGAGGCCCAACTGGTGATTAATAACCAAAACTTCCTTGCTTTTGTAGCCAATATTTATATAATCCTGTGTGCTTTTTACAACAGCCTTGTCAACTTGTCCTGCTGCCATGTGAATCCCCAGGTGTCACTGTTTCTGCACCCGCTTTAAATTTGTACCATTTCAGCTTGGTCTCACAAAAAATCTACAAGCTTACTTCAACGGCACATTACTGCTCCATGACCTCCACCACCAAGGACAAGGGCAATAATATTATGGGAACACCATCAATCAAGTTTTACAAGATCCTGACTTCAACACGCACCTTCGTTGTCACAGTCAAATCCTGGAAAATTCTATCCAACAGCGCTGCTGGAGTACCTTCACCACAAGGACTGCAGTTCACCATCAGCTTCTCAAGGGCAATTAGGGATGGGCAATAAATGCTGGCTTTCCAGCGACGCCCACATCCGGAAAAGAAGCAGAAGAATTTCAGCCATGTTGGGGTAATAGTGGAGTGTGCCCATTTCCTGTGCCATTGCATCCTGGCTTGAATTACCTCTTATAGCATGTCAGGCAGGGAGCCGCAATGGGAAAAATATAAATATGTACAAAAAGTTCTATTTTATTTGATATATGTTGAAAAGCTGTACAGAGCATAACATAATACCTGATGTGTTGGCTTCATTCATGGTGAAGTAACAGTACATTGAAGCACCATAAGGTTAGAACTAAACATCACTTGCAGTACAATTTAGTGAACTGCAAGAAAATATATTTACAGTTTTTTTCTTATAAAAGCGAATAAAAATCCAAATAAAAAAATTTAAAAACCATAACTAAAAAAAAAAGTTTTTAAAATGGTATTTTAAAAATTAAAAGGGTTTTCACGACAGGATTTGACTTTGAGGAAGAGGTTTGTCTCTTAATAGTAACGGGAACTCCCTGAAACACTTGGTTGTTAGTTTCTTTCCACACAGCTGACCCCCACTGAAGAATCAGGACAGCGACAGGACCGGCTCAAAGGTGTTGCCAGACATAGATGGGTGCAGCCTCCATTATTTACAGCACAGTGGTTCTGTCCTATTAAAATAAAGACGAACAGACATTATTAAAATTATGCTACAGCCATTTCCTCACTAGACAACAACTTGGATTTATACATGTACGTGTCAGCCATTGCTCAGCTGGGTGCCAGCTGTGGTTCACTGGGCAGCGCTCCCATCTCCGAGTCACGAAGGTTATGGGGTCAAGCCACACTCCAGAACCTTAAGTACAAACATCAATGTTGACACTCCAGTGCAGTACTAAGGGAGCGCTGCACTGTAGAAGTCTTTCGGGTGAATCATTAAACGGGGCCCTATCTGCTCACTCAGGTGGACATAAAAGATACCATGGCACTATTTCGAAGAAGGGAAGGTTATCCCTGGTGTCCTGGTCAATATTTATCCCTCAATCAACATCGGATTATCTGGTCATTATCACAGCTGTTTGTGGGAGCTTGCTGTGTGCAAATTGGCTGCTGTGTTTCCAACATTACAACAGTGAATATACTTCAAAAGTACTTCATCGGCTGTAAAGCACTTTGGGACATCTTGCGGTAATAAAAGGCACTTCTTAAATGCAAGTCTTTCTGTTTAGCACCTTTAACATAGTAAAACATCGCAAGAAACATTATCAAACAAAATCTGTCACCGATCAAAGAGGTTTTAAGCACCATCTTAAAGGACGAAAGAGAGGTTGAGAGGCAGGTAGGGAATTCCACAGTTTAGGGCCTAGCCATCGGAAGGCACGGCCACCAATGCTGAACAGCTGAAAAATCCAGGATGGGCAAGAAGCCAGAGCTGGAGGGGCACAGGTATCTCAGAGGGTTAGGGAGCTGGAGTGGCTCAGTGATCACAAGAACTTGAGAAAACTAAGAAATATGAGTAGCTCTCCTGCTGCTGAGCTGGAAGGCCTGGGATTCAAGTTCCACTTCAGGACTTGTTGGTTACGAAAGTACCCAGCCACACTGATGCAGGAAAGCCAGCGGGTATCAGTGCCAGGTGGTAGGAAGGTCACCTGGCTGTAAACACACCTGCTAAATACAAAAAAAAAATGATGGTTGATATGAAGTGATCAACCAGCATTGTGGTGACCCATGTAGCACGGGAAAAGCTGAAAAAGGAAGGTATCTCTCGAGGGCAATAAAGGGATGGGCTATAAATGCTGGCCTAGCCAGTGACATCAACATCCCATGAACGAATAACTTAAAAAAACACTTGTAGGGCGAGAGGCTGTTACATTGACAGGGAGGGGGTGAGGCCATGGAAGGATTTGAACAAGATGATGAGAATTTTAAATTTGAAGTGCTGATTAAAAGGCCTCGAGTCAATGGAGGTCAGCGAGCACAGGAGTGATGGGTTGATGAGTGAATGGGACTTGGTGTGAGTTAGGACACGGGCACCAATTCCACTTACGCAGAAAAGCAATCTCCATGAAGTTGGATCACAACGTAACCCAGTATCAGACTGTAGCGCAGGAAGCAGTGACTCTAATCTAAAGCACCTCAAAGGGCACTCATTTGACATCAGCGTCTGGGTTGTAAAGGCCCAAAATAACCCACTCAATCATCCAGCTGCTGCATACATTCAAAAGATACAGGAACTGAAGCAGTACACAGCACAAAGTGTGTTACCTGGCGGACACTGTGAGTAAGCTGTAGTTATTCCATAGAGCCGGGATCGTTTGGATGGCTGTTGTTCATCACTCTCGCGTCCAAGGATACGATCCACAGCTATGACAGACTCCCTTTATGAACACGACAGTTAAAGCACAGTGAAAGATTTTGCATTCAACAGTCCAGCTGAAGTTCTCATCACGTTTATTTAGCACATTGGGCATCAACATGTGGTAGGAAAAATTACACTTAAGCCAATGCACTGTACTCTTCAAATCATACAACACACTTGGCTGTCATTCAGCTCATTTACCTGTGCCGGCTCCTCGAAAGGACGATCAAATTAGTCCCACACACCCTTGCACCCATTCTCTCCCAATAATCCTGAAAATGTTTTCCTTTTGAAGTATATACCCAACTCCCTTTTGAAAGTTACTATTTGAATCTTCATCCACCACTTTCAGTGCAACCCAGATCATAACAACTCACGGCATTAAATAAAATTCACCTCATTACGCTCCTGGTTCTTCTACCTTAAATCTGTGTTCTCCGGTTACCGACCCCCTCCTGCCAGTGGCAACAGTCTCTCTACATTTACTTTAATGAAACCCTTCATAATTTTGAACACCTCCATAAAATCACCCCTTAATCTTCTCTGCTTCAAGGAGCTGCTTTAAGTCCCAGTAGATGCTGCGCAAAACTTCCATAGCCACATCATAATTCCTTTTTTAAGCCATTAAACCTAGCAACAACACAAACAGTTAGCACACAATAACCTCCCCTAAGCCCAATAACAAAGTGACCTCTTAAAAAAAAAATCAGGTTTCACTTCTTAAAACTTTTCACTGCGGATACACACATTTTCCAATTTTAGTTGGCTGCAAAAGATGAAGAAACATTTATCTTGCAAAGTAAAAAAAAACACAAAAACTATTAATAATATTTATCCATGAAGTTGAAATTCAGCAAAAAATATTTATATGCTAGGTAACGTGACATGACATTTAAAGTAAGAAGTGATCTGGAGTCCAACACAAAGGGGTTTCTCTAACATGGTGCAGTTTCAGGTCAGTTTTTCAATTCAACAAAAGCAAAACACTGCAAATGCTAGAAATCTGAAATAAAGACAGAAAATTCTGGAAATACTCAATAGGTCTGTGTCGAGAAATAGTTAACATTCGTTGAGAGATCACTGACCTGAAATGTTAATTCTTTCTCTCTCCGCAGATTCTGCCAAATGTGTTTAGTATTTCCAGCATTTTCTGTTTTTATTTCAATCTTTCAGTTCCTTTGGTTTACATTTGTTATGTCCTTGGCCAGACCCCACATTGTTGGTGAGGTCTGGTTAGGGACCAATAACGTTTGGCTTAAAGTAGACAGAGTTTAAAATCCGAGGCACTTGCTAAGAGAATAAAGCCACAAGATTCCACGGGTTTTGAACAAATAAAAATAAGCTTTATTATACAAGGTCAGGGAGATAAAACAATTTACAATATCTATCTTAGACTCTAACAATCAGGGTAAGTGTGACGCACATGTGAATTAACAAGCCAACTGTGGTCGAACATACACTGCACAATAAATGTCCAATGCAACCAAAACAGACTCCATAGATTTCACAATAACCCACCCAGACATCTCTAACGCTGCGTCAACCAATCTCACTGATATTTCCTAACATAGAAACATAAAAGGAGTAGGTCATTCGGCTCTTTGAGCCTGCTCCGCCATTCAATATGATCATGGCTGATCCTCTATCTCGACACCATGCTCTGCGCTCTCCCCATACCCCCGATGCTTTTTAGAGTCCAGAAATCTATCTATTTCCTTCTTAAATCTATTCAGTGACTTGGCCTCCACAACGTTCTGTTTTAGAGAATTCCACAGGTTCAGCACCCTCTGAGTGAAGAAGTTTCTCATCTCAGTCCCAAATGGCCTACCCCGTATCTTGAAACTGTGACCCCTTGTTCTAGACACCCCCCAGCCAGAGAAAACATCATCCCTGCATCCAGTCTATCCAGCCCCGTCAGAATTTTATGTTTCAATGAGATCCCCTCTCATTCTTCTAAACTCCAGTGAATACAGGCCTAGTCACCCCACTGTCTCCTAATCCTGCCATCCCAGGAATGGTGAACCTTTGCTGGGCTTCCTCTATGGCAAGTATATCCTTTCTTAGGTAAGGAGACCAAAACTGCACACAATACTCCAGGTGTGATCTCACCAAGCCCCTGTATAGCTGCAGTAAGACATCCTTGCTCCTGTATTCAAGTCCTCTCGCAATGAAAGCCAACATACCATTTGCCTTCTTAACTGTTTGCTGCACCTGCATGCTTGCTTTCAATGATTGGTGTACAAGGACACCCAGGTCCCTTTGCACATCAACATTTCCCAATCTATCATTATTTAAATAATACTCTGCTATTCTGTTTTTCCTACCAAAGTGGATAACTTCATACTTAACCATGTTATACTGCATCTGCCATATATTTGCCCACTCACTCAACCTGTCTAAATCGCCTTGAAGCCTCCTAACTCCCTCCTCACTGCTCACATTCCCACCAAGTTTCATGTCTTTAGCAAATTTGAAAATATTACATTCGGTTCCCTCATCCAAATGATTGATATATATTGTGAATAGCTGGGCCCAAGCACTGATCCCTGTGGTACCCCACTAGTCACTGCCTCCCATTCTGAAAAATGTTCCTACTCTGTTTCCTGTCTGCTGACCAATTTTCAATCCATGTCAACATATTACCCCCAATCCCATGTGCTTTAATTTTACACACGAACCTCTTATGTGGGGCTTTATCAAAAGCTTTCTGAAAATCCAAATACACCACATCCACTGGTTCTCCCTGATCTATTCTGCAAGTTACATCCTCAAAAAACTCCAGTAGGTTTGTCAAACATGTTTCCCTTTCATAAATCCATGTTGCCTTTGTGTAATCCCATTGATATTTTCTAAGTGCCCTGTTATCACATCCTTTATAATAGGCTCTAGCATTTTCCCTACTACTGATGTTAGGCTAACCAGTCTGTAATTCACTGTTTTCTCCCTCCTCCATCTCTCTCATGAGGGTTTCCAATCTTCACTTTCAAAGATCTTGCCTCGGAATTCTCTCCAAAAGTCACTCCAACATGGATGGCTTCAACAATGGCTCATCTCGCAGTGTTTCAATCTCTTTTTCTGAGATTCCATTCCATTGGGTTCCCGAGTGCACTCGGGCATCAACTCAAGCACAATTTGACTTCTTCGGATGCGCCAAGCAGGACACCACTGCTCCAAAGGGTATCTTTTCCCCAACTGCCCGCAGCACAGAGTCATCAACCTTCGGCTGTCCTCTTGGATCTTCAGGGCTTCTTCTAAGACCACCTCACAAAGTCTGCTCCCTGCAGCCCTTTTTCTAACTGGAGCCTGTTTCTCTGTTCCTCTCTTTTTCTTAACTTAACTGGGACCTGTTTCTGACATGTGTCTTTATCCCTTACCTGGGACTTCCTTTTGGGACCTCTCCCTGTCCCCCTCTCTGTGGCACTTTTTGACTCTGGCACTCCACACCCAGTCACATGACCCAGGTTTTCACACTTTTTTTCTATGCACATGTGTGTCTAGTGACTGAAGGTATAACCTTTCCTACTGCCTATTAGGGGTCACGTGATTGTTCTTGATGCATGAGTCCGAAGTGCAGGTAACCTGGCGGAGAGAGGAGTGGGGGGTGCAGTGGGGTGGTGCTTTATAGTCATGGACCTGCTTCAAGCATGTAGCTTCTAGAAGACCTCCTTGTATTAAAGTTATCTGTTTCAAGTAAGAAACCTGCCTGGCATATCAAGTCATTACAGCGTGCAGGGCCTGTCCTTAGCCTGAAGAATGTAAAGATGTCGAACTGCGCATGTGCAGCCCGCTCCCAGCCTGCGCATGTGCAGGAGGTCCAAAGATTGTCGGGACTTGGAGTTCCTGACCTCCATTCCTGGCAAGCAGGTAAATAGGAGTTTCATAACACATACGCTGGAACTTTGCTCCAAACTGCTTTACATGTAATAGGTTCAGCGCTTGCAAGAAAGATTTTTAACTGAATCGTCAGGGGTACAATTCTTAAGCGGGTACAGGAGCAGAGGGACCTGGGTGTATATGTGCATAGATCATTGAAGGTGGCAGGACAGGTGGAGAAGAGCAGTTAATAAAGCATATAATATCCTGGGCTTTATTAACAGGGGCATAGAGTACAAGAGCAGGGAGATTATGCTGAGTTTATATAAGACACTAGTTAGACTTCAGCTGGAGTAATGCATAGAGTTCTGGGTGCCACACTATAGGAAGGATTTGAACACATTGGAGAGAGTGCAGAACAGGTTTACAAGAATGGTTCCAGGGATAAGAAACTTCAGTTACGAAGATAGATTGGAGAGGTTGGGACTATTCTCCTTGGAGAGGAGAAGGCTAAGAGGAGATTTGATAGATATGTTCAAAATCATGAGGGGGCTGGATTGAGTAGATAGGGAGTAACTGTAAAAGGATTGAGAACAAGAGGGCACATATTTAAAGAGATTTGCAAAAGAAGCAAATGTGATGTGAGAAAAAACTTTTTCACACGAGTGGTTAGGGTCTGGAATGCACTGCCTGGAAGTGTGGTGGAGGCAGGTTCAATGGAGGCATTCAAGAGGGCATTAGGTGATTATTTGAATCGAAACAATGTGCAAGGGTACGGGGAAAAGGCAGGTCAATGGCACTCGGTCATAATGCTCCTTCAGAGAATCGGTGCAGACACAATGGGCCAAATGGCCTCCTTCTGCACTCTTACATTCTGTGATAGTCTCATTTAAACCAGATATGGCACACAGGATGATATAAGGTATGCCAAATGTGTTTTGTTTCAATTAAATAGGTTAGGGTCACAATTTTAAGTGGTGTAAGGCCAGACCTAAGTTAGATGTCAGGACATGGTTATTTTCCCCAGAGAACAGTGGGTCATTGGGACAGGCTGTTGTCTCATGTGGAGGGCACCAATTTTCTGAATTACTTTGTGAGAATTGGACCCATCTCTGACGGCTTTAATGGGTGGGAGAGGTCAGAAAGGAATTTCCCAGATTAAATTTTCCCCAAATTGGCCTAGGCTTTTGCCTCACCTGGGAGATCACATGGTTTTGGTTAGGGCAGAGATTGTATAAGTGATGATGCACAATGTATCACAATCCTATGGGATAGTCTGGATGGGCCATGGGGTCTTTACCTCTCTGCTATTGTTTGTGTGTTTAGGAAAGACTCAAAGGGCTGAGGATCTTTTTGTCAAGGAAAGAGAAGGCTGAGAGACAGCCTGTTGGGGTCTTTAAAATTATGAAACGGTTAAATAAGGCAGACATAAAGAAACTGTTTCCACTTATGGACGAGTCCAAAACCTGGGGCCATAAACATAAGTCACTAATAAATGCAATAGGGAATTCAGGAGAACTGTCTTTACCCCGAGTGTGGAACTCGCTACTACAAGGAGTAGCTGAGACAAGTAGCTTAGACGTACTTAAGTGGAAGCTAGATAAATATATAAAAAAGGAATAGAAGGATATTCTGATAGGATTAGATATAGATGGGTGTGAGGAGCATAGAACTGTTGGGCCCAATGGCTTGTTTATGTGCTGTAAATACAATGCAATTCCATGTAATATATAACACAAACTCAGAAAATCTCATTGAAATAGACACTGTACCTCTTCCAGTCTGTATAGTACAAGTTCCTTCCATAACTTGTAATCCCAAAGGGATAACTGATGCCAGCAAGGACCCTTCTGCGTCCAGTTTCATTTGGATTCATGCATTCCAACCTTTGGATTCCTGCAGAGAATGAAACAGTTACAAACCCCTCTGTGGGAGAACAGAGCTTGGCAGAGAGGAGAGAGCAAAAGGGAAAGCGCATGGCTTACCAGCAGTTTGTTGGGAAGCTGTTATCCATTATAGATTGTCAGTATGGTCCACAGGCAGCTTTGCTTTGGCAGCACATTTAAGGAAATTGAATTAAACTGGTAACCATTAAACACGCAAGCTAAGTTTTAGGAATTTATCAAAGTTAAATCCTGGGAAGCCACCAAAGGAGATTTTAAAAATCAATCGCATGAAATCAGTTTACCACATCAAGAAACTTTGATGAGGAATGATAAATTGGATCGACAACACTTACACAGCAGCATGAAGTGTGTACAACTTTAGGTCATGCTTTTACAAGTATTTTTGGGACTAGAAGTCAACTGTTTTTCATTCTTCTGAGAAACATTTTGATATCTTACTCCACAAAAGCTGCTGCTCTTGGGCCTCTACTAGACTGGACAATAGTGCTTTAACAACATTGACAAACAGGGCACTGAGAATCAAGAGTACAGTACGCTTACTTAATGTTAAACTTTACTTCTGTGTCACCATGCATTCAGTGGCTGATACTGGAGGTGTTACTGGATTGGGAACCAATTTGAAATTCTCATCCATTATGTTCAAATTCCTCCATGGCTGTAAATGGCCAATAGACGTCCTATAAAAACAGCGTGCTCTAAAATCACCTGCTCAGAAAGAACTAAGTCAGCTACATCTGAACTTTCCCATAGAAGGGGAAAAGACCCAGGTATGGGCATTGCCAGTTCCAGATAAAAACAATGAATGACCGACAACTTACCTTTAATGTAGGTAAAAACCCCAAAGCGCTTCAAATAAAATTTAAAACAAAGCCATGTAAGGATGTTAGATCAAATAACTGAACGCTTAGTCAAAGAGGTAGGTGTTAAGGAGCAACTCAAATTTGGAAAGAGAGGCAGAAATGTTTTGAGAGGGAAATTCAGAACTTAGGGGCATGGCACAGCAGACACAGCCACCAATAATGGAGAGATGAATGTTAGGGTTGTACAGGATGCAAGAGTTCCAGTAACACAGAGACCTCAAAGGGTAGGATGAGGTTACTGACATAGTGATAGGCAAGGTCATGACGGGGTTTGAAAGAACGGATGAAAATTTTAAAATTGAGGCAGTTCTGGACCAGGAGCAGATGTAGGTCAGTGAGCCCAAGGATGATGGGTGAACGGGATGGGGTACAAGTTAGAATATAAGCAACAGAGTTTTGGATGAACTCAAGTTCATAAAGGAAGATGTGAAGCTGGTCAAGAGAGCACTGGAATTGTTGAGTCCAAAGTTAACAAAGGCATGGATGAGGGCTTCAGAAGCAGATGAGCTGAGGTAGTGGAAGCAATCGGCTAAGTTATGGAGAGGAAAATAGGCTGTCTTGATGATGGAGAGGATATGAAATCATAAATGGAGCTCGGGAAAAAATAGGATGTCAAGGTTGCTAATGGTCTAGTTCAGCCTCAGACAGTGGCCAAGGAGAGCACTGGAGACTCAGCCTAGGGAACCGACTTTGTGACTGCGACGGAAGACAATGACAACCTTTCCTAGTAAGTCAGGCCCATTCATATCACGAATCAGCCTAGTGAACCTTCTCTGAACTGTTTCTAATGCAAGTATATTCCTCCTTATGCAAGGAGACCAAAACTACACAGTACTCCAGGTGCAATCTCATCCATGTCCTGTACAGTTGTTGCCAACCTGAAAATGAGCCATTTATCCTGACTCTCATTCTTGTTAGTCAGTCAGTCTTCGATCCATGTTAATATATCACCCCCAACACCATGGGCAGAATTTTCCCCCGGTTGGGGGGGGAAGTTGAAGAGCGGGCGCACGGAGGCGCACCTTCAATTGGCGCCCCCAATTGGGGGCACACCACCATTTTACATGGGCGGGCCAACTAAGGCCCGCCCAGCGTGATGTCTGCGCGGAAGCGCTATGCGCTCCCTGTGCAGGTAGGAGGGGTTCCCTAGACCCGAGAGTGCGCTCTTTCACGCATGTGCACGAAAGAGTGCACTCATCTCCCTGAGGCAAAGTGCTGCCTCAGGGAGATCGGCTGCATATTGAAAAATATTAAAAATGGAAAAAAAAATTCCCTGACATGTCCCCTCATGTGATATTGTCACATGAGTTGGGACATGTCCATAATTTTTAAAACCACTTTAATTAAATCTTTTAAAACCTCCATGAAACCTCATCCCGCCCGTGGATGAGGTTTCATGCTTTTTCTAATGCCCGCCAGGGCTCCTGGCCTGCTCGCCAACTTTAATTACTTTAATGTCTCTGTCAATGGCCTCAATTGGCCACTGACAGGTCAGCAGGCGCACAGCTGATTTTGCTGAGACCCTGCCTTCCTGAAAATTTAAATGGGGTGCGGTGATGTCAGGAGTTTCGCCCGATGTCACCGTGCGTCATTTTACATGTCAGCAAGCAGGCCCCGACCCCCCCCACCGCCCGCCTGCTCGCCAACAGGAAAATCCTGGCCCATGAGTTCTTATCTTGTGTAGTAGCCCATTATGATGCAACTTATCAAATGCCTTTTGAAAATCCAAATGCACTTTATCTACTGCCTCCCCTTTATCCATCTTGTTCATTATCCTCAAAGAACTGTAATAAGTTTGTCAAACACTATTTCCCTTTCATAAAACTATGCTGACTCTGCCCGATTGTATTATGATTTTCTAAATGTCCTGCTACTATCGCCTTAATAATGGATTCTGGTATTTTCCGGAGACAAATATTAGACTAATCGGCCTATTGTTTCCTGCTTTCTGTCTCCCTCTTTTCTTGAATAGTGGTGTTACATTTGTGATTTTCCAATCCATTGGGACCTTTGCAGAATCTAAGGAATTTTGGAAGATTACAATCAATGCATCCACTCTCTCTGCAGCCACTTCTTTTACGACCCTTGGATGCAAGCCACAAGGCCCAGGGGACTTGTCAGCCTTAAGTTCCATTAGTTTTCCTAGCACCTTTGCTCTAGTGATAGTGATTGTTTTAAGTTCCTCCCTCCCCTTTTCCCTCTGCTTTTCTACTATTCTTGGGGTGCTTTTTACATTTTCTACTGTGAAGACAGGTACAAATTACCAATTCAAAGTCTTTGTCATTTCCTTATTTCCCATTATTAATTCCCCAATCTTACCCTCTTCGTTTTTATATACTTGTAGTAGCATTTATTGTCCTTTTCTATATTTCTTGTTGGATTTCTCTCATGCTTCAATTTCTCCCTCTTTTTCAAAGTCATCCTTTGCTATTTCCCCAATATTCTGCCCTACCATGAAACTCTACAGAATTGTACATCTATTCTTTCAATTTGATATCATCCTTCGCTTCCTTAGCTAGCCATGGATGGTGCATATTTCTCAGAGTTTTTCTTTCTCAATGGAATATATCTTTGTTGAGAATTATGAAATATTGCCTTAAATGTCTGCCACGGCTTCTCTACCATCTTACCTTTTAATCTATTTTCCCATTCCATTTTAGCTAACTCTGTCTTCATAGCCTTGTCTTAAACTTCAATAAAGGCAATTGCTCATTTTAGATCCACATTTCTCACTTTCAAACTGAATGTGAAATTCTAACATGTTATGATCACTCTTACCTAAAGGATCCTTTACTATGAGATCATTAATTAATCCTGTTTCATGACACATTACCAAATCTAAAATAGCCTGTTCCTATGATTTATGCTCTGTCCTACAGTGTAGCTACTGTCAGGGGGCCTATCAACTACTCCCACCAGTGACTTCCTTCCTTTGCTATTTCTTAACCCCACCTGAATGATTCTACATTTTGATCCTCTGAACCAAGATCATTTGTCTCTAGTGTATTGATCTCATCCTTTATTAATACAGCTATCCCACCTCCATCTTCTTTCTTCCCGTCCTTCCCAAATGTCAAATACCCTTGAATATTCAAGTCCCAGCTGTGGTCACTTGGAAACCAGGTCTCTGTAATGGCCATCATATCACACTCACTTATTTCTATTTGTGTTTTCAATTCATCTATCTTGTTACAAATGCTGCATATATTCAGATAAAGAGTCTTTAATTCTGTCTTTTTAACCATTTTTCCCTACTCTGACCTCATTTGCTGGTGCACTCTTATGCTTGAACACTTTGTCCCTTCTTGTCACTCTGGTTATGATCATCCCTATCGCTACCCTGCACCATTGCCTTGTTGTTCCCCCCTGCTGTCCCTGCTCTCTTCCACGCAACATCGAACCTGTTGGACAATTTCAAGGACTGAGGCTTCTCCATTGCAACCTTCTGGATCTCCATACCAGCCTCTCTCATAGTCACACCCTCCTGTCCCTGACCAGAGACCAAATCTGAAGTACCTAGCCTAAAGGGTGCAGCTGCCTCCTGGAGCAATGCGTCCAGGTAACTTTCTCCCTCCCTGGTGAATCGCAGTGTCCGAAGCTTGGACTCCAGCTTATTAACACTGAGCCGAGATAAGATCATGAGATAAGGCATCCAAATATTAACTTCACAAATCACACTTTAAAATTTGCAATTAGAAAAACTATCTAGGTTCAACATACCT
Source organism: Cetorhinus maximus (assembly GCF_964194155.1). Taxonomy (NCBI): domain Eukaryota; kingdom Metazoa; phylum Chordata; class Chondrichthyes; order Lamniformes; family Cetorhinidae; genus Cetorhinus; species Cetorhinus maximus. The sequence goes on along the minus strand of NC_135883.1, from coordinate 70,196,986 downwards.
GCATCAGCCCAGCACAACAATGCACTGTACGGGTCATAGGTCAATCCATTAGGAAGGCCAAGATCATCTTTCACAAGGATCCGTCTGTTAGTTCCATCCATGTACGAGGTCTCGATTTTGGGAGCAGCTCTATTCCAATCTGTCCAGTACAGGTTACTGAAAGAAAGCAATTGAGAAGTACCTCCAGTAGCTAATGAAATCATCAAAACTGTACAGGCTACAATGGGGTTTGTGTGTTTGGGGGTGGCGGGGGGGTGGTGGGGGGCGGGGGGGCGGTGCGGTGGCAGCAGCGGTGAGGCTGGGTGGAGTGGTTAAAACAGCATATACGTTTTGGTCTTCTTACCTAAGGAAGGATGTGCTTAGCATGGAGACAGTGCAACAAAGGTTCACTAGATTCATTCCTGGGTTGAGGGGGTTGTCCTGTGGGGAGTGATTGGGTAGGCTAGGCCTATATTCCCTGGAGTTTAGAAGAATGAGAGCTGCTCTAAATGAAACATATAAAATTATTAAAGGACTAGATAGGGTAGGTGCTGGAATGATGTTGCTCCTGGCCGGGGAGTCCAAAACTAAATTAATAGTGCAAATCTGGGATGATTCCACCTTAAGTGCGGCGGCGGGCGGGAAAAATGATGTTTTACCCGTTGGCTGCAATGGTGGCTTTTCACGCCTTATTGTCCCAAACCAGCCGCATTAAATTATTCATTCCCAGGATACACGCCATTTCGATGGCGGGTAAGCTCCGATTCACCCTCCACGCTGTCACCTTGCCACTTCACCACGCCAGGCACCACATTTAAAGGTACAGTCAAACTCAGTGTTTCCAGCCCAGGGCAAAGAAGACATGGCCCCGAAAGGCAAGACAACTGCAGCCCTCGAGCGCCTTTTGGACGCCGCTATGATGTCCTCTACCCCTGCTCTGGCCGCAGGAGCAGCAGCTAAATTACCACTCCAGCTTGGTAGTGGTGATCAGTGCCAATGTTGCACAGAAGAGGTTAGCCATCCAATGCAGATAGGGGATGAATGATCTCATCCATGCCACCAAGGTAAGGCAACAATCTTAAAACTCTAACCTCACACACCCAAGCCCATCACACATTCACTGGCATCTCACTCACTGCCAGCTCAAGGGACATCACCACCCATTCTCACACACACACCCCCTCACATCTCCATCTGGCCTCACCTCCTCTGGAGACTGCCTCCTCAGCCCTCACCATTTTGAGGCCACTTGCACAGATCAACACGTGTTCTCCCCACACACACCCTGGGAGACCCTCCTTCCCCAGTAATGCCAGCCTCCTGCAGCCTCTTCCCTTGCCTGAGGCTATGTCACCCCCTTCCCCAGGCAAGACCTTGCCCTGCAGCTGTTGAAAAGCCACCCGCATATGGTTGATCTGGTAGGTAGAGACCTACCCGTGAACTCCCCTAAAAGTGATGTGGTGCTGCCTGTGAAGCCTGGCGCTGATGACTGCGAGTGCCTACCGAAGCAAGGTGAGCAAACCTTGAAGTCCCGAGCGAAATGCAGCCGGCCAAGTGCACATCTTATATATGCTGTTGTGAAATATGTCAATGCATTTTCCTGCCGACGTGGGCAGACAATCCAGTGGTGGGGGGGAAGGGGATGAGTCCAGTGGGCTGGCCTTATGCAGATATGTTACAATAAGGTCCCCAGTGTCCGATGGCAGGAAACGCAGCCTGCCATTGAGGGGTTGAGTGGACGATCACAAACTGGTTTCACAAGTTGTGAAACTGATTTTTGGACTTCTCACCATATTGCCTGCTCACGCCACTGAACACACCCGACGCCAGCGGGCACGGAAAATCCTGGGCATAGATTCAAAATAAATGTTTGACCATTTGGGACTGAGATGAGGAGAAATTTCCTCATTCAGAATCCTGGATCCTTTAAATTAGGTTACCTTAAATCTGTGCCCTCTGGCTACTGATCCCCGATTAACTACTGAAAATCCTCAATTTTGAAACGTCCCCTTTTTAAATCTCCCCTTAACTCTCTCTGCTCTAAAGAGAGTCCCAGTTCTTCTAGTCTCTCCACATAACTGAATTCCCTCATCCTTAGTACCATTCAATAAGTCTCCTCTGCACCCTCTCCATGTACCACAAAATATAAAAAACATCTGTTATGACACAACACAACATATATTCACTGTGTGGTAAAAAACAAGGATTAGCCTCGAAATCTTAGCTGCCCCAGTATGCACCTAACTCAGAATCAGGACTGCTGTCACAAGATCCTGTGCTCTGACCCTCTACCAGTACTAATTTGATCACCAGCCTATGTGAACCAGACACACGATACATTCGTCCTGTTACCATCTACCAGTTCTTCCTGATTTCCTTGTTCAGCTTGCAACTACTCCCACCTCTTGGTTACAATTTCTTTCATAAGTGCTTGTGCAATTTTTCACATACATTACATAAAAAATGGAGCTGTGCTCAAAATGGCTGGTTTTCAATATTTCAAAAACAGAAGCAAAGACACAGAATACGAAAAGTGTCTATTATACACAACTTGGAGTGCACCACATATGTGCGACTCAAACACATAGTCGGATGCAATTGGAGCCACAAATCCACCATACCAAATGTCCACGCACAGGAACTATGCCTTACTGATGTATGTTTAATGAGACACAATTAGGCAACAGACCAGGAGAACATCCCGTCCAGAAAAATCTGTTCCATTGAACTTCTGTGAGTGGGGCAAACAATGGTCGATGAAATGTAGTGCAGACAAGTTATATTTTATATTCATTATCAGGATGTGGGTGTTGCTGGCAAGGTCACTGTTTATTGCTCATCCCCAACTGCCCTGAGGTGATTGTCAAGCCGCTTTCTTGATCCACTGGTGGCTGTTTGATATGACTGAGTGGCTTGCTGTGGCCGCTTCAATTAACAGCCAATCATATTGGTGTGGGACAGGAGTCACATCTAGGCCCAAACTGGGCAAAGTTGGAAGGTTTCCTTTTGCTAAAGGACATTAGTGAATGAGCAGGTTTTATAAGGCAATCCAACAGCTTCATGGTCACTTTTACTGACTATTCAGTTATTCACATTCTCTATCGCTTGAATCTTCTAGGTAAAGTTGTGAATCTAACGCTACTGTTGGCTTAATGTTTAATGCAAACTGGTAGAAATGTCATGCTTGTTACCTTAGAGTAGTTGGTGTTAGCTGACTCACTTGAATCTTTGTAGAATCATTCAGCACAGGAGAAGGCCATTTGTGCCTGTGCTGGAACTTTGTAAGAGCTATTCAATTAGCCCCACTCCATTCCACTTTCCTCATACCTGGAAACATTTTTCCAAGTACATGTCGTTCTTGAAAATATTTTAAGAGCTCCGAGTGGCAGCTAGGGGATTTGAACCCAAGTTTTTGGGGGTTCATCCAGTTCTCCAGTCACCACTTTAGGACTTAATAAAAAAATGACACCACAAGGGAACCAGTGAAGTGAGTGACCTGGAACCCATAAGAGGGGCAGAGTAATACTGGCAGGCATGAGTGTTGGGCATTGACATCAAAAGCTGACAACAGATAACCCCACTGTTAGGGGAAAATTAAAAATGCTAAAAGAGAACACTAAGAATTTACTGAAGAACACTTCAAATCACCAAGCAGCCATGGTATTGACAGCTGAGGGTAAGCAGATGGACATTGCACACAAAGGGGCTTTAAGTCTGTGTGATTTACACAGTTTCAAGAGATGAGCTAATGTCCAGTCATAGGCAGAATCATTCAAGTGGTGCAACGATGTGGTGAAGCCTTGAGAACTGGACTGGAGATAAAACATAACAAAGTTAGTTTAGATATACTCCTCTCTCAGATAGGGACAGGGCAGATGGTTTAGCTTAGATATGGGAGGACATACAAAGACAAGAGAGGTCTTTTGATGAAACACAAGCAGTCTTGAGTTGTGAGAACCAAGGTCTTTGCTTACGTGTTTTAATTTTGATTGGATAATATAATTATATATACACCCTTTGGAATAATTGGTTAGCAAAATCACATGTTTATGTACTCAATAGAATAGTTTTAACACGGTACCAATGTGTAGGTTACTGATTGGATATATTCAAATGTACTGTGATAAGAAAAAGTACAAAAATAATTAAATGTAATCAATCAGGGAGCTGGGTCTTCATTCTTAGGAATGATTGCGGCTCCCTTGCATATTCTTCAATAAAACCGGTAAAGGAAGCCTGAGTCTCTCTGGTCGCTATGTGGTTGGGGATTGGAGTTTCTCCTCTTCAACTGGCCTAAGTGGTAGTTGCAGGATGGGAGGGAATACCCACTTCACCACAAACTATGCCACCAGTCACCCCACTTTTCAAATATTTCCTAAGAAATTTCTGTGGAACCACTGTGCAAGAATGAAGGTATTTGGAATTGAAACAAGAGGTGCAAGGAAGGAATTCCAGCACATTCTGGTTCTCTGGATGTTGATTCTCAACCTTTTCTTTCACCAATGCACCAACATTTAAGATAAGAATCAAGCTTAATCCAAAAAGTGCCCCAAGCTTCCCGAAGTTTCTATACATTCAATTTGTCCAATTGCATTCAATTGTTCTTGTAGCACAGCAGATCTTCATTACATTACAACAGTAACTAAACGTCTAAAGTGCTCCATTAGCTGTGAAATGCTTTGAGATGTTCTAAAGGTGTGAAAGAAGCTATAGAAATGCTACTTCTTTCTTCCTTACATATTTTGAGGACATAAAGGAGCATTAATAGGGAATGCTGTGTGAACTCTCATTCTAGTACATACCCGTTGACAGGATCTACAACAATTGCCCTTGGGTTCACTAGGCCATCAGTAAAAAGCACCCGCCTCTGGTCTCCATCCATTTTGGCTACTTCAATTCTGTCTAGCCCCGAGTCTGTCCAGAAGATGTTGCGGCCCAGGTGATCAACGGCTATTCCTTCAGGGCTCTCCAGGTCTTTAACACAAAAATGTAGACAAGTGAAGACTCAGCACAGAGGGGAAGCGAAGACCAAAAACAGGCTGCAAGTTAAAATACCAATATTTAAAACTCTTTACAAGTTAATCATGGAATGTAAGCCATTAGTGGAGTGGTCTTTAACTGGAGAACATTTATCCAAATAATTAAAAGTTCTCCTCCAAGTCAAACAATATGTTCCGTAGTCAAGTACCTTTCACTTGAAAGAGATTTAAAGTGCAAATATAAGTGTGAGGCACGTTGGGATAGGGCAGCATTAAATTTCAAAACAAAACAAAATTCTTAATTTCACAGAAAAAGTTTAGTTCTTGAAATTTCAACTCTCCAGATTTTGAAAAATGTAAACAATTTCACATTTTACTGTGGCCTTTTGTACGACTTTACATTATGTTGTCTGCCCACCTCTGTTACAACAGAAGCTTGCTGAAGGCGGTACTTCTGGAAACTCTAGAATCAGACATATGAATGTGTGTCCAGTCAAGCCAGGTTCTGAAATCCCCAAGAATTATCAGTTAGCCAATTCTCAGCATGTGATCCTCCATGCATTGAAGTCTGGATTATGTACTCAGGTGTGTAGACCAATGCAATCCCATTGAGCTGGCCTGTATGCTGCTGTATTCCTATCAAAGTGTGCTTATATTGGAGAATTGAGCAACTTATATAGCACCTTTAGTGCAGTAAAGAACCCAAAGGCACTTCATAAAAATGTGAACAGGCAAAAATTGACACCTATCCAAAGATGTTAGGACAGGTGACCAAACACTTGGTCAATGAGGTAGATTTTAAAGGAGCATTGTGAAGGAAAACAGAGAGATAAAGACGTGGACAGGCTTGGGGGGAGACTTCTAGATTTTAGGGCCTAGGCAGCTGAAGGCACAGCCATCTATTGCAGAACAATGAAAGTCGAGAATAATCAAGAGGCCAGAATTGGAAGTGTGCAGTTCTCAGAGGGTTGCGGAGTGAAGGAGGTTACAGAGAGGGCGGGGGGTGGTGAGTGAAGCTACAGAGGCATTTGAATAATAGGATATTCAGCATTTGTACCAATAAGGCCGTCTGTGGGTTGACAGTTAGAATGTCAGCATCATTAAGTTAAATGATGTTTGTGTGCTCTATCTTGTAAGGAACTAATGCCCTTGCTCAAACCTATAACTCATGTATAGAAGCTAGATGCATCAATGGATAGTCATTATATGGAGAAATAACTAGAGAAGCAGTATCCACATCTGATAACTGAGTAATCTTGCAACAGAACAGTACTTCTTTGTAATTGCAGTTTAGGGCCAGACTAGGTCACAAATGCAATAAATAAGCTCCATATTAAAGCATAGCTGGGGTTTGGCAACTTGAATTTGGGATAAAAGCTCCAGACAATGACACATCTGTTTTCTGAATTGGATAATTATGCTTGGCCTTTATGCAGCACTGTAAATAAGTATTGCTGAATTAGATATTTAGTCCTGGTGACCAAAGTGAGTTGAGGGTGACTGCCCTTGACATCAGGGCAGCATTTGACTGAGTGAGGCATCAAGGAGCCCTAGCAAAGCTGGAGTCAATGGGAATCAGGGGAAACTCTCCGCTGGTTGGAGTCATATCCAGCACAAAGGAAGATAGTTGTGGTTGTTGGAGGTCAATCATCTAAGTTCCATGACATCACTGCAGGAGTTCCTCAGGGTAGTGTCCTAGGCCCAACCATCTTCAGCTGCTTCATCAATGACTTTCCTTCCATCATAATCAGAAGTGGGAATGTTCGCTGATGATTGCACAATGTTCAGCACCATTTGCGATTCCTCAGATACTGAAGCAGTCCATGTCCAAATGCAGCAAGACCTGGACAATATCCGGGCTTGGGCTGACAAGTGTCAAGTAACATTCATGGCACACAAGTGCCAGGTAATGACCATCTCCAACAAGAGAGAATCTAACCATCGCCCCATGACATTCATTGGCATTACCACTGCTGAATCCCCTACTGTCAACATCCTGGGGGTTACCATTGACCAGAAACTGAACTGTACTAGCCATATAAATACTGTGGCTACAAGAGCAGGCCAGGAATCATGCAATGAGTATCTCACCTCCTGACTCTCCAAAGCCTGTCTACCATCTACAAGGCAAAAGTCAGGTGTCTGATGGAATAGTCCCCGCTTGCCTGGACAGTTCAGGTGCAGCCACATTGACATGCGTGGTGTCGGGTCTCTAGTTTATCTGTCCTCTCAAGCAATACAGAGGCGTGCGAGGACCACCAAGTGCTCCACAACTTTTTTCCCCTTGGACATAGACTGCAAACTAATGAGTGTTTTAGTGGATGCCGCAGAACAGTTGGACGACTGGGCACATTGTACAATCTCTGTGAAAGTTGGCCACTGTTGGAGGCGCTCACAGCCCCTTGCAATGTCAGCATCCCGGTTTGGGCCAGTCTCCCCCATGGTTCAAGCTAACAGGGCAGCCTTGCAGTGTGGGTTAGGAGGACGCCTACGCCTGAGCTGAGAGCACAGCATGGAGTCCAATGGGCAAAGCTGCCTCCAATCGGTCGGGCGGAGGAAGGTGGGGTTTCGGGCAGCCATACAGCGCACTAATCTCTGGCCATCCAAGTGGTGGCCAGAGTACTCTGGGATGCATTAAGGGGCCTTTAAAGTTAACCAAGAGAAATTCTTAGTACACCCATGCTAACCCACCTGTCCCTCTCTTTTATCCTGCAGGAGGAGTACATCAGGGTCACGGAGCCTAGTGAACTCATTGTGTGCCTCATGGTGTACAGAGAGTGAAGACGACGGAGGAGAGAGCGACTGAGGCACCTCGCTGCGCAGAGGGAGGAGCGGCGCCCTCAGGAAGAAGGGGTGGCTGGGGCTCCCACGCATGCCGTTGAAGAGCCACAGTGAGCTGTCGTGGGTCGGCGCCTAGCTAGACCCAGGGCTGCCTGTCATTACTGCAGATGACCTAGAACCAATGTCGCTGAAGACTGCGCATGTCTAGGAACCTGGTGGCTCACATTACTGCAGGACTTGGCGCCAAAGGAGACATGGAGGGCATCCAGTGGCTGTCAAAGTGACAGTGGTGTTCAATTTCTACACCAGTGGCTCCTTTCAGGGCTCCACAGGTGATCTTCGTGGGATCTCACAAGCCTCCACCCTGAAACGTATCTATGAGGTCACGATGCCATCTTTGCGAGGGCACACAACTTTGTGCATTTCGCCCAGGATCGGAGGGCCAGGATGCAAGAGCGATTAGATTCGCCCAGATCTCAGGTTTCCCATAGGTGCAGGGTGCGCTCGACTGCACTCACGTGGCGGTCAGATCTCTGTTGCAACACGCAGTCAACTATGTCAACTGCAAGGGCTTCTGTTCACTGAAACTGTAGTTAGTGTGCGACCACCACAAACACATCCTACAGGTCTGCGCATGGTTTCCAGGGACGACGCCTACATCCTCAGTCAGTCACAGATCCCTGACGTCTTCCAGGATCCACAGAGGCTTCAAGGATGGCTCCTCGGGGCCCAGGGCTACCCACAGAGGCCGTGACTGATGACACCCGTGCGGCGGCCTCAAACTGCAGCAGAGTAACGCTATAATGAGGCTCATGCTGCAGCTTGGTGGAGCAGACCATCGGGATGCTGAAAAAGAGGTTCTAGTGCCTGGACTGGTCTGGTGGAGCCCTGCAATACATCCGCAGAGGATGTCACGCATCGTCATAGTCTGCTGCGCCCTTTACAATCTGGCGCTGCAACAGGGAGAGGAGCTGGCTGAGGAGGAGATGCAGGAGCTGGAGGTCTCCTCCGATAAGGAGGACGTTGACAGTGATGAGGGTGAGGAGGTCCTCAAAGGCAACGATGACGGGGATGAGGCCCTCGCACAGGCCAGATGAGGCAGGCGCGATCGGGAGGCCCTCATTGCTGTTGATTTGTTGGGGATGATGACAACATGCAGTGAGGTGACCCCATAGATCCTCACATTGCATCTATGAAAATTTGACTCCAGTCTGGCTTATGGCAGCACAAATACCCTCTGTGAGAATGCTCCTGTTATGGAGACGCAGTGGAGGCCCTAATAGTTGCTCGATTGCAGGAGGATGATGACGACATGCAGTGAGGATACTCCATAAATTTTCACATAGCCGCTGAGAATGTCTGACTCCTGTCTGGCCACGGGCAGCTCGCTTGAGCTCCGTGATCAGGGTCATATCATGGAGACGCAGCCATGAAACTTCAGAAGCATCTGATCCTTTGTCCGCCTTTAACACCTGAGCCCTCCAGGAGCTGGGGCACAGCATCACTGGTCACAGATGCTGAAAAGATGGGGGCCAACCCCACCATAAAGGTGCTGAGAGCATACTGAGAGAATGAGAACACTCTGTGGCGCCTGCCCACTACGTTCAGGCAGCAATGACAAGCACCATCAAAGTGCAAGCATCAGTAATGTGTGCAGGGACTGTGAGGCGGACCATCACTTTGGTCTGAAGGCTGCACAAAGCACAGGGAAGAGGCCCTGGACTGAGACACCTGCCTTTATCTTGAGTAGAAAGGTTTCACATCTGAGTGACAAGAACACTGCTCATCAGAACAAGGAGCCATAGGCAGGGAGGCATTCTTGGGAGTTTATTGACAATAGTGAATATTTTGTATAATTGGTTAACATCCATACCCAGGCTGTGTAACTACATCTTCTTAACCTTCCCAACCCAGTCTTGGTGCTACCCGGGCATCCACAGCGGAGGTGGAGGTAGGTTGCTTATTGCTACGCCCTGTCTGTAATGACCTTGATGGGCGTCCTCTAGAGGGCTGAGACTTGGAGGGCCCTGGCCTGCTTTCAGGGTCCTGCTGTGTGGTAGTGGCGCCCTCCTCGGCCTGTGGAGCTGGAGCTGCTGAGGTCACAGGAAGAGGGGATTTGGATGGGCCGGACACAACTGGAGTCATCTGGATGGATGGCCCCAAGGTGTGCACCTGCTGATCCTCCTCCCTGTGGGTGCCCAAGGGCCCCTGGCTGACTCCTTGAGGAGAAGGGGTAGTTGGAATGAGATCGAGCTGCCCCACACCCCTGTCGTATACGCACTGTTGGAGGCCAACTATGGCGTGGGCGATGGAGCTCAGCCTGTGCAGGAGCGACGTCCTGGACCAAGGACTCCATGGTGGCCGCCATCCTACCAGTGTTGACCTCGGTGCATTGGCATGCCGGCGCTATCACCTCAGCCTGAAGGTGGACGGACTCCTCCATCGTGCATTTGAATCTGAGGAGTGCAGCGGACATCCCTTCCTGATGCTCCCGAGCTTGCCTTTGCAGCTCCAGTAACTGTGGCATGACCGAGTCCAGAGGCTCGTCATCTGACATGGACTCAGTAAATTTCTGGCTTCCAGTAGTCCTCACAGCATGGTTGTCTGATGCATGTTGCACTGCTGGGTCCTCACTTGGTAGAGCAGCGCCGACCTCACCGACAGCACAGGACCGATCCTGGTCATCACCAGGCAGCTGGATGGCTCTGTTTTCAAAGTCCGTGAGGACCTTGATGTCAGGCATTCCCCACCAGTCTGCGACTTCTCCCTCTTGTCATGTGCCAGCTTGCCCTGCATGAACAGAGACGGAGAGAGTGTAAGCAGGACGCCTGCCAGGCCAGATGATAAGCATGCCTGGCATGTGTGGGTGGTGAGTGGCCCCATGGATGGGATGAGGACAATGAATGTGTGTGAGAGAGTGTGAATGGTGACATTCCTTGAACCGGCAGTGAGTGAGATCCCTGCAGGTGTGTGATGGGTTTGTGTGTGTGTATGAGTTGAGAGTGATGAGAAGAGTGGCTTACCCTGGCGGAATGGAGGAGATCATTCATCCCCTTGCAACACAGGGAGACTGTCCTCTTTTGCAGAGCGTTGGCGCTGACCACGCTGCCATTGCTTCCCAAGCTGGATTGGTGATGCCGCTGCCCATCCTGTGGCCAGGGGACATCCTGGCAGGACACCACGGCGTCCAAAAGGCGCTCCAGGGACGCATCACTAAACCAGGAGCTGCAGTCTTTTTGCCTTTCAGGGCCATTCTGTTTTCTTTGCAGCAGTCCCGGCTGGAAGTAGTGAGATGTGTGCGCGTGGCTGCACTTTAAATGTGACGCCCGGCTTGATGAAGCGGTGAGGTGATGGCATGGCAGGTGAATGACTGCCCGCCTGCCGGGAATGCATAATTAATACGGCGGGTTTGGGATGATATGGCGTGAGAAGCTGCCATTGTGGCCAGAGGGTAAAATGTCGTTTTCCCCGCCCGCTACTGCACTTAGTGCAAATCTGGGACAATACCGCCCAATATCCTTAACTTGATTCTTTTAAATGAAGCAAAAGTTGTTGCTTGATATCTGAGGCTACTAAGTAATACCATGGGTTGGATTTTACCAGCCCCCTAGTAGTGGGCTGGAAAGCTGGGGCGGGGTGGGGGGAAGCCATAAAACGGCAGGAGGCGGGCAGGTGGTGCAGTGTCCATTGACTTCTGCTGTCACAACATTCTGCCAGCAGTAGGGAAGGCAGAGGTTGGCCCTCACACCCAGAGGCCATTGAGCCACTTAAGTGACCAATTAAAGGTCTCTTCCCACCGCCGCTGGCATTTTACTAGCGGTGTGGGGTAGGAATGCTGCCTCCATGTGGGGAGACCGCCTGATGGCTTGCCTGTGTGCTCAGGGGTGGGGCCTCCCAGGGAACAGAGCCCTCTGGCGGCAATGGCCACCCTTGTTGCAACTTCCCCCTGCCCTTACCAGCTGCGCACCACCCACCTCCACACCCTGCCCAGGCCTGCCTGCCTGACTGACTTCGGCAACCCCAGGCCCCACTATTTGGTTCAGAGGGCAGCCTGCTCCCATAGCATGCTTTCTGCCACATGCAGTCCCAGCAGTGGCCACTGCTCCCGGCGGTGCTGCTGAGACTGCAGAGCTGCCAGCCCTCCAATTGGCCGGCAGCACTCGAGGGCAGGCACCTGTCCTTTAAAGGGGCCGGAGACCCGGCAGTAACTAATCAGTCACTGGACAGCTGAAAAGTGCAGTTGAGCTCCCACAAATGGCTGAGGTGGGAGTTGCTCCAGCCTTCAGGCTGGTCACTGCGGCCCTCGCCACTTGACTAAACTCTGGTCCATAAGTTTCTTCAATAATAAACTTCTAAATCAATTTAGTGGATGTTAAAAGTTTTGGTACAATGGAAAAGAAAAGAATTAACTTGCATTTATACAGGACTTTTGTGACCTCAGGCATGCCAAAGCACTTTACAGCCAATGAATAAGTTATTGAAGTGCAGTTGCTATTGTGATTTCAGAAACATGGTAATGCACAGCAAGGTCCCATAAACAGCAATGAGCTAATAGCCAAATGATCTATTTCACTGAAGCTGATTCAGGATAAATACTGGCTGGGAGAAGAGAGAGGTCTCCCCTATTCTTCTTCCAAATCCTGGCATGGGATCTTTTCTCTCCACCTAATGGGGAGACAGGACCTAAGTTTAATGTCTCAGCTGAAAGACAGCACCTCTGACAATGCAGTACTCGGTCAGCACTACACTGGGGGTGCTGCTTTAAATTATGTGCTCAAGTCTCTGGAGTGGGTCCCACATGAATCCACAACCTTTTGTAAGCGATGGGAGTGCTACCAACTGAGCTCTGATGACACGAAAGGGCATGCAATACCAACTAACTGTACACAAAATAATTCTGTGGAGAATTGGGATCAATCCTACAGACAAAAATCAGACTTAATTTAAAAAAAAGAGGGCCAAGGTAAGAATTTATTCCCTGCTGTTCCCCAGTTTCATACCAACCTACTCCGATGATAGTTGAGGGTTCTCCTCCTTGAAGGCTAGCTCGGCTGATGGTGTGTCCAGCTATGTCAGTCCAGTATACCATCTTGTCCACACAGTCGTATGCAACACCAATGACCACCTTATCCTATCAGCAGGAAAACACCAAGTTAAACCAAGACCAAATTCTTGACGAAAGAAAGCGAAAGAAAACACACGCGAAATAGTTTAGTGGTGTCAGACAAGGCGCTATTGAAATGATTTTCATTCTCTTACAGCAATAGTATCCAAGGGATTTGTCTTCAAAGAGCTTTGGGAGTGAAATAGAGCTAACTCCATGTTCCATTAAATTGCATCTCTCTCAGGTTGTTGGCACTAACAGATCTTACAAATCCAAGGCCAACGATTTTCAAACAGGACAAATAAGTCAACGAGGAACATGAGAATAAGCTGGGGGCTGGATCTTTGGGGACTGTGCTGCCAGGACCCAGAGCTGCATATGGTCTGTATGGACACAACTGTTTTTGCCAAACACGCATTTCTGCATTCCAATAGTGCTTTTACAGACTGTGGTAGCTTCCTCCAGATGCTGACAAAACATCTACGTCATGGTCAGATTTGTTCCAAGGTTAAACTTTGTTCCAAATTCACTCCCAGATGTGAACGTTCCCATGCTAAATAAAAATTGGCTCAGGCACAGGAACTCTTGAGCTGCTGCTAGACAGATTAATGCACTGCACCAGTCCAGCTTCTCTACCTTTCGTCAGCTGTGGCTCAGTTGGTAATATCTAGCCTGACTCAGAAGGTCATGGGTTCAAGATCCACTGCAGGACTTGAACACAAAAATCTCAGCTGACACACCAATGCAGTGCTGAGTGGTTACTGTTTTGCTACAGGTGCTGTCTTTCGGATGAGATGTTAAAACAAGACCCGCCTGCCTTAACAGGTAGGTGTGAAAGGTCTCAAGGCACTATTTCGAAAAGAGCATGAGAGTTATCCCTGGTGCCCTGGGCAATATTTATGCCTCTATCAACATCACAAAACTAGATTATCTGGTTAATATCACATTGCTGTTTGCGGGAGCTTGCATTGTGGAAATTGGCAGCTGTGTTCCTAACATTGCAACAGTGACTGCACTTCAGAAGGACCTAATTGGCTGTAAAGTGCTTTGGAAGGTTCTGAGGCTGTGAAACGCACTATGTGAACGCAAATCTTGCTTTCTCCTTGAACCCATATTATGAATAAAAAAAAATGAAGCTTCCTGCTGAAAAACTCCATCCATGCCAAGGAAAGTGCAACACCCTGCTTCCGTCATTATTACTGTGGGCTGGACTTCAACTTACAAATACAACCAAGTCGTTAGAGCAGTGCAGCTCCAATGGATCAACGAAAACTTGAATATATACAGCACCTATAATGTAAAATGTCCCAAGGCATTTCATAATGTTTCAGAAAAAAATTTGACACCAAGCCAAATAATGAGGTAATAGGGCAGGTGACCAAAAGATTTGTCTAAGAGGTGGGTTTTGGAAGGGTTAAAGGAGAAGAGGTAGAAAGGCAGAGGCTTAGGAGGAAATTCCAGAGTTTAGGGCCAAGGCAGCTGATGGCACAGCCACCAATAGCGGATTGATGAAAGTTGGGAATGTTCAAGATGCCAGAATTGGAAGGATGTTGTGTTCTCTGAGGGTTGCAGGGCTGGAAGAAGTTACCAAAATAAGGTTGGGTGGGGGGGGTGCGGTGGGTAGGAGGTCAAGGAAGGACTTGAAAACAAGGGTGAGATTTTTTTAAATCTTACCCATGTCATATAAAACCTCCAGAAGTACCAAAGTCATTTTTATAATGATAGCTGTTACTGCGATCTGCAATTTTTGGAGGGAGGAGTTTCTACTGCTGGGTGACAATGTGTCCCATTGGCACAACCTCTCTTCAGGTCTAAAATATTTTCTTTTGAACAAAGCTGGCAGAGATAACAGCAGCCCAGATTTTGTGGCCAGCAATGAAGCAAAAGTGCTCACCACCAACCTCAACAAAAGCTAACTAAAAGATCTAGCAGTCTCTATGATGTAGATTGCCCCTTTCCTGGCCTCAGTCTGAACCTGGCACCAAGTCAAGGGGGCTTCCAGGCATCTAGCAACCGTAATATCATCAAGCAGGGTAACAGCCAATCACAGTGAAGTATTCTCACAGACAGCAAATCAGGAAGTAATGTACATTGAGTTCATCACTTTCAATTAAAAATTTTAAAGAGACTGAAATAAATGATTAGGGCACATGACATTAAGGTAGAGGCTGAAGTATCAAACTTCTTAAACATGAAAAATTAAAATGTGATTTCTTTTTATCATAATGAAGAAATTTGACATCCCAAGTATAAAATTAGTTTTCCACAAACAGTGAGGCTGTTCAGGATTTTTTGCTTCCTCTAGATGCTGACAAAACACCTACTTCATTTGTTCCAAGATTAAACCATTCAAAAGGTACAACACTTTCAAGGGTTTTTACAAATAGCATAAAGGGGTAGGTTTTCATCAGTTCAGTGATTTCTACTTGATTGGAGAATAGGGGAACTTCAACCACATTCTCCATCCACCCACCTACACTCCCTCCAAAGGAATAATGATCAGGAGCAAATTTGAGATTTCAGTTGGCACAAGTTTTGAAAATATTTTGAAAAATTTTATGACATAAAACTTGAAAATTGAGGAGGAGGATAGTGATGGACTTAAAGCGAACATAGATAGGCTGGCGGAATGTGCAAACACATGGCAGATTAAATTTAACACAGGAAAATGTGAAGTGATTCATTTTGATAGGAAGAATGAGAAAAGGCAATATAAAATAAAGGATATAATTCTAAAAGAGGTGCAGGAGCAGAGGGGCCTAGGGATACATGTGCAGAAAATCACTGAAGGTGTCAGGGCAGATTGACAAAGCTTTTAAAAAGGCATACAGGATCCTGGGCTTTATACATACATACGAAGAGTACAAAAGGTAGTTATGGCAAATGTTCATAAAATATTGGTTTAGTTTCAACTGGAATTGAACATAAAAGGAAGGATGTTATGCTTCAGTTATACAGAGCGTTAGTGAGATTGCATCTCGAATATTGTGTGCAGTTATGGTCTCCTTATTTAAGGAAGGATGTAACTGCTTTGGAGACAGTTCAGAGGAGGTTTACTAGATTGATACCTGGAATGAACGGGTTGTCTAATGATGAAAGGTTGGACAGACTGGGCTTGTTCCCACTGGAGTTTAGAAGAGTGAGGGATGACTTAATTGAAGTGCACAAGATCCTGAACGGTCTTGACAAGGTGGACATGGAAAGGATGTTTCCTCTTGTGGGTGAGTCCAGAGCTAGGGGGCACTGTTTTAAAATTAGGGGTTGCCCTTTTAAGACAGAGATGAGGAGAAATTCTCTCTTTCAGAGGGTTATGTGACTTTGGAACTCTCTGCCTCAGAAGGTGGTGCAGGGTCATTGAATATTTTTAAGGTGGAGGTAGATAGATACTTGTTAGGCAAGGGAATCAAAGATTATCTGGGGTAGATGGGAATGTGGAATTCGAAACACAAACAGATCAGCCATGATCTTATTGAATGGCAGAGCAGGCCGAATGGCCTACTTTTGCTCACATTTCATATGTTTTTATAGAGTATTGTGTCCAATTCAGAGCACCACATTAAGGGGGATGTGAAGACATTGAAGAAGGTGCACAAAAGATCTATGAGAATGGTTGCAGGGATGAGGGATTTCTATTGTGTGGATAGATTGTG
The DNA here is from genome assembly GCF_964194155.1 of Cetorhinus maximus. NCBI lineage: Eukaryota > Metazoa > Chordata > Chondrichthyes > Lamniformes > Cetorhinidae > Cetorhinus > Cetorhinus maximus. The sequence continues at coordinate 70,180,493 of NC_135883.1, read as the reverse complement.
AAGCTGGGGCTGTTCTCCTTAGAGAAGAGAAAGCTTAGAAAAGATTTGATAAAGGTTTTCAAAATCATGAGGGGTCTAGGCAGAGTGGATAGAAAGAAGCTATTCCCAATGGTGGAAAGGTTGAGAACCAGAGGACACTGATTTAAGGTGATTGGCAAAAGAATCAGAGGTGATGTGAGGAAAAACTTTTTTTTTTTTTACACAGTGAGTGGTTAGAATCTAAAATGCACTGCCTGAACGCGTGATGGTGGCAAACTCAATTGTGGCTTTCAAAAAAGGAATGGGCTATGGGAAAAGGGCAGGGGAGTGGCACTCAGTGAATTACTCTTGCAGAGAGCCAGCACAGACACAAGGGGAAAATGGCCTCCTTCTGCTCTGCATTCTGTGGTCCATTCTTTAAAAAGTCACCGTATTCTGTAAAATATCCTAACTTGCACCAAGTTCTGTTCACCCACATCCTTGTGCTTGAAAATTGGACACAATACTCCAGCTGAGGCCTAGCGTGTGAATTACAAAGGTTTAGCACAACTTGCTCACTTTTGTACTTTATGCCTCTACTTATGAAGCCCGGAATGCTGTAGTTTCTTTTTTGTATAAACTGCTTCATCAACTTGTCCTGCTACCTTCAAAAGATGTGTGTCCATACACACTACCCTGGTCACTCTGCTCTGCACCCCCTGTAAAATTGTAGCATTTAGTTTACATTGCATCTCCTCATTCTTTCTTTCAATAGAGAAATCAGTGATAAAAAATTGTTCTCATTTATGGTTGATACCCATTAGTACAAAATGCGCAGAAAAGAACATACATGTTCGAATGCCCTGTGCCTTTTGTGATTTTCATGGCAGGGTGTGAGAGAGGGGGAGGTGGAGGGGCTGCAGAAGACGACAGTCAAGGAGCGATATTAAACAGCTGCTGACCTCAGGATGCTCAGCTAATGAAAGAGTTGGGGCATGGGGTGAGAGCAGAGACAGGGCAGGATTAGATTTAACTCAGTGCCTTGGAGCACACTGCAAGGTCTAGCTAAGACCAGCTGTCTTCCCATTCTCATTTAGTCATTGGACAGCACTAAAATCTGCTCAGGTAGGTGGAGACTGATAACATATTGCAGAACTCACTGGATACAATGAAAATTACACCCTTGGGGCACCAGAAGTCTTTTGCTCAGATAGTAATGTAGTCAATGCTGCTATTCCAGTTGTCAGCAATTAATCCCAATAAAAATGGCTTCTGAGTTCCTGCCACCCTCCAAAGGTGGATTTTTTTTTTAAACCAGACATTGATACATGATAAGACTCAAATCAACTGGGTTCAGTTTAACATATGTCTTGAACGTACAAATTTCCATGAGCCTGCCCACCATTTCATAAGATCATGGCTGATCTAACTGTGGCTTCTACTTTCCTGTCTGCCCCTTTAACTCCCTCGTCAGTCAAGAATCTATCTATCTACTCAACCTTAGAAATATTCAATGACCCAGCCTCCACTGCTCGCCAGAGAAGAAAATTCCGCAGGCTAATGACCTTCTGAGAGAAAAAATTCTCATCTCCATCATAAATGGGAGACCCCTTATTTTTAAACTGTGTCCCCTAGTTCTAGTCTCTCCCACAAGGGGAAACATCCATCTCAGCATCCACCCTCACATCCCCTCAGGGTCCTATAAGCAACGAGGAACTATAGGCTCCCCAAGCTCCTGGGTAATGTAAAAAAGGCACAAGGCTTGAACATATTCCTTTTCTTTCCAGACAACAGGGAGCCTGTGTACCTTTTTTTTTAAATTACCCAGGAGCTTGGGCAGACTGGAGTTCACCATTGTTTTGTCCATGGCAACACGTCGGCCAATGAGAGTCCACTTGCCAACCAATTAACCCCCTTTTCTCCTGTAGTATAAATTGTTGTGATCTTTTGAAATTTGGCATCCTTGTGTTTGTCCTGATGAGTGGAAAGTTTCGGCAGCATGTCTCTCTTTTCAGCAATGTTCATGTTCTGTACTACCAAGCGACTGTTTATACAGAAAAGAACAAACTTTCTTTCAATACCACCTTTCATGACCTTGGGATGATCCAAAGCACTTCCAGTCAATTAAGTATTTTTTTTTTTTAAGTAGTCACTGTTGCAATGCAAGAAGCACAGAGAGCCAATTTGCACACAGCATGATCTCACAAACAGCAATGAAATAATCACAATCACAGAATTGTTACGGTGCAGAAGGAAGCCATTTTGCCCATCGTGTCTGCACTAGCTCATGAACGAGCATTATGACTTATTGCCATTTGCCTGCCTTTTCCCTGTAACCCTGCACATTATTTGAATAGAAATAATCATCTAATGCCCTCCTGGATGCCTTGATAATGACCACATCATTTTAGAAAAAAATGTTGGTTAAAGAATAAGTATTGGCTATCACACCAGGGAGAGCTTCCCTGCTTCTTCTTTTGTCATGCTATAGAATCTGTTATGTCCACCTAAGAGGACAGACAGGGCCTCACTTTATTCACTCACCTGAAAGTCGTCACATCTGACAGTTTAACACTCCCTTAGGACTTGGCTGGCGGTGAGGGTGCCTAGATTATAGTCTAAAATAACACTAAATCTATTACTAAACTTGGTACTTGAATGCTTTAATAACAGATTAATCACAAGATGGCACCTTCATGTAAGTTGGATCCCTGGTATGTTTAAAGCAAAGCTCTTGAAAATTTGCACAGACTATCAGAAAATGATCTGTTGTTACATTGCATTTATTGAATAATTTTTGTTTTGATGAACTGTACTTTTGGAACACTGCTTACAGGAACATGAAGTAAAGTCTTTGCTTCATTTTTCTTCAGGCTGGAACCCTCCACTGGGATGTGATCTATTTTTCCACTTTGCGCATAGAGGAGGTGTGTGCCTGGGGGCAGTGGAATGACATCTGGTCTAGTCGTGGGCCCAACTATAACAGTAGGAGTGACTGTCTCAAGGCCTGTCAGAACAGGGAAGGAAACCAGATGGTCATGTTTAGACAGCACTGCATCACACCATTTAAACAAACACTTATATTCGGGGCCGTGCTCAAGTTAACCCCTTCAGTCAGCCTTCATTGCTCTATCCCATTTCCAAAGAAAAGGATCTGGGTACAGCAACACAAACCATTAAGAGTAGCAACAAAGGTTTACCAAGGCCATTTCAAAAACTGCAGTCTGAGGCTCTTTTCTAGCCGAATTGAATTGAAAAGCAAGGAAGTTATGTTGAATTTATACAGAACCTTGGCAAGACCCTGCTTAGAGAACTGAGGGTTCTTAGAATACTACACATAGTTCTGGTTTGCATATTTCAAAAAGAATATTGAGGTTTTGGAAAAAGTGAAAAAAAGATTTGTAAGGATGATACCAGAGTTGAGATGCAACAACTTTTAGAAAAGACTGAACGGACTGGGGTTCTTTTCTCCAAAAGAAGGCTGAGGAGTGGCCTAATAAAAATCTTTAAAATTATGAAGTAATTTGATAGGGTAGACATAAGCAAGATGTTTCCACTTGTAAGGGAAGCCAGAACTAGGGACCATAAATATAAGACAGGCACTCATTAATCCAATAGGGAAAACTTCTTTACCCGGAGGCTGTTCAGGGTGTGGAACTCACTACCACCTGGAGAAGTTGAAACAAAGAGCATAAGAGGAAATCCTACCTTTAAGGGGAAACTAGATAAGCACATGATGGCGAAGGGAATAGAAGGTTCATGTTTGAAGGTGTTTAGATGAAGAAGTTTGGAAGGAAGCTTTGTGTAGAGTATAACCAATGACAGGGACCAGTTGGGCTGAATGGTCTGATTCTATGCTGCAAATTCTATGTAAGATCTCCATTCAAATCTTAAATCAAAAGCACCAAATTGCTTTTAATGTTACTAAACATATACAAGGCAAAGACATTAAAATGAACCACAGATTAAAGAGTGGGAACATATTTGTTACAATAATACAAAAGTGAAAAAAAAAAGTCTGGAAATCTGAAAAGGAAACAGAAAAGGGGTGGAAATACTCAATAGATCTGGCAGATCGGTGGAGAGAGAAACAGAGCTAACATTTTGGGTCGATGATGTTTCATCAGAACTCAGAAAAAATTAGAAATGTAATATGTTTTGAGAAAGTGAAAGCGGGGAGCGTGTGATAAGGTGGAGGGCAGGAAAGATTAAATGGCAAAAGGTTTCATGGTACAAAGCCAAAGGGAATGATAATGGGAGAAGGATAAGAATCAAAAGATGTGTCTAGAGGAGGTGCAAATGGCAAGGCCCTGAATAGCTGCTGCCCAAAAGCAAAGAAAATGAAGAGAGAATTGAAAGAGAAACTACAATAATTTTCATCTATATAGCGCTTTTTTTTTTAACATTGTAAAATATTCCAAGGCTCTTCACAAGATTATCATCAGCCAAGAATTTGGAATTTGACACCGAGTCACACAGGGAGATATTAGGAGAGGCGATCAAAAGCTTGGTCACGGGGGTAGGTTTTAAAGAAGGAAAAAGGTGGAGGGGTTTAGGGATGGAATTCCAGAGCTTTGTGCCTAGGCAGTTGAAGACATGGCTGCCAATGGTGGGGCAATTAAATTTGGAGAAATGAAAGATGTCAGAATTGAAGTATTACAGTTATCTCAGAGGATTATAAGACTGGAGGAGAATACAGTGTTGGGGAAGGGGCTAAGCCACATAGTGATTTGAAAACAAGGATGAGAATCTTAAAATCAAGGCGTTTCCAAACTGGGAACCAATATAGGTCAATCAGTAAGCACAGATGATGATGAGAAAATGGGACTTGGTGAGAGTTAGCATAAGGGTAGCAGAGTTTTGGATAGGCTAAAGTTTACAGAGGGCAAGGATGGGTTTTTCAGAGAGATGGCCATGGGGTGGGGGCTGTTAACAAGGCTGTGATACAGCTGAAGAATTCAGTTCACAGTGACCAAGAATAACTCTCAACAAGTTGATGCTCTCTTACAAATCTTTACATTGCTCCGTGGCTTGAATCTTTACCCTAATGGTTCTTCAATAGATTCGATTACATTTGGGAGTTTAGCAGTTCATACATTTCATTATCTTGACTAACGTGACCGTTATATTCTCTGCCCTCCACATGATTCTACATCACACAACAGGGAATGAGTACAAATACCAGAAGGACATGAGCTAATCTCCAATCGAAGACTGGTGTTATTTTCAATTTAAGTGCAAGTTTATGACAACGGAGTGCTATTAGGTTTAAACTCTCCATGCAGCTAGGATTCTGATCTCTGAATTTGGAAATCCCTCTTTAGGAAAGTAGATTATTGTAGTCAAGAGCATTTTAAAATCACGGACAGCCCACATCTACAGGAATGTTTAAGAACTTGTCTCTCCTGAGGCTGCTTGCCAGATTAGACTAGTTTCAAGTTTTTTTTCAAAAATGATTTACAAATGACCAAAAATAGTCATCAACTTGCAGCCAAACAGGTTAACAAGGTGATGATTTTATTTATGGAACTTGTTGCCTTATATGTATTAAAAATTCACATCTCAATTAGCTGTGCCATGAATAACTTTTTTTATACAAGCACTTTACTGTAATGGATGGCAAATTCCAGAAATACCATCTCTTTTGTAAACATGGCAGGTGGGGGGGGGGTGAAACTTTGCAGGCCACAAACTCAAGCCAAATGCCTCGGCAGTATTTCTGCACAGACACTCTATGACAGTCCAAAGTTTCCTTATAAGAGCTGGAAAAGAGAACTGCAGAGTATTACTGGCGAGGTGGATTTGCTCCATGAGCAAGTTGAGGATTGTGCATTCAAACTTTCCAGCTGACTAATACTTCTCTCAAGCAATGCTGCTGGAAAGAATGAGGCTGTCAAGAGAAAACCAGAAGTAAATGTTTTAAACAATTTTATTTTCCACAGGATCAACCAAAACTATCTGAAAACAATTATGCTTAAGCTTTCACTTTGAAGCCTCTCAGCAGGTGACCAGCTGAATGATTTTGTGGGATTTGCCTCCAATTCCACTTCATTCTGGCCTGTCGCACATGCCCCACTTCCTCCATCCCTCGTTAGCAGCTGTGCCTTCAACCATCCAGGTGTGAAGTTCTGAAATTCTCTTGCTAAGCTCCTTTCTGTTTTGCTCTCCTTATTTATGACCCACTTCAAAATCTTTGGCCCAGCTTTTGGTCATCAGTCCTAACACCACTTTCTCTGGCTCGTTCTCTCTCTCCTGTGAAGCACCTTGGGATGATTTACCGCATTAAAGGTGCTAAGCAAACACAAGTTGTTGATGTTGTAAAGCAAACATTGTAAACTATGGGATAATTTCGACATCACTCAGATATTTAAAACATCTCAAACAAATGTCTCCAGTTTCAAACTGGTCATTTTCACACAACTGTTACAGCACAGGAGGCTATTTGGCTCATCATGTCAGCATCAGCTTTCCAAATGAGCAACATGCCTAGTGCTATTCCCCTGCCTTCACCTTGTAACTCTGCACATTCCTCCTTTTCAGATAACAGTCTAATTCCCTTTTGAATGTCTCGATTGAACCTGCCTCCACCACACTCTCAGGCAGTGCATTCCAGACCTTAACCACTCACTCTGTGAAAAAGCTATTTTTCATATCTCATGTTGCTTTTGCTTCTTTTGCCAATTACTTTAAATCTGTGTCCTCTCATTCTCGATCCTTTCACAAGTGGGAACAGTTTCTCCCTTTCTACTTTGTCCAGACCCCTCATGATTTTCAATATCTCTATCAGATCTCCTCTCAGCCTTCTTTTCTCTGAGGAAAACAGTCCCAACTTCTCCAATCTATCTTCATAACGGAAGTTCCTCATCCCTGGAACCATTCTCGTGAATCTTTTCTGCACTCTCTCCAATGCCTTCACATCTTTCCTAAAGTGCAGCGGCCAGAACTGGACGCAATACTCCAGCTGAGGTCAAACTAGTGTCTTATACAAGTTTAACATAACCGCCTTGCTCTTGTACTCTATTTTAATGGATCATTTGCATTTTTTTATTTTTAATAACTTGATCCAAGAGGGCCAATACTTACAAGGGGGTTGCACTCCTCGGCTAGTCCTGGTTCCTGCAATTTCATTACCATTTGTGTCCACACACCAGCAGCTTTCTTGGTTTGAGAGGCACTGGACTGGCATATAGTTCCCATGAACATCACAATCGGGGATGTAGTAGCCAGCAGGCCTGTGTCCTCTTGGCTGTAAACTGCTCCGGACACTGTCCCTGTGAAGTTCACATTGCGTTTTCTCAGAGCCTGTTGAGGAACAAATTGGAATTGCAGTGTTAAAAGGTCTGAGTGCACAGAGAATGGCTCATTAACCAATTTATGACAGGTTAGGATATTTAGGTAAATCAGATACAGAAAATATCTGTGAAAAAACATAGCCTAATCTAACTAATGTTTTCAAACAGGTTCATCATTACATTGTTTTCTTGACCCTTAAATTGCTTTCCTTACCAATATAATTCTGTGTCAAGAAAGTTGGCAGGCAGAAAGCACCTGCCAATCAAATCAGCCGATGGAATCATCAAGGAAGGTCCATCTTCCAATCCATTCAAAAGTCATCACTCAAGAAAACAAATAAACAACCCTCAGCCTCCCCAACCCACCTGCATTTTACAACTTCTCTGTGAGGTCCATACTTAGATTGATGACACATGGTTCCTGCTCACCTCATCCAACTCCCCGTGCTCAACATCCTCCAATTGGGTATTGAAACACAGACAGTGCCTTGGTTGAAGTCACCAATATTCTGCACCACTGTGGCTTGTTGTCTTTCCTTCTGCTCACCTGCCCTGCCCCCACATCTAACCACTTTGAACAGCTCTCACAGTTCCACTTATACCTGTCTGTCCATTCAGATCCCAACACACTCTTGAAAGAAAAGCAGGAGAGTGCTCCCTGATGTCCTGGGTCAATATTTATCCCTCCATCAACATCATTGAAACAGACTGCTGTGAAAGGCATCATATAAATGCAAGTCACTTCATTCTTAAAATTGGCTCATTATGCATCCTTGATTTCTTCTTCCAGGACTCCATGGCCACCTCTAGTGTGGGCACAGCTTCCTACTCAATCCCGTGCTAATCATTAATTACACATGACCCCTTGGCAACATTGTCTGCGAAGGCATCCGTATGATACCCTACTCCAGTTTTTCAACAGCAACCCATAAACTGTTACTCCACTTAGCAACACCCTGTCCAGCATCAAGTTCTGGGTCAATTACAAATGCCTTTGGTACAGTATTGGGAAAATAAAACCCATCCTCGCCAGCTCCCAGATATGAAGTTACACAGATAGACTCCATCAATCTCCCGATAGGCTATTTATCCCCTCAAGTCTTTTCTGCCATTCTATAACATAGTGGCTGATCTACATCTCAACTCACATTAATTCCATCTTTGCACCATCTTTTGCCTAACAAAACCTCTTTGCATTCCAACCAGTGAAGATAAAGATCAATATTCCGTTAGCTATGATTACTTTTTGTACCTATGCCCTTGCTGTTCTTTCAATTGTGGATTCCTCAAATCACTTTAACAGGTAGATGAGGCCTCTAACTGCACCTCAGACAGTGCAGCACTCCACTGGAATGTCAGTTAGATTATCTGTTCAAGTCTGTAGTGGGAGCTTGAATCCACAATCTTCTGGCTCAAGAGGTGAGAGTGCTGTCAGCTGAGGTACACTGCCAAAACCTCTCATCTGCTGGGGAACATAGGAACAGGAGCTCAAGCCCATCAAGTCTGTTCTGTCATTCAATGGAGATTATGGCTAACTTGTGACCCAACTCCACATACCGGCCTTTGTCTATTATCTCTTAATACCTTTGCTTAACAAAAAATCTAACTATCTTAGTTTTCAATTTAACAATTAAGCCAGCATCAAGTGCCATTTGCAGATAGGAGTTTTAAACTTCTACCACTCCTTTGTGTAAAAGCAGTTCTTAACTTCACTCCTGAAAGAAAAGCAGAAAATACTGGAAATACTCAGCAGGTCAAGCACCGCCTGTGGAGAGAGAAAGAGAGTTAATGTTTCAGATCTGTGATCTTTCATCAGAATATCTAGCATCCACAACATTTTGCATTTCACTCCTGAAAGTCCTGGCTGTAATTTTTAGACTATACTTCCAAGTCCTGGACTCCACAACCAAAAAGACTAGATCATCTCAGCTGCCTCCCTTAATATCTTGGAAACTTCGATCAAATCATCCATTAACCTTTTAAATTACAGGGAATACAACCCAGTTTTGTGCAATCTCTCCTCGTAACTTAATCTCTGGAGTCCAGGTATCATTCTGGCAAATCTACCAGATTTATGGTTTCCAGTAGAGTTTGGGAATGGGAGAGCCAACTTTAAAATGGGTTGGTAGGTAGGCAGTTCTGCAAGGACTCAAGTATAGAACAGGATCAAAAAGGTCAAAGCAAAATGCTGTGGATGCTGGAGATCTGAAATAAAAACAAAGTGCTGGAAAAATTCAGGACTGCCAGCGTCTGTGGGGTGAGTTAATGTTTTGAGTCCTGTATGACTCTTCTTCAGAACGGTCAAAAAAGTCAAGCTCTACTTAAGAGAATTAGTGTCAAGGTAAGAGAGCCAACATACCCATGTTTGGGGATCAACGCGAACTAATGAATCTTCCCCTTCCATCCTCCCCACCTCTGCTTTCAGGAACTGGTGAGTGCAAGTGAAAGCACCGGGGGCGGGGGGGTGAAGCACAATTATCATATATCCTGGCCAGGCACACTGTTAGGTTATTCTCTCCTGCATGTGAATCCCCTCCAGTTTCCAGACATGTGGCAGTTTTCATCTTCAACCACAGTCTGGACTGCAGTCATGCTTCATGTTTACATGTTGTCAAGCTCTGGAACCAATTAACTATTGAGTACACCAATTAACAGGGATTAATTTTTCTCCCCTTACTCAGATATAATATTCACTAACTTTTTGCACATGCTCAACGGAGTTTCTTTTTCTGTTTGTAGGATAAGAACCAGCATTGTATAATCAAAGCATTAAAAAAATTAGCTGGGACACAGCTCCAAAATATGGTTATAACACATTGACCCAGATGTGGCTTCCAAAATAACCATTGGTTTAAAGGCACTCAGCATTAAAGATGTATAAACCGTCCAGCGACTTGTATCTAGGAAATACCCATTGCAGTGTGAATCATCACCAATTGCTGGATGGTTTTGGATTGCTTCCCTGTCATAGAGTTGAAAAAATGGCAGTTTGCCCTCAAACTCCCTGTGAGTTTCACAAAATGGTTGCAGTTTGCACATTAATTATCTATTACATTCACTGCAGAAAATCAGAGCTGGTACTTAAGGGCCCTTTTAATGAGAAGGTTTATATTCCTGCAATGCCACTCAACTTCTCTAGCCCAGGAAGCAAACAATTTAAACTGTGGCATTTCATTTCTGCAGGTAGTAGTAAATGGTTAGTTGTCAACATTTTCGATTCTATTTAGTTGCTTTCCCTTTGTCTTTTTTCTCTTTCTTTCTTGGTTCAATCTTTCTTTCTCTCCATTTCGCTTTCTGTACCCAATTGGACCCCAATTCATCCTCCTTCCCAGTTGTTCCTGTTTATTCCTCAGTCCTCTAATCTAATTGGTTAAGGAGACAGACTGCTGGTTAGTTGTTCATCAAGATCCCAGATACCCCACTGTCCTCGCCCCACCTTTACCAACCCTCGCCCCATCTTTATCAGTTCACACTTTCAACTGGTTACAGGGCAAAAAATTTGAGCTAAAGGGCGCAGCAAAATGTCTAACAGGGCACGCCACGAGATGTTCCACTCCAGCAAATTCTATAGCATTAAGTTCACATCTGGAAACATTCACCCACATGTCCACCATTATGGTGCAATAATTCTGCTTGTGTATCACAGTGCAACAACTGAAAACAGTCCGAGACTCATGGCAGCACAAGAACATACTCTTATTGTCAGTCCTGGCTCAGTGGGTAGCACTCTCGCCAGACTCAGAAGGTCCTATGTTTAAGTCATACTTCAGGAACGTGAGCACAACTATCCAGGCTGACACACCTGCACAATACTGAGGGAGTGCTACACTGTCAGAGGTTGCTGTCTTTCGAATGAGACATTAAACCAAGGCCCCATCTGCCCTCTTAGGTGGACATAGAAGATCCCATGGCACTATTTATTTCACAAAGAGCAGATTGAGTTCTCCCCAGTGTCCTGGCCAACATTTATTCCTCAACCAACATCATTATCTGGAGCTTTGTGTATGCAAATTGGCTGCTGCACATCATACATTACAGCAGTGGGCGCACTACAAAAAGTACTTAGTTAGCTGTAAAGCGGATTGGGGCATCCTGAGGTGGCGTATGGTGTGGTATAAAATAAAAGTTCTTTCTTCTTCTTTCTCTATTGCCTCCTCTGGTCAGGAAGTGAGGTGTAATTCAGATCGAGAACCTCACACAGAATGAGGTGAGGGGAAAAGAAGGTGTCCATCTGTAGAGATACCCTCTGAAAAGGAATGACGTCCTGAATGGATCCTTCATTATTTGGCCAATTCTTCATTTACATGTAGAAGTTGAACTTTATTCAAAAACAAAGATCCTACTGAGTAATTTGACCTCTCCCACTCCAAAGAGGCTTGCACTGAAGGCCTGCTGGTATCCGATTGATGTTCCAATTTGTGCTTTTAGAAGAATTTTCATGTAATAAATGGCTAAATTCTGTTTTAATGCCTATCTTGTGACACTCTGATACTTGCATTTCATAAAAGTAATTTCTGGCTCATCACAGAGGACGATGTTAACTTATTGCCCCGATAAAAACCGTATTTTAAATCATAATTGACTTCACATAAGAGAATTGCATTTTTTACAAGGACTTTCTGTCTGGTTGCCTAATCTGGGGTCAGGATGAGAACTGTGCTGTGTTTGTACTTAAAAACTATTTGACTTTTAACATTACAACAGCAAAGAAATCCCAAGTATTTATGTTTTAAATGTTTGTATCTTGCAACATGTAAGGGTGTATCTGTTTGTAACTGATAAGCAAGCATGTATTCAGATCAGTAATGCTCAAACAACATGCAATTCATAAAATTATTTGGCTGATATTATGTATTTGCTGCACAAATTGGGTCTTTTTAAATTGTGGGTTCAATCCCACTCCAAAGACTTTTGAGCACACGATCCAGGCTGACACTCTAAATGCAGTACCAAGGGAGTGCTACACTCTCAGAGGTGCTGTCTTTTGGATGTGGCATTAAACTGAGGCTCCGTCCAGCCGCTCAAGGGTGGATATAAAAATCCTGTTGCTTGGTCATTGACACATGGCTGTTTTTGGGATTGCACTTTGCACAAACTGGCTGCTGCATTTCTGACATCACAACAGCAAATATATTCCAAAAATACTTCATTGGCCAAAAAGCTCTTGGGGGTGATTTAAAGTTGAGAAAGACACCACAGAAATGCAAGTTCCTTCTTTCTTTGACTTTTCAGAAACTGAATCCAGTTCAGCAGGAAATATACAAACTGAAGTTTAAGGGTTTAATAAACTGAAAATTAGTGGCATGAGGAAGATTAACCTTAGTTGGTACCATTCCAATTCAAAGAACCAGGCGTACTCAGTATATAGCTATCTGCTACTTAGCATCTAACTGAATTACCTGGCTAGGCATTTGGGACAAAGAAATTAAACTGCTTTTCAACAGTTCAAAATGCAAAATATATTGAATCTGTGGTGTCCCCAAGACTTGGATTGACTGGCTGAAAAAATCTATGTCCGTTTGATGGGGTAAATAAGGAGAAACTGTTTCCACTGGTAACAAGAGGGCAGGTTTAACGCATTTGGTGAAAGAGTCACAAAGGGGAAATGAGGAGAATTTTTTTTAAAAAAAGCAGAGTTCTGGTGACCTGTAATGTCATGCCTGAAACTGGAGTGGAAGCAGATTCAACAATAATTTTCAAAAGGGAATTGAATATAACTGAAGAGGATAAATTGCTAGTAAATGGAGGAAGAGCAGGGGAGTGGGACTAATACGATAGCTCTTTCAAGGAACTGGCACAGCCACAATAAGCCGAATGGCCTCCTTCTGCACTATATGATTCTATACCTATGGAGCAGGATTGCAGGAGTCCGGGCTGTATGATGATCACATTGCTGGCGTACTTGGCAAGTTCACCACAGAAGACTGCTGTGCACAGGAGGAAATGAAATAAGCTATGACTTGGAAGCTGGAACTCTTCTAAGCAACAAGATTACGATAAAAATCACACAACTATGCCAAGCTGCTGAAGTAACAGTGTTAACCAACCATTGTCATTTTTGGTGTTATTTATTTGAATATGGAAGTTCTGTAAAATGAAAACTTCATTTTAAAAAAAAAAGGACACAGAAAACACACACGATGCATCTGACCTTCACCTTTGCGATCTCAAGGATGGAATTCACTACCAGAAACTGCAGTGACACAGGATGAGGATAACTTTTAAATTAATAAATATTTGAGAGAAAAATTTAGATAGCTATAGGGAAAGAGATGAAGTGGATAAGTATTCTGGAGAGCTGACTGCGTGGTACAATTCTAAAAGCTTATTTGCAATGCAAACACCCAATAATTCACATTTCACACATGATACACAATTTACCAGTTCTTAGTGTTCCAATTTAGATTGCTACCTTCAAAATTTAGTGTTGCTTTATGAGAAAGTGACCAAGTGAAAGTTGAAGTGGGTGAAATCAGTTCCTTACCTATAGGTGTACACTGAAACCCATCACCTTGATAGCCAGGGGAACAGCGGCAACTGAACGATCCAGGCGTGTTGTAGCACTGAGCATATGGATGGCATCGGCTCGGATGGCATTCATCAAGATCTTGAAAAAGGAAAATGGTTTTGTGTAACTGAAGACATGGGAACACAAGTATGCCATTCAGCCACTCAAGGCTATTCTGATATTAAATTTGATCATGGCTGATCTGCACTTCAACTCCATCTACCAGTCTTGGTTCTGTAACTCTTGCCTAAAAAAAAATCTATTAATCACATTTTTGACATTTTCCATTGACCCCCAAGAGAGAGAAAGAGCAATCCAGATTTCCATGACCCTTTGTGCAAAGAAGTGTTCATTTAACATCACCTCGAGTGGCCAAACTCTTAATTTTAAGGTTTGGCCCCCTTGGTCTCGACTCCTATACCACCAGAGGAAATAGTTTCTCTCTGTCCTTTAATCACATTAAGCAACTCAATTACATCACCTCTTAATCTTGTGCGCCCAAGGCAAATAAATCTAGTCTACTCTGCATAATTTAACCTTTTTAGGCTATCAAAACAATCAACGTTGTTATCTCAACAACAATGGGCCCATTTCTCTTAAAACCTATACATTTCATTTTCCATGTACATAAGATAGCTCCAATTAGCAAAACACAGCAGGAAGGGAAGCACAGAACTAGAACTAAAACTAAAATACTGCAGATGCTGGAAATTTAAGACAAAAGTAGAAAGTGCTAGAAAAACTCATCAGGTCTGGCAGCATCTGTGGAGAGAGAAACAGAGTTAATGTTTTGAGTCAAATATCATTCTTCTTTAGAACTGACACGAGTTCTGAAGAAGACTCAAAACGTTAACTCTGTCTCTCTCTCCACAGATGCTTCTAGACCTACTGAGTTTTTCCAGCACTTTCTGTTTTTATGTTGGGAGCATTTATTTTTTATAAAAAGCAACATTGCTTGGCATGAGTTTCATTAAGTCACAGCAACACTACCCTTGGCTCCTGTTAGTAAAAGGAAGTCCCACATGACAACAACTTTACAGAAACATGGACATCAGCTATTCTGAGCTCGTCACAGAATTATACAGCATCAAAGACGACCACTCAGTCCAACCTGCAGGTGCTGGCTCTTTGGTAAAACTATCCAACTGCGTCAACTTCCCTGCTCCTTCCCCATAACACCGTAAATGCTTCCTTTTGAAGTATTATTCCAATTTTCTTTTGAAAGCTACTTTCGAGTCTGCTACCAGCAGCCTTTCAGGCAGCACATTCGTGGTCATAACAACTCGCTGTGTAAACAAACACCTCATCTTCCCTCTGGTTCTTTCACTCATTATCTTAAATCTGCATCCTCTGTTTACTGACTCTCCTGCTAGTGGAAACAGTTTCTCCTTATCTACTCTATCAAAACCCTTCCTAATTTTCTTTTAATCCTCTCTGCTCTAAGAAGAACAATCCCAGCTTTTCTACTATCCTCACATAACTGAAAAACCTCATCATTGCCTTCCTTCCTGTACTACTATTTAGTTCCACTGCACCAATATTTGTTTACTTGTCCCATTACCATCCTCTTTTGCCTTGCACAATCATCCTTCTTGGTATTTAATCACCCCTGCCTTCCAACTCTTATCATTGACCTTCCCTTTGTTCTTTCCTTTGCCTGCATCTTCCAATTCCCAGGTTTTGCACCTACTTATAAATTGTTAAATCTCCATCATCTCCTAGTTCTGATGACAGATCATAGACCTGGGACGTTAACTCTGTTTCTCACTCCACCGTTGCTGCTTAACCTGTTGGATGTGTCCAACACTTAGTTTTTATTTCAGATTTATGGTGGGAAAAATGGCATGAGGTAAATGAGCCATGACCTGTTTCAAAGATGGAGTAGGCTTGACAAGCCTGCTCCTGTTTCCTATGCTCTCAGTATTTTGCTTTTATTCTATTTAGTTCCATTTGGCTCAACTGTTTGGTGAATCCATTTTTTTGGATTCATTTACGGGATGTGGGTGTCGTTGGCTAGGCCAGCATTTATTGCCCATCTCTAATTGCCCTTGAGAAGGTGGTGGTGAGCTGCCTTCTTGAACTGCTGCAGTGCCTGTGGTGTAGGTACACCCTCAGTGCTGTTAGCGAGAGTTCCATGATTTTGGCCCAGCGACAGTGAAGGAACAGTGATATATTTCCAAGTCAGGATGGTGAGTGGCTTGGAGGGGGACTTCCAGGTGGTGGTGTTCCTATGTATTTTCTGTCCTTGTCCTTCTAGATGGTAGCGGTCAAGGGTTTGGAAGGTGCTATCGAAGGAGCCTTAGTGAGTTTCTGCAGTGCATCTTATAGCTGCCACTGTTCGTCAGTGGTGGAGGGAGTGAATGTTTGTGGGAGGGAGTGAATGTTTGTGGAAGGGGTGCCAGTCAAGTGGGCTGCTTTGTCCAGGGTAGTGTTAAGCTTCCTAAGTGTTGTAGGAGCTGCACTCATCCAAGCAAGTGGAGGGTATTCCATTATATTCCGGACTTGTGCCTTGTAGATGGTAGACAGGCTTTGGGGAGTCAGGAGATGAGTTAATCGCCATAGGATTCCTAGCCTCTGACCTGCTCTTGTAGTCACAGTGCTTATGTGGCTAGTCCAGTTCAGTTTCTAGTCAATGGTGGCACCCCCCCAGGATATTGATAGTGGGGGATTCAGTGATGGTAATGCCATTGAATGTCAAGGGCCAATGGTTCGATTCTTTCTTGCTGGAGATGGTCATTGCCTGGCACTTGTGTGGCACGAATGTTACTTGCTCCTTATCAGCCCAAGCCTAGATATTGTCCAGGTCTAGCTGCATTTGGACATGGACTGCTTTGGTATCTGAGGAGTCATGAATGGTGCTGAACATTGTGCAATCATCAGCGAACATCCCCACTTCTGACTTTATGATAGAGGGAAGGTCATTGATGAAGCTGCTGAAGATGGTTGGACCTAGGACACTATCCCAAGGAACCGGAACTGAGATGACTGACGTCCAGCGACAACAACCGTCTTCCTTTGTGCTAGGTATGACTCCAACCAGCGGAGAATTCCCACCTGATTTCCATTGATTCCGGTTTTGCTAGGGCTCCTTGATGCCACACTCAGTCAAATACTGCCTTGGTGTCGAGGGCAGTCACTCTCACCTCACTTCTTGTGTTCAGCTCTTTTGTTCCTGTTTGAACCAAGGCTGTAATGAGGTCAGGAGCTGAGTGGCCCTGGTGGAACCCAAATTGAGCGTCAGCAAGCAGGGTATTGCTAAGCAAGTGCCGCTGAATAGCGCTGTTGATGACCCCTTCCATCACTTTACTGATGATCAAGAGTAGGGCTTCTTATTAATTATTAATACAACAATGCATTACTTCCACTCTTAGAACCCTTTAATAGTCCCAAAAAGGTTGTGCAAGAAGAGATTTTGACCTCTCTCAAATGGACATGTGGGAACAGTATCTTCAGATGTCTGAAAACATTCTGGCCTGCGCAATTCTCAGGATGACAGTGTAAAAATATCTGGCCTGTCCCACCCTCTCCACACCTTTGATTTATGCACACATTCAGGAAGAAATTGACAACACTTACTGAAATAGGACGTTACATACCGACACAGGACTTTCCATTCCCAGAGAAACCGGCTAAACAGACACACATGAAGTCTGAGCCACCAGTGTAAATACAGCGAGCACGGTCAGGTGAATCACAGTTGTGGGTTCCAGTTTGGCAAGGATTGTCGGGACGCTGAACAGCTACAAGAATTAAAAACAGGCAACATTTAACATTTCATTACTCATCGGGGTGAGGAGAGTTTTCTATTCATCAACTTTAGCAATGAAAAAGGAGGCAGCAACAGTTTGGATTTTTATAGTGCCACTAACATAGTAAAACAATCCGATGTACCTCACTGGAGTAAAAGTTTGGTCAAAGAGGTAGTTCTAAAGAGCGATTTAAAGGAGGAGGAAAGATGAATAGAGAGGCAGAGGAAATTCCAGAACCGGGGCTCTTGGCAGCTGAACACATGGCTGTCAATGGTGGAACAATGGAAACCAGGAATGCACAAGAGGCCAGAAATGGAGGAACATAGATATTTCAGTGGATCGTAGGGCTGGAGGAGGTTATAGAGATAGGGAAGGGGCAAGGCCATGGAGGGATCTACAGTGAAACCCCTTTATCTGGTTTATACTTTACTTAAGTAAAACAGCATAAAATCTTGCGGCGCAAGATTTAAACGCTCGATAATAAGTTACGAAAGTGACTGCGAAAACTACATTGCTTGTAACATGTTTTGGGCCAGTACATTGTAACATTAAGGTCCTCTTAAAGCCTATTAGACTAAACCAACTTGCAGTCATTGTTTTTTTTTAAACACTGCAAATTTTGTTTTGAATTTAAATCAAAGCTGGAACAATGAGCATTGAAAGAAAGGTTTGGAGGGTGGAGAGATGTCTGTTTCAAGGCAAAGAAATGTTAAGCATACAAGTGCTCCAGAAAACACCAAAGTATCAGACACGCAAGAGTCAAAGTGTATTTGAAGTTCTCCACCCACATTCACATATGATTTCAGCAGCTGAAACCTGACCATAGGATACTGAACAGATTAAGACAGGAAATCAGGGAACGGGGGTGGTGGGGTCAGGGGTCCAGAGGGGCCTGTGTGTGGTGTGTAGAAGGAAACTTGTTCTGGGTTCGACTTTACATTACTTCAGAATTTGGCACTTTTACATTTGAACATTGGCTCAATCTACACGGTACATTCATCTTTATACAAACAGGCAGTTCACAAGTTTTATTAGTTTAAGATCCAAATACCCAATCTTTATTTGTTACTGTGTTATCATATAACTAGGATTGTTCAATGACTCAGCTCAGTTTATATACTTCAATCCAAAACCCACAACTGTTGGATGAAACAACCAAAAAAATTTGGCCAGTATTCTTTTACTATTATAAAGGGAAAAAAAAAGGCAGCATCTCTGTCCAGTTAACCCTGTCTTTACACTGCACTGATGGTTTAGGTGATTGGTGCAAAACCCCAAGGTGGATAGACAATCTAGCTTTGATTACCTGACTGTGTAGAGTTAGCTCACCTCAGCTGGAGCAGTGAGAAAGATGCAATTGGCTTCAAAGGGTGAGGAATGGATACCAAAAAGCCGGAATTCTTTTTAGGGAATAGACAAGCTCGGCAGATGTTGGGGTGTAGGGGTTGGCAGACGAGAGCAGGGGGAAAAAGAAGGATAGGGTGGAGAAGGTGTGCAGGGAGAACAAAGTAGGGCAGGGAGCAAGGTCGAGTTTGGAGAAGATGTGAGGGCATGACCAGCAAGGCGGCTGGAAGAGAGAGATGAGGGGTGAGGAGTGGGAGGGGAGGCAAAATCCATTCTTTCCCATGACCAATTCTAGCCTGATTATTTCCTTCGCTTTTCGCTCATTATCTATTTCTGTTTCAATCTATTAGAATATCAAAACATTACATCAAATGTTTATTTTCAAAAGGACTGAATAATTTTATCATGGATAAATTATCTTGATTGGTGATATTTCAGCACATGCTCACTCAGGTTTCAGATGACAAGTGCGGGACAAATAATTTTACTGCTGTGCATTATGCTGCATAGGGAAGTGGTGAGTGAACAGGATTAAACACAAGCTGCTGCCATTTTAATGGTGCCACACCTGCCAGGCATGTGTGCAGAGTGGCAATTCATATAAAATCAGAGCTCCGTGTATGTCTGCTTCATTTAACTCACATTCGAAGTTCTGGCCCTTGGACTGGCTCTGGGGCAAAACTGTGAATCTATAAAATAGCCCAAAGAACAATCTCTACTGGCTGACTGTCAATCTCAACTCCACTTTCCCACCCAATCCCCATACCCCTCGATTCCCTTAGTGCCCAGAAATCTATCAGTCTCAGTCTTGAATACGCTTATCCACTGAGCATCCACAACTCTCTGATGCAGAGAATTCCAAGATTTACAACCATCTTAATGAAGAAATGTCTCATCTCAGTCGTAAATGGCCGGCCCCTTATCCTGAAACTATGCTGCACCCCCCGTTGAGAATCTCTGAGCAGTTCTCGGAACATTCTAGGATGTTATTGTTGTATTATCTCTTTCGAGATTAACTCAAACCAAGTTGAAGGACAGACTTGGAGGTTGAACATAGAACTTTAAAGGGGGTTGTCAAAGCTTCAGCTTTACATGTGCTAACCGACTATGCAAGAGAACTGAATCATTTGATATTGCATCACTTCCCATTGTTAAGAAACTCAGATACTTACCTTACTTTGAAGTTTGGAGGTCGGGAACTCCAGGCCTCTTGCGCATGCGCTGGCCAGGAAACAGCCGCACATGCGCAGTTCGGGGCTTTTTCTTTCTCAGGTTCTTCAGGCCAGGGACCAGCCCTGCTTGCAAGTGAAAAGAGAAAACGGCACCAAGAGGCAAGTCAGATTATCTGGAGGGAATGCCATTGTAACAGTGTGTCCCAGGGAGCAGGACATGGGAGGGAGACAAGGAGAAGGCCCCAAACCAGGGAGGGGACCAGAGAGATGTCCTAAAAAACAGTCACAGGCAAGGAACAAAAACCAGGGAACAGGAATAGGTCCCTTAAGTGAAGTTAAAGAAAGAAGCAGAGTAATACGCTCCGAAGTCAAGAGCGAGCTGCAGGGAGCAGACTTTGAGCAAAGTGGGTGCGAGAGGAGCCCTGAAGATTTGAAGGTTGGTGACTCTGTGCTACGGACCGTTGGGGCAGAGGTACCCCTTTGGAGCAGTGGTGTTCTGCTTGGTACAGCCAAAGATCTGAGATTGTGCTTAGAAAGTGAAGCTTGAGTGTACTCGGAGATCCAGGGGAAAAGAATCTTGGAAGACAAGATTGAAACTCTGCAAGGTGGGTCATTGTTGAAGACGACCAAGTGGGAGTGACTTTTGTAGAGAATTCTAAGGTGAGATCTTCAGATGTGGAGATTGGAAACCCTCGTGGGGAAGACAAAGTTTCAGTGAAATTGTTTTGTGACAAATGTCTGGGTGGGTTGTTGAGAAATCAATGGAATCTGTTTAGGTCGCATTTGCCATCTACTGTTTAGTGTGGTGTGTCTGACCACAGTGCGCCTGTTAATTCACATATACCTCAGGCTTACCCTGAATGTTAGGGTCTCAGACAGATATTGTAAATTGTTTTATCTTTCTGAGCTTTTATATAAAGTTTATTTTTGTTTGCTCAAAACCTCTGGAATCTTGTGGCTTCATTCACTTAGTAAGCATCTTGAATCTCAAACTTAATCTACTTTAAACAAAATGCTATTTGTCCCTAACCGAATCTTCCCCAACGTCCCGGGGTCTGGCCAAGATTCATAACACTGAAAACATACACATATGTTATGACATAGCTTCAACATATATTTAAATAATTATATTTAACACACTGTAAATACACTATCACAACATCCCCCTTCCCTTAAATAACAACTCCATATAGTATAACATTAATATGCATATTAATAAATATCCCTTAAGAAATTTGACAACTGTAACACTATTTACATAAAACATTAAACTGTAACAAGAACATTTGGAACACTCCTCTTCAAGGTGTTGTCTATGTTTGGTCATCGACTGACTTGACAATACCTTGTGATAATGACATGAGGGCGTGGTCTCAAATTGTCTGCCCTCTCCTCCTGAAGATTGTGTTTGGGAGGGTTTGTCCTCAGTTGTTGGTTAGTTGCTTGTTGTCTCTTCATCTACAATACATACGTGGGTACTCACAGGCGATGCTGGTTGGTTGTCCTGTGCATGGCTAGCAGAGATCGATTTCTTCGCAGTACCACACCATTTGGTGTTGTCACCTCATGCTAAAATGGTTCTTTGCATACCTTGGACACCTCTGCTAGGATCCGTTTCTGTCCTTATTGGTGTAGGACTCTCACCTTCTGGCCAATATATAGCAGCAGTAATTCTGCACCTGCATGCATGTCATGTGTATCTTTCATCACACTGGTTTTTGATTTAACCAGTCTGTGATCAAAGATGACTTGGTGAGATGATAGCTTGGTAGTGTGGTTCTCACGGGTCAACCATACAGAATCTCAGCCATCGTGCAGAGATGCAACACAATTTGTATCTAATTTGGTTTCCGTACATTGTTTGATCAGCAATTTGACTGTCCTGACCATGTATTCAGCCATCCCATTCAAACAAGAATATCAGGGTGATGTGATCATTTACATTTTTCCTGGAATGGTTTTCCTATGTATTGTGAAGCACTGTCAGAGACTACTTCCACTGGGGAACCAAAGAGGCTAAAGATTGCGCCAACAGTGCTGGCGTCTGCTACATTCAATGAGTCCCACAGTTTCTGAACAATTGGAAATTTGGATTGATAGTCGGTCACTAGTAAATAGTCTTCTCTGCCCACAGCTGTCTTGGTCCATGGAGATGACAGTAGAGGTTCATTCTGCTGACTGGCTTGGTCTTCCTGGCACGCATCACAATCTTTAACTACCTGTTCGATATCCTTGCAGGGCAAGAACACCGACTCGCAGCCAAGTTGAGTTGCCTTCTCTATTCCCATGTGTCCCTGATGGAGCTGATCGAGTTTGTTAGGCCTTTGAAGAGTACTCTGTTGGATATACCAATCTCATCTTAATATGGTCAATACATTCTCAGGTCTGTAGGGATCACATGGATGGTCTTGGGCCAATCCTCTATAATGACCTGGCACAGAGCTCAGAGTATGGGGACTTGAGATGTCTTCCTCTGAAGTTCCTCTCTCTCTCATTTTGACCGAAGCACGAGGTTTATGTTGTAGGCATCCTCCATGCTTGCAAAGACTTCATCCACCTGGGTGATGAGTGGTAGGTCTCGTGCCTTCCCAGGGTTGGGCAATATACTTAGAGTGTCTGATAGGAACATCTGACTACTGGGTTTGTATCTGACATCACAGCTGTAGCCCCAAATCTTCACAGAATTGATGAGTAACCCCTGGATTCAAGGCGGTGCACTCGTGAGCAGTTTTCTCCAGATCATCTCCGGCGGCTTACAATCTGTCTTGACCGTGAACTCTTCCCAGAATAAGTATGTGGGGAACCTGGTGTTCCCAAAGACAACTGAGGGTTTCTTATTCAACAATGGAGTAATTTGCTCATACCAGCAAAAGACTTTTTGAACCAAGTGTGACAGACTTGCCGTCTTAAAGAAGACATGCACTGAGACCCTGCCGCAATTCACCCATTTCTTATGTTGTTGCCTTCCACAAGGAGGGTCACAACATTGAAGATGAGACAACAGGACTCGGCAGACGGCGCTGGTTTCAACACATTGGTGATCATCCTGTCACAGAAATGGCGTGTCTTTCTTCAGCAAAGTGGAGATGACTTCTCCAAGAAGGAAGCTAAATTGACCTGACACCTTTGGGGGGTCGTCCTTGTCCTGTGGCATTGACTGGATGCCTTTGGTCTTCTCAGGATCCGAGTGGATACCTGAGCTTGAGGAAATGGCACCAAAAAAATCATCCATCTTAATGAAGCATTTTTTTGCTGTTGAAAACCAAACCTACAGATCTAGCAGTCCCCATTAACAAGTATAGGTTTCTATCGTGCTCTTCTTCTACGTGTCCTACTACTGTGACATCATCCACAATTCACAAACAGCCCAGGACTCATTCTGTTATCCGGTCCATATGCTGTTGATATATATCCTAGCTGACCGACAGCTCAAATGGTAAACGGACAAAACAATACCTGCCAAAAGGAGTTCTAAACATTGTTAACTCTTGTGACTCTCTTGGCAAGTGTATGGACCAACATTTGTTTTTGTGTCTAATTTGGACAAGTGTTTAACTCCATCACATGTTCGATTTAACTCTTCTAGCATTGGTATCTTAAAAGGATGTCTCTTTAGTCTCTTCGGGGCTAAACACAGTTGAATTTAACTGTCCATTGCACTCGTCAAATGATGTCTTGCTTTTCCATTCCAACCAGTTCTACTCTCAACTTTTCTCGAACATGCAGCGGGTCAATTGACAGCATTGCACCTTCTTTAAGGTACAGGACCATGTCCCCATGGGAATTCCCAACCGTGTCAAACCGGTCCAGGTACAACCTCTGGAGATCTTGTACCAATCCAATGGGTATGCACCTGTTTTGACCGCTGTGGTTTTCTGACTAGGTCAGCTCATGGATGGTGACCATGTTAAGTTCATTGCATGTCAGCAACCCTGCTGGTCTTGATACATCCACTATGTTAGAACATTTGAACAGGCCATGTTGACTCTTTGTCTCTGCATTCCAGAACTAGGGAACCCAGGCACTTAATTGTAGGGCCATTGTATGCTGTAAGCTTCATGCTTGTGGGCCACACCACAGACTTCAATGCCTTGTGGCATGTCCTTGAGAATGAAGAAAGGTGGAGTGTTGACACTTACACCTATGTTACTCTCAGTCGATGACGTCCAGCCTTACTGGGGCAGATGACCTGGAGTGTTGCAAAAGCTTCTGCATTCTTTTAACTGATTGAACTGTTCTGCTAAGTGATCATGTGAAATAGTTGCTCACCTACAGTGTCTTCACCTCGATTCACCTCATCCATTTTTGTCAGGTGCACCCCCACTTCATGGATGGGTCCATGCTTCAGGTGATGCCTGGAAGTGTCTTGCCTCCAAACGTCTTTCTGTGGCGTACTTCTGTGTTTTAAGTGTTGCCCTCTTTTGTTTCTCCCCGCATTCCTGCTGCTAGGCCTTCTGCAAAGTTTGGCCCACTGCCCTCTAAACCCACAGGATTTGCATATGTCTGAGTACGCAGGGCATCTACACAGTTTGTGGGAGAGTCTGCAGTTATTGCACATCCTGCTTTGCTTGTACACCTTGGATATTGTACTGACAGATGTTCTGGACCATAAGACTTGCAAATACTGCCCCCCAGCCACAATGGCCTCATGTCTGTGCCCATCCCATAGTAAGCTCTCCACACCATGTCCCTTCAGCTTTTCCAGGTCTTTCTGGAATGCCTCAATAGGAGTAGACATGATAACCAACTTCATAATTTGTTTTGAGAGTTCAGCATCAGAGATGTCGTATCCTTTTGTTTTCTCTCTGCATCAGTTAACAAACTTCTAAAATTGATTTTGAGCGATTTGAAAGATTATTCCATGTACAGATACACAGTTAGTCAGCACAGTATGTAATTGAAAAAATGGCACTGAAGGCATATTTGGGAACAATGGGAGAATTCAACCCTAACAAAGAGGACTGGAGTAATTACTAATGAAGGTTACACATGTAGCTGAAAGTAAACAAAATAAAGTAAATGTTTTCCTCACCATGATGAGGCCAGAAGCTTTTGAGGTGGTGTCTAAACAATGTTGCTCAAGGGATCCCAATACAATAGATTATTCTGAACTCATATCATGGCACAACTAAGAATGAGATTCCACTGAGGGTTGCATTCCGTGAAAGGAAGCAGTTGCCAAATGTGACTGCTCCAGATTACATTCTCGAATTAAAGAAATTCTCTCATTACTGTGGGTATGGCACAAACTTAGAAATCAACCTCAGAGACACATTTGTAGGAGACGAAATTAACAATAAAAATCCATGCTGAGCTTTTCAGCAAAGTCAATAAGCTGATGTGGAAAGTAACTTGCAATGAGGCCAAGCCATGGAAATGGTCAAAAGGGACAGTTGCAAATTGCAAGCGAGTTCTTTTCCCAAGTTGGTAGGGGGTTTCTGAGAGATACAGGCCAAGGCAGCCAAGTTAACATTCTCAGAATCAGAAGTTCAGATGCTACCATTATCATGGTAGTCACCAACCATTTAATGCCTCCATTTTCAGTCAAAGTGTTATGCCTGTGGGCAAGTCTGTCATATGCAGATGGAATGTAGGAGCAGACAAAACAGTCTTGGTAAAGCTCCAGGTCACAGCTATCTACCATGTTGAGGTTGTGATAGATATAAAGCTTGTTCAAGTGGCTGGAAATCCTCAAACGTGCATTAGGTAGATATGGAAACATAAGTTAATGTTATCAAACAGGAAGATCAAGATGTGTACTCAATCAGAAAAATAGCACATGGAAGATGAGAGGAAAAGGGCTGAAGATATAATTTCAGCACCCACGTTAAAAAAGAAAGTTGCAGATTCACTATTTACTTTCAGCATTGATACACCTGCAGCAGTGTCTGTTATCGCGGAAGGAGATTAAATGAATTTCTTAAGTCACATTCTCTTGCACAAAACTGGTGCGAGATTGACTAGTTATTCCAATAACAGTATTCCAGTATTAGGTGAAGTTAGTGGGGAGGTGGTGGCGTAGGGTGTTGTCACTAGATCGGTAATCCAGAGGCCCAGGGCAATGCGCTGGAGACCCGGGTTCAAATCCCAACACGGCAGATGGTAGAATTCAATAAAAATCTGGAATTAAAAGTGATGACCATGAAACCATTGCTGATTGTCATAAAAACCCATCTGGTTCGCTAATGTCCTTTAGGGAAGGAAATCTGCTATCCTTACCTGGTCTGGCCTACATGTGACTCCAGACCCAGACCAATGTGGCTGACTCTTAAATGCCCTCAAGGGATGGGCAATAAATACTGACCTAGTGTTTACTGAAGAACGAATAAATAAGAGTGGAAGAGCACCATTTTACTTGCCATTGGTAGTAGGAAGAAAGGACAAAATCTCCCTGATGGGAAGAAATTGGCTTAAGAAGCTGAGCTATTGACAGCAGGGATAAGTAACAGGGCGTCCAACATTGAGGAAATGCTGAGGGAGCAAAAAGTGGTCTTCGAGCAAGGAGAAACAAATTAGGCATCACAAAGCCAAAGTCAAGATAGAGGACAATGTGCAGCTGACATTTTGCAAGGCTAGGCCAATGCCTTATGCACAGTTAGAAACAGTAAGTAAAGAGTTGAGTAGATTAGAAAGAACAGGGGCGATTAAGGTGGTGAAGAGCAGTGAATGAGTTGTACCCATTGTGGTAGTTCAAAAAGCAGACAGGTCAGTTTGGATTTGAGGAGATTATAAACAAACTGTAAATAAGGTGATTGAAATGATACTTATCCACCACCTACCAGTGAAGACTTGTTTTTTTTAAATTTAGACAATGGAAAGGCGTTCAGTAAGTTGGATTTGTCGAATGCATATTTGCAATTAACTGACAAGAACAAGGAACTGCTGTCTATTCCGGGCTGTCTATTGCTCTCTCAGTGTTCCAGGGCGACATGGATCAGGTACTGAATGGGATAAAAGGAGTGTGCTGCTTCTTAGATGACATTCTAATTAGTAGTAAGACAGAGAAAGAGCACATTGCAAGCTGAACCAACTCCTAGATCGACTTCAAGCTAAAAAGCACAAGTGTTGTTTTATAATGTCAAGTGTATCACACCTGAGTCACCAAATAGACAGTGAAGGTATCCACCCAATGCAGGAGAAGGTTGAGTGGATTTTGAAAGCAAAGAGGCCAGAGGACAAAGAAGAACTTAAACCATTCATTGAGATTGCTACGTTTTATTCCAAGTTCAGCCCCAACTTTGCTAATAAATTTGTTCCACTATATCAACAGCTCAAAGATGGAATAGATTGGGAAGTGGTTTTTATGCATTTATGGGGTGTGGGCATCGCTGGGTAGACCAGCATTTATTGCCCATCACTAATTGCCCTTGTGGGGGGAGAGGTGGTGAGCTGCCTTCTTGAACCCTACAGTCCATGTGGTGCAGTTACACCCATAGTGCTGTTAGGGAGGGAGTTCCAGGATTTTGACCCAGCGAGAGTGAAGGAACGGCGATATATTTCCAAGTCAGGATGGTGAGAGACTTCGAGGGGAATTTCCATGGGCTGTTCCCATGTATCTGCTGCCCTTTTCCTTCTAGATGGTAGTGGTCGTGGGTTTGGAAGGTGCTGTCGAAGGAGCCTTGGTAAGTTTCTGCAGTGCATCTTGTAGATGGTACACAATGCTGCTACTGGAGTTCAGCTCTTTTGTTCATGCATGAACCAAGGCTGTAATGAGATCAGGAGCTGAGCGATCCTGGCAGAACCCAAACTGTGGTCTGTCAGAAAGCATTTCAAGAAAGTGAAGAAACTAGTGTTGCTTTTTGACCCACTATGATCTCAAGAAACAATTGGTTTAAGTGTGCAATGTCTCACCACAGGAGATAGGTGTGATGTTATCTCACATAATGAAAGGCAGTGTGGAGAAGCATGTAGCATATGCTTCACATACTTTAACAAAATCAGAGCAAAATTATTCACAAGTTGAGAAAGAGGCATTAGCAATCAAACATGGTGTCACCAAGTTCCACAGGTACTTGTACAGTAGGAAATTCACTTTGTTAACTGATTACCAAGATCATGTTTGGTTCAGAAAAGGGGAGTACCATCCCTAGTGGCAGCCGATATCAGAGATGGGCATTGATTTTGATGGCCCATCAGTGAGAGATTAAAAATTGTAAATCAGAAGATCCTACAAATGCAGATGTTCTTTCAAGATTTCCAATGGCGACCGATTCATTTCTAGCCACTGAGTTAACTTAATTACTTTACATACACAGATGACATGCCAGTGTCCACCAGAGAAATTAGTGAAGAAACTCAAGGATGTAATGCTCAGTAAAGTGCTCAATTATGTCCTGAATGGCTGGCCACGAGAAGCTGCAGGAGTATTTCACATGTAGAAATGAACTGAATGTAGATCAAAGGTGTCTCCCTATAGGGATTTAGAGTCATTATTTTGCCAAGGTTTAGGGCAAGATTGTTGAGGAGCTTCAGCAAGAGCACACAGGGATAGTCCGTATGAAAGCAGGAGCAAGAAGCTATTTCTAGTATCCAGAGATAGATAGAGATATTGAAGAGTTGGTAAAAAGTTGTAAAGTATGTCTCAGAATGAGAAATGAACCAACCAAGGTTCCTTTCATTCCAAGGTCAAACACAAGAAAGCCATGGGGACAAGTACGTGTCGATTTCTTTGAAGTGGAAGGGAAAGAGTACCTTGTTTTAGTCAATAGCTATAACAAGTGATAAATGTTGAGTCTCTGCCCAATATCACAAGTGCCAAGACTATTGAAGTTTTGACAAGTTGGTTTGCAATTTATGGGTGTCAGTTAATAGTCCACAGTTTACTTCAGAAGTGTTTGAAATATTTCTGAGTAAGAATGGAGTCAAATACCATAACATCCACCATCGAATGGCGCTGCAGAAAGAAATACAGGTTTTGAAAGAGATATATGCAGAATCATTTGCTAGGTGACAAGGTGAGCAGCAATTCCCATGTTTCTCTTTGACACAGGCTAGGCAATTTTCAGTTTCTCTTACTGAATAACCCCCCAGTCTACAACAGGTTGCTCATCTTACGAGTTAGTATTTAAACACACTTCTAAAATAAGGTTAACTAAACCTTAAACCTGACATCAAAAGCAAAGTAAGAGAAAAGCAAGAAAAATGAAGATGAGTAATGATACACAAAGCATGAAACTTAAAGGGTCCAGTGCTGGACAGAGGGTCATGATGCAAAACCACCGAGGTCATAAGGAGAAATGTATGATTGGAGTTGTTGTAAAGAGACGAGGTACATTGACATATCTAGTGAAGATTGGAGAAAGGCTCTGTCAGTAACTTGTAGATTGTTTGCTTGAAAGAGGAAACATGACAAAGGAAGAACAGATGAAACCCATTAAAATCCGAATCCCTCCTACAGCCCATCATGAAAG
This sequence comes from Cetorhinus maximus, assembly GCF_964194155.1. Classification (NCBI taxonomy): domain Eukaryota; kingdom Metazoa; phylum Chordata; class Chondrichthyes; order Lamniformes; family Cetorhinidae; genus Cetorhinus; species Cetorhinus maximus. The sequence continues at coordinate 70,151,060 of NC_135883.1, read as the reverse complement.
TTAGGAAGGAAGTGAAAGTTAAAAAGAAACTGAATGTTTGCTGGTAGAGCAAAGTGAGTCAAGGTCTTTAATTAAGACAAAATCAATGTCAAAGTCCCAATCAGATTTGACACAGCCAGAAATGTTGAGGGCAGAGTCAAGCTAATAAAAATGGAAAAGAAAGAAAGAAGCCAGGTAGATTAATAGAAAGTGTGTAGAAAGGGAGAAAAAAGTTGTTCTTTTCATTATTTCTTGCCAAATTATGATATTTTTGTTAAACACAATGTTAAAGAAAAACATTTTTTTCAACATGTAAATTATCTGGTAGAATCAGTGATATATGTTCTAATTACAGTAAAAAAATAAGCGTGCATCCCGACCTGTTAAAATTTCCGCTATTGTTACTGTTGGATTAGTCATATTGCATTCTGAGAACTTATATACATGTACCATTTTACAGTTTAATGTGCAAGTTTTTTTTAAAGTGGTGAGGGAATATGGTGTATTGCAAGATCTGAGCATGTTATTATATTGCCCTCTCTGTTGGGGAGGCGTAAATAAAGTTAGTTCAATAATGGCTGCCCGCTGTGAGACCACGTGCTAATCTTTTCTCAATGCAATACACAACTTTCAGTAATGAAAATTCCTAAGTTAGGAGCACTGAATGAAAGGATGGATCAGTCATGCTCGAATTCTGTTTGTAAATTAGAATTTTCATTCAGAAAATACTCACAAAGTGAAGTTATGAGGAGCAGAATCAAGTCACAACTAACAAAGGGTTTTGATAGAACAGATATGGATCAAGTTTCTGGTGGCAAGGGGGGGAGTCAGTAAGCAGAGGACAGAGATTTAACTTAATTGGCGAAAGAACCAGAGGGGAGATGTAGAGTTTATACAATAGATATATACAGCAAGTTATGGTCTAGAATGCACTGCCTGAAACGGTGTTGGAAGCAGACTTAATAATACATTTCAAAAGGGAATTGGATAAATATTTGAAAAGACAAAAAAAATTGCAGGGCTGTGACAAATGAACAAAGGAGTGGGATTAATTGAATAGACCTTTCAAAGAGCCAGCACAGACATGATGGGTCAAATGGCCACCTTGTATGCTATACAATTCTAGATTTCTAATGCCTCATCTACAATTAAAATTGAACAGATTTATCATTCCTACTGTATAATTTTCTTTTTAAATCCAAAAGCTTTTCCTAAAGAAATCGAAATGCTGTAAATAGAAGGAAGACATTGTACTAAACAAGTAGAACTTACCCACACAGGTTCGGCCATCCTCTGCAAATTGATAACCTGCAAAGCATTCACATCGGAAAGTTCCTGGCTGATTGTTACAGACAGCATAATTTCCACAAATGGATGGATTGTCTCGGCATTCATCAACATCTGTAGAGTAACAACAGCATAAGGAACTTTATCCAGTGTGAACCAAGGAGCACAGTTCCTTTTTAATTGAACAATAATTTTAAAAAATAGACATTTTCACGCACTGATAGTTCAGGCCCATTTACTGTAGTTAATTTATTTCTTTCCTTACTTAAAGCTTAAAATCTTGATTTGTGAACTCTCCTACAGCAACAACTTGCATTTTTACAGCACCTTTTTTTTTTAATATAAGTAAGATGTTCCAAGGCACTTAGGATTCATTTTATATAAAATTTGATACTGGGCCATATAAGACAGTGGGACGGACATATCATTGACATAGATTTTAAGGAGCATCTTAAAAGAAGAGAGAGGTGGAGAGGCTTAGGGAAGAAATTCCAAAGCTTATGGCCTAGGCAGCTGAAAGCACGGTCACTGATGTTGTGATTAAAGCTGGGAATGGGCAAGAGACCAGAATTGCCTGGAGACTCTTTCTATAGTAAGGATGTCATAAAGCCATAGTTTGTTACATAGAGTGAGCGTCAATTCATTCAACAGAGCAGACATCCATTGGCTAGTAAAATAGAGAAACAAAGCCAGCAAAGTATTTATTTCACATCTCCCTTCTGATGAGTTTACCTTCACAAAACCCATGGCCTCACTAACACATTTCAATCCCTAAATGGCCCATGCCTTACAAACAATGATATTTGGCATTGGCTTGCATTTTTAAAAAAAAAAGAGGGTACAGATTACAATTGTGCTTTCAAAATGCTGGAATTCAAATCTGAAAACTGGACACAACAATAAAAGTACATCTGAAATCATCGAAACATTTCTTAGTCAACCACATGACAAATGTGGAAACAAACTGTAATTTCAACCTCTCCATTTAAGGATTTCTCTAGGCTACTCCACACCAGGTATTGATCCTCATCTAATCCACTCCCGCGCTCCGTCAGATTTAGTTCTGTAAGTGGCAACCAAGATAGAATCATGCTGTTCAGGAGACACCTCACTTTTGGCTACCTTGCATTTAACATTCCCATTCAATTCATACTTTAAAACTGAATAAAACACATCCAAGACGGTATTACATTGAATAATATACCCTTTGATCAGCTGCTTCTGCCACAACTCCAAACTCCAGTCTCCATATCATCTTGACAATGATATCTGCAGCTATTCTGGTCTGAGCTTGTAGACATTTATAAATAATGAGATAATCAGAATCTCACTCCTGCTTCAGATTCCAGAACTCCTCCAGGTTAAAATTCTGCTCTTTAGTCTTTCACTTTCCTGTCCTTTACATTTCAGTCCTGGAGCTAGCCAGTGTCTGCTGGCTCCTCTATGAGAGGTTAGATCTCAACACAAAACAAGTGAGCTACAGAGTGTTGGGGCTCTACCAATGCATTATATTGTAAGTACAACACAGAAACAGGCCATTCTACATAACTGATCCATGGCAGTGTTTATGGTCCAAACAAGCCCACTGCTGTATTCTCGACTCCTTTCTCCCTTATGCATTTATCTAGCTTTCCTTTAAATGTATCTACTCCATTCACTTCAACTACTCCTTGTGGTAACAAGTTCCACATTCTTACCACTCTATGGCTAAATAAGTATAGAGGAGGGAGCTGAAGACCTTGTGGTCTACTGGAGCTGTAACACTCCTTATCCATTGTTGCATATATTGCAGGTTCTCAAACTGTTCATTGAAGTTCCTGGCGAAGGCATTTTAAGGTTTACAGCTCCTGTGGAACTGTACCTGCTCATAAATCTCTCTTATGGCATGGGGGCTCACCTGGCAGAGGCATTTTAAGGTTTACAGCTCCTGTGCATGAAGGACATGCGTACATTAGGGAGAAAGGAATATGAGGATATGGTAATAGGGTGAGATGAAGTAGGGCAGGAGACTCATGTACAGCATAAACACTGGCACAAACGGACTTTCTGTGCTGTAAATCCAATGCAAAATGACCAACAGCATTTGGTATGGCCCCCAACATGACATTAACTCTGGTGCAGAGAACAGCCAAAGGCGTAATTTGAATGCAAGTTGCTGCCTATTTTACTAGTTGCTTTCCTACCATAGCAAGTCTGTCCATCGCCATAAAAGCCAGCGGAACATTCACAAGTGAACCGATTCCCCTGCTCTGGGCGACATGCGGCATTAGTGTCACATCCGTGTGTTCCGGTGTAGCATGGGTTCTGGTTCACCAAACTCGAGTCATCTAGAAAACAAGAGAATGAAAATTTTGTTTTAAATTAGCGTCCCACAAACAACACTGTTCCTTGATCTTTTACCGGTTCTGCAGAAAAAGAATAACATGCGTCATTGTGCTGCTTATTTCACTTAAGCTGAACAACTTGCACAGGTTAAACAGTCTTTCCAACAGATTGTTACATCTATTACTTTCGTGACAATGTATGTAGAATAACCCATCATTCAACTGTGTTTTTCCAATCAACAACAATCTGTACTTTTATAGCACCCTTAATGTAGTAAAACATCCCAAGGCATTTCACAGGAACATTATCAAACACAATTTGACACTAAGCCAAGTAAAGAGATATGAAGGCAAATGAACAAAAGCTTGGTCAAAAAGGTGGATTTTCACAAGTGTGTTAAAAGTAATAGAGGGAGGCAGAGGAATGTAGGGAAGGAATTCCAGACCTCTGGGCCTAAGCAGCTGAAGATACGATCACCAACAGTGGAGTGATTAAAATCGACATGCTCAAGAAGTGAAAATTGGGGGAGCGCAGAGATCTCTTCATTCAATCTAACATTTTAATAGAAACACCAGGTGCTAGAATGCAAATCATCCTGTAATTCCTGACTCCAGAATACAAATTTAGAGTCTCCCTGCAAAGTAGCTGACCAAACGAGTGTTGGATTTCCAAATTTAGAACCAAAGGAAAAAAGAGCAGAGACTGACTGCAATTATATTGCACTTCAATGAAAAACAGTTTTGGGGGCACATGAATGCAAATGTGGCATGATGACTTGGGATCAAGAACTTGAACCAATTCACCAGCGCACTGAAGTCCGGCACTGCAAGACCTCTTGCAGAAGACCACCTCACATCAAATTGTGGTAGAACTCTCACCTTGAGTTAAAAGGTCATGGGTTCAAACTCTACTCTAGGGAATTGAACATAAAATCTAGGCAGGGATAAGGGATTGCTGCGCTGTCAGTGGTGTTGCCTTTCGAATTATACTATATCTGAATTATATTATATCTGAGTATTTCCGAGGCACTGATGGATGTAAAAGATTCTATGGTACTTTTGGAAGGAGAGCAAAGGAGATCTCGCCGGTGCCCTGATGAATATTTATCTTCCAGCCAACATCACTAAAACAGACCATTTTCTCATCACTGTTTGTGGGAGCTTCTTGTGATCCATTTTAAATGTATTTTATTCTAATCTCTCTTTTCCTTATCGACTTGTTTAATAAACCTGGTTCATGGTTAGCAGCCTGAACAATGAACTGACTGTCTGTTCTCTTGCTTTCTGAAGTCAAGGAAACAATATAATGGTGCAAGGTGTATCCAGTAGTTCACTTACCAGGTTTGTGTACGGCCCTAAGCCTCACTACAATTAAATAAATATCAGATATTAGACCACATCCAAGTATATTCTTTGATGCTAAAGAAATATATCTGAGGTAAAAGCCTAAAAATGCATCAGCACCTTTGGAACCTTACAAATCAGACATGTGGTCAATTCAGTTACTGAAAAATCTGGGTGAATGAGTGTTTAAATTCTAATTGTAGACAAATTCCAGTTTGTCTACCAATAATTAAAAGGCAACATAAGCCTCTGGGTATCATAAGTAGAGAATTAATCTGCCAGTCTGATGACAATCTCTGTTCCCACCCCTTGGATTCTATGAGCCAACCAATCATATGCCCATGCCAAAACGTTTCCATTTATTCCAGTTCTCTTTTATTTTCAATATCAGCCTCTCCAGAGGAACTGTATCAAAGGCCTTACCAAAATCCAAGTACGCTGTATCTACTGCCTTATCCCTATCAAATTCCTCTCAAAGAATACCAGTTAGGTTGAGAAGACCACCTCTTCAATAGCCCACATCAGATAGAAATAAAATTATAAAAGATTGTCAAATGATCCATGATCTGACCTTTAATAAAAGTTTCCATAACTTTACCCACAATGGACATCAAACTCACTGGTCTGTAGTTTCCTGGGTCAGTATCTCTGACAATGCAGCACTCCCTTGATAGTGTACTGAATTATGAAGCGAGATTACAAGCTCAAGTCCTGAATGTAGCTTGAACCTTTAAGCTTCCAATTTCAGGAAAGTGCTATGAACTATGTCAAGCTGAAACACAGGGCAATAATAAAGAACTGAGAGAAAATACATTTTAGATATCTTGTTGGCTTACTTCCAAAAAGCAATAGATGATACTCAGAAATAATTTGTTGGTTTCTCCAATTCAATCTCTATCAACATTCTTGCACTCAAATGAAGCACTTCAGATTTTATACAGATTGTTTTACTTATCAGTATAAAATCTGAAGTAAGTGATCAGCTCCATAGACACAGCTTCAGCAGAACTGAACCACATTGTTGCTTGTTAGGCAACACTCAAAATTCTTGATGTATCTATTGTCAATAAAGATTGCAGGCTACCATGCCTCTGTTCACAAAATCAGTTCTGGTTTTGCATTGAAATATTTATCCACATTACATAAGGTTAACTTTAAACTGCTCCAATTCTGCAGAAAGGGCAGAAACCTGCCATTTCATAGGATCAAGGGGCACAGAAGGAGGCCACTTGGCCCATCGTGACAGTCCCACCTCTTTGAAAGATCTATCCAGGTAGCCCCATTTTCCTACAATTTTTTCCTTTTGAAGTATTTATCCATTTACATTTTGGAAGTTACCACTAAATTTGCTTCCATCACCCTTTCATGCAATGCATTGAAGATGATAACTCCCTGCATAAAAATAATTCCCTCATACCCCCCTCTGATTCTTTTGCCAATTATTTTAAATCTGCTTCCTCTGTTCATTATCTCACTTGCCACTAAAAAGTGTCTCCTTATTTACTCTATCAAAACCATTGATAATTTTGAATAACTTTCAAATCTCCCCCTGCATTCTCTGTTCCAAAGAGAACAAGCTCAGCTTGTCCAGTCTCTCCACCCTGATACTATTCTAGTCAATCTCCTCTGCACTTTCTATAAGGCCTTGACATTGTCCCTAAATTGTGGTGCCCAGAATTGGCCACAATGCTCCAAGCTGAGGCCTAAGCAGTGTTATATACAGTTTACCATAGCATTCCTGCTCTGTATTCTTATTGTTACAGCTGCAGATTATTTCAAGATCAACAGCAGCAAAATAATCCATTTCTATAGATTCTCTGGTTACTGATTTTGTTTAGTGATCTGTGCACACAAACAGCACCTTAGACCAGGTGGTAATTCATGCCGCCTAGTGGACAGTCCAAGAGGGCACTGGACTCCCAATTTCGACAACCACATTTGGCATGAATCCAAGCTGAGAACTCAGCTTGGGAAAAATGATCAATCCTGCCCCACGCTGCCTGCTCCATTAATACTTCCACTGCGTACAGGTGTGCAGGAAGCTCAGATATTGATAGCAGACCCAACAGAAACTTTCAGCAACATGGATTAGTAATTCCAGTTGTTAAAAGCTTATTCAAACCCAGAAACTTCAGGCTTGATGTTCAGGCTCAGGGTGAATGGAGACAGGCAAAAGTTAACAACAGCAATGCAAAGCCATTTCAGCACTTCACTTTCAGAGAGCAACCTACCTTCTTCAGCTTTTCAATTTATTGAAACACAGCCAAACAGTTCTCCTCCCCACCATGATGTGAATGAACAACAGCTAAAGAAATATTTGCGGGTTTTCCATAAATAACTGGGCTGCTTACCGACATTTAGTTTCATCCCCTGTAATTTATTGGCAAAATGGCAATTTAGGGCAACCAAAATTCTGATCTAATGTTTCTCAACAATGTTTTGCGCCTTTTTTTTTAATATAAGAAAAAGCTTCCTTTTCCTCAATTACTATGACCAGAAAAGCCATCTTCCCTCAGGGCAACTTTGCAGGAAATCCCACACTGGGCCCCTTAATGACTCAAAACCAACAAATGCCTCTTACAAAGTTTACATACTTGATAGGAAACATGCTGTGGAATAAGAAAAGGCCGTTCAGTGGATGTAAAGTGAGCTTGTTTTACGCCAAAGCAAAGCCCACAGCCACAGCAGTTATTGGAACAGAAGAAAGACAGCTTTTTGCATGAGTCGATCAAATGGAAATATAAAATGGAGTCATTAAAATTTTAGCTTTAAATGCAAATTTTGTTCCACATTCAGACTTTTTATCTCATAAAAGAGAAAGATGCATTTATATTTTGCCTTTCACAAGTTCAGGACATCTCAAAGCATTTTACAGCCAACTAAGTACTTTTGAAGTGTAGATGCTGTTGTAAAAAACGTGGCAGCTAATTTGCACACAGCAAGCTCCCGCAAACAGCAACATGATAATGGCCAGATAATATGTTCGGGTGATATTGGTTGCAGGATAAATATTGGCCAGCTCACCATGGAGAACCCCCTTGCTCTTCTTCGAAATAGTGCCAAGGGATCTGTTTTGTTTATCCAAGAGTCCGAACAGAGCCCTGGTTTAACAATTCATTCAAAATGCAGCAGCGCCTCCGGAGTGCAGCACTCCCTCAAGCACTGCACTGGGAGGGTCAGCCTGGTTTGTGGAACCCTCAACATTGTGATTCAGATCGAGTTGACACACCGGCTTTGCCTCCTTCACATTGCTGGGAGGGCCATGTTACAAACTCTTCATTACCAATATAGAAACTCTATAAACTCTGTTAAACCAGAAGCAGTACAGCATAAATATCCATTGAGATGGAACCACCCCAACAAACAGAGTTAACAATTCTAACAATAGGCGTTTATAACATTTTGAATATTTATTCCTTGTATTACCTTCCACAACTGAATAATTAAAGCTATAACTGGAAGCCCAGTGGGTTAATGTATGGAAAAAAAGAACATTTTTGAAATAGTTTTGGGTTTTCCATTATTCTCAAAAAAGTAGAGTGAGGATTAGATCAACGGGGGGAGTACAATAAATTTACATGATGACCATAAACCCTTAAGGTGAATCACAATGCTGATGCCCATTTTAAACAAACACACACCAGGAAACTCACAGCTTTTATAGTATTGGCTATTACTTTGATATATGCAAATGAGGCTCACCAAGCTCAAAAAATCTCAGGGGAATTGTTTTAAGGTGCACATGCAGCAGAAACAACTTCTGACCAAACTTCCAGAGCAGTTGGCACACCACAAATAAGATTAAATGAACTTGCATTGAATGGCACCTTTCACAACCTCAGGGTGTCCCAAAATGCTTTACAGTCAATGAAGTATCTCTGAAGTATAGTCGCTGTGGTAAAATAGGAAATTTGGCAGCCAGTCTGCTCAAAACAAGGTCCGAGAAACAATTCAACTAATGAAGAACTTTTGTAGTGTACTTTTAGACCTTGTCATGTGCAAATTGTCTGCATTATTTCCCCGAATAACAACGGTGACTGTACTTCAAATATTTCAAAACTATAGAATGCTTTGGGATGCCCTGAGTTCGTGGGAGGTGCTATGTAAACATAAGTCTTTCTTATTAAACAAAAGTGGTGCCAAGCTTTAAAGCACCTTTCTTCAGAACATCACAAGTTGGCTGGAGGAAGCCCTCACTCCCACGTCTACACATTAATTCCAGCTGAGGTTGCCAAAAGGCAACCAGGACTAACAAACTTTATCAAATGGAGATCTGAAATTGAACTGTAACTAGTTATAACCTAAAACAATAAAGTTTGTGCTCTGATATGAAAAGCCTTCCATAAAATAGTAGCTTTGGAATCCTCTGCACCTTCTCCTTTGCAACAAACAGAATCCGACTGCAACTTGGTGCTTGAAATGCATTCAGACTAGAAACTGTTGTGGTTGGGCCAAAGGACTTCTTTAAAGCAAGACAAATGCTCAATGAGACAGCAATATCAAGCATTAACGCAGCCTTTAGTATGAACAAGAGTAAGCTTACAGAGTGCAAGCCATTCACTGGCATGTTACTAGGAATGCAAACTGATCACGAGTTCCAGGACTAATTGGTGTGTTAGTTTGGGGTCAGAGAGAGGTTGGCTGCAGAATGTTCCATTTTCAAGCTTCAGTTATCAAAATATCTACAACAAACTTCCAAACTGATCCAATTGATATTTGGTTTTTGGAGGCCTACAAACAAATATACAGAGACCACATTGTTATCCAGTACGCTGTGACATTGAATGGGAGAATAAAGATTAATGCCAACAGCATGTACATTCTGGCTGTAGTACATATAATTGCATTGATTTGATAACACAAAGAGCTCTGCATGAGTCCAAGCCAGTGTTGATGCACTACATGAATATCCTCCCACCTTACTTCATCTCACCCTGGCAACATATTCTTCTACTTTCTTCTCCTTCATGTACTTAACCACCATCCCCCCTAGTATATCTATATGATTTGCCTCAACCACTCTCGTTGTAATGAGTTACTCATTTCAATCACTCTCTGCAAGAGGTTTCTCCTGAATTCCTTATTGGATATATAGACTATGGGCAGAATTCTCCCACCCTGCCCGCGGCGGGTTTCGTGGCAGGCGGGAGCGGAGTATCCAGCAGGAAGCAAAAAAAATTGGAAACCCGCCGTCGTAAAACCAGGTGGCAATTCTCCCGAAGGTATTTTCGGCAATTCTCCCGAAGGTGTTTTCGTGGTGGGTTGATTATATCACTGACTAGTGGCGCGAAGGCCATTTGCATTCATTAGCATGTCATGAATGCTCATTAAAATAGCTGCTCACGGGAATCTTGCCACGCCTTCCAATCTTCCGTCATGCCAGTGGGAAATTAAGTCAGCGTCAAACCCGTATGAAAAGGGGTGGAGTGCACAAGTCGGATCTCAGTTCACTGGTAACTTCGTGGTGAGTGGAACATACCTGCCTTGGTGCTGCACCGGTCTTGCTGTGATGAACGCCACTCTGCTGGGGCTGGAGGGTTGGACTGCTCCTTCTCTTTGCTTTCATTGTCCCGGGGAACACCACTGTGCTGTGCCACATCAACCGGCAGTGGGCTGTGAGGCAAGGAGTTGGGCTGACAAGCACGAAGGGGGTCAACGTGAGGGGAGGGCTGTGAAATAGCAGTCAGGGAGAAGGGCGAACACAAGGGGGGCCTTTCTGGGGTCACCCTCTAACCTCTTGTTGCCGCAGGAGTGAGCAGGAGTCTGCTTAGAAAGAAAGGAGGAAGACCTCCTTACGTTGAAAGCCATTATAGCCAATGACTTCGTTAGCATTGTTAAAGGGCTACTCAGAACTCAGTGGCCACTGCATCTCAAAAGTAATTTACAGGAATGTAGAATTTGGGAATAGTGAAGGAGGCACAGCAGTATCATATATGGCATTCCATCAATGAAGGCCTGTCATGTGTTCACCAGATGTGGCACTCCGAATGGGCCAAAGGGCATCCACTCATTGACCATGAGCAACTGATTGATCATTAAAATGCCACATCAGAGATTGGAGCACAAAGCTAGGTTGGGTCACTCATCTCACTGAAACATTAGCATCCCATGCAGGGCTCAAGATGTTACATATCTGCGATGCCATCTTGGTCACCTGGATGTGTGCGCTGGTGTCTCAGGGACAAGGTGACATCAGCCACCGTGCACGTAGGAAAAGCTATGGACCCTTACAGTCTCCAAATGCGTCACCCTCTGAGCTTCGCTTTCTTGCCTCTTGAATCATTAATGTCTTCAATGTTTCCTTTCAGAGAGAAGGCAAAAGCAGATATGGATCCAGGGCTCAATGCTACCTTTGTAAGGGTCCTAATGCAATGGAGGATGTGAAGGAGGCAGAGGTGACTCCACGCACAGCTCCAGCAGGAGGGACATGGTCAAGCAAAGCCACAGCACGAACAGGAGGATCAGGAGAAGAAACCCAGACAATGGGGGTAACTTGCCAGATCTGGGCTTCATTGTTCAAGAGTCTCTTATTTACAATGAGCGAGAGGCAATGCCGTGCACATCTGCACTTGTCCCAAGCTCTGGTATATCACATATGCCACGTTCTTCATGAAGACCTGACACCACGTGGAGTTGGAGGGTATCCCCCGCCAGTTGCTTTGAAGGTGACCGCTGCACTCAATTTCTTTCCAAGGATCAACAGGCGACTTGTGCAGTATCTCTTAGTTCGCAACACAGCGACGCATAAAGGAGGTCACAGATGCCCTTTACAGGAAAGCCCATCATTACGTCAGGTTTGCTCTGGATGAACACAGGACAAGATTCCCCGGCTTCACTACCGCCTTAGGCTTCCCAAGAGTGCAGAGTGCAATAGACTGCACCCATGTGGCTATACGGGCTCCATGGTGGCAGGCCCTAATGCTTATAAACCGCAAGGGCTACCATTCCATCAATGTGTAACTGATGTGTGATCACCGGAAGCACATACTGCGCATTTGTACATGCTACCCTGGGAGTTGCCATGACTCCTACATCCTGAGTCACTCCCAGTGCCTGACATTTACGAGGGCCCATTATGTCTGCAGGGATGGCTGCTTAGGATAAGGGGTACCCACTGAAACATTGGCTGGTGACACCAGTCCGTTGCCCTCAGAGTCGTTCCGAGGAGAGTTACAATGCTGCTCACAGCTCCACATGCTCCCTTATAAAGCAGACCACAGGGCTTATGAAGATGCTTTTCAGATGCTTCGACCGCCCAGGTGGCTCACTCCAATACACCCCCAACAGGGTTTCCCGTATCATCGCAGTGTGTTGCACCCTCCACAATCTTGCTATGCAAAGATGTGACCTCCTGCCAGAAGATGACCTGGAGGAAGATGACAGCTCATCAGAGGATGAAAATCTGGGGGCCCAGGAATCTCAGAAGGCTGCTGAGGGTCAGTATGAGCATGATCATGGAGGAAGGAAGATGTGGGAGATGTGCCTGTGATATGTTATTCACTGACAGGTTCCAGGAAGAGTAAAGTCAAGTGAGGGAATATGGCCACATCTCTCCTAGCCCTCAATGCCATTTTCTTTCAACTCAGGAGATGTCCACCCACTTGCAGCGAGAACGAGTCCCGCATTCACACTTGCCTCATGAATCGCCAGGCCATAACCTTTGCTTTGGTCCGTGGGACCCTGAGAGTGAGCTCACTCTGGAAACTGAGAGCCCACTTAGGGACACGAGCAATGTGAGAAGAGACTTGAAGCCTTCGCTGTTATCTAATGATGCAAACACTTCTGCGATTGATATGTGGACATGCCTAGGGATCTCCTCTTCCCATGCATGTCTTTTCTTCTGCCTCTACCACTGAGGAGACACAAATGCTGCTAGGTTATCAATGCTGATGACCTGCCCTCGCTCAATGGTGTTCTTTGAGGAAGAAGGGTTAGAAACGCTTACATCACACACTTCCAATAAGTATTTAAACACATCTCAGGAATGTGAATCTCAGTGGGACACCATCGCTGAGTGGGAGGAAGGCTAAACCTCGAAATAAGAGAACTCCAAAGTACAAAATCACAAGGCCTTCAGTTGACAGGAACATTCACATAACCATCAAATGTATTAACAAAAGTGCAATTTATTTACATGTCTAGCACACCCATGATCCAATAGTGACATCAATTTTTCTTAACTTTCTTAACTCCAGCACTACGCCTGGGTGCAGCCCCAACATACACATCAGAGGTGGAGGCAGCCCGCTGACTGCTATGTCCTGATGTCTGTGATGATCTTAGCGGATGTCTTCTGGTGGTCCATGGCCTGGAGGGCCCCGACCTGATAAGGGTCACCTGCACAGGGGCAGAAACGCCCTCGGCGGCCTGAGAAGCTGGAGTGGATGAGGTCACAGGCAGAGGGGGCTATGAGCAGTAGCAGACCCTTGGAGTGTCCTGAGAGGAGGCCTCTCCTCTGTGTCCGGCTGACGTTCATCTTCCCTGTGGGTGTCCCAGGGGCCCGCCCTGGCTCCTGCAGGAGATGGTGCACCTGGAGGGGGTCAAGGTGCCTTGTCCCCATGTCACCTACCAGGGTGAGTGGCCATGGAGTGCAGGGCCAAGTGCAAGACCAGCAAGACCTGCTGGACCAAGGTGGTCACCAGATGATCTTGAAGCGTTCGCATGTCGGAGCTACGACATCAGACAGAACACAAACCGACTCCTCCATCGTTCGCTCTAGTCTGAGTGACTGCCGAATCTCTGCCTGATGTTCCGCCGCCTGTTGTTGCATCTCCAGCATAGATTTGGCGGCCACTTCCAAAGGCTCATCATCTAACTCAGGCTGAGTGGGTGGCTAGTCTCCAGCAGCTCTCCGAGTGCCAGAGGCCTGGGCTGTCCCTGCCTCTGACTGCTGTGCGGATGTGTCAGTGAGGTGTTCCCCAGAAAGTGAACCAGAGCCTAATCTACAGCTGTGCCCCACCGACGTGTGCCTCTGAGCTGGTACAGGATGCGTGTGGGCGCCGTGACGGTTCTTCCAGAGCATCCTCTGAATGAAGTTTGGGGGCTCGCACTGGTGGTGCTGGACTGACTGGGGGCCTCTAATTGCTGGTGCCTAGAAAATAGTTTCAGCTAATGAGCATCAGCTAGATAAGACTGCACAGTGACTCACTGTGATTATCACGATTTGATGAGGTGATGGAGCTGTGATCCGTACTGGGTTGGTGGGAGAGGCCAATCTCCCCTTCCCCACAGGAGCGATCCCTGTCATCCCCAGCCAACTCAGCTGGAGCCTCCTCAAATTCCCCGAGGGCGAGGATGTCGGACATCCCTCCTCGGGTCTGCGATCTTGAGCCCCTGTTGTGCGCCAGCTTGGCCTGTATGAAGAAGAAAGGAAGGTGTGTGATGAGAAGGGATGGAGCAGAAGTTGGTGAGATGCATGTCCCACGTGTGTGGTGAGCCCTCCCCAGAAGGGCCAGGGGATGGAGTGTGAGCAACATGACAAATGGGATTGTGGTGATGTGAAAGTCTCGGTGAGAGAATGAGTGTTGATATGTGTCCCCTGCTAATGGTTGCATGAGACCCCTGAAGAGAGTAGCCGTTTGAGTGCATGATGCCATGATGAGAGTTTGATATTGGAGGGAGTTGAAGGATGACTTATCCTAGCGGAGCATTAGGATCATTCATCCTCTTCCTGCACTGGATGGCACTTTGGACACAGGTGTCAGTCACATTGACCTGCTCCGCTATGGTGTCCCAGGCCTGAGAGGTGAGGCTGCTATGCTTCCTGCAGCCATCCCTGGGATAGAGCACTTGCCGTTGTTCCTGCACCCCTCTGACCAAGGCCTGGAGGGCCTGCTGGGTGATGTGCGGTGCAGACTTTGTCCCGAGGCTCTCGGCCTTTCTCTTACAGGTTGCAGACATCTCCGGTGGGCTGGAAAGACTGAGATTGTGTGTTGGATTGGTGTTTAAATATGACGCCCGGACCTTCGAACGCACCAGCTGACGACGGGTGGATGAATCAGCTTCCAACCCGCCAGCTGATTTGAAGCAAAACGACTCTGCATAATTAATGAGGTTCCAAGCGCAGAATCGGGTGCGAATTGCCACCATTACGGACATGGGGTGGGGGGGGAACGCTGCCAAAACCACCCGTCACTGCACTTAGTCTCATTTGGGGGGAATTCCGCCCTCCGTTAGTTTTAGTCACTCTCACAAGTGGAAACATCTTTTCTATGTCTACTCAAACCCTTTAGTAATCTTAAAGCCTCTGACTGGACACTCCTCAGCCTTCTATTTGCTACAATGAAATAGCCCCAGTTTGTTCAGCCTTTCCTGATAGTTATAACCTCTCAGTTCTGATACCATCATTGTAAATCATTTTTCACTTTCTTCAGTCCCTCTATATCCTTTTTACAAAGGGATACCAGAACTGTGCACAGTATTCCAGGAAGAGATAATCCGAGCAGGTAATCCTCCAGAAACAGAGGGGATAAACAGAAACGCAGGAAATAGGAGCAGAAATACAATAGGTTTTAAGAGTTACAATGTTAACCAATCTTGTAACCACAGGTCAAATTATGACCTGTTTTTCAGGGCTGAAAAGCCATTGCCAGAATACAACATCTTGCCAACAACAGAGTACTTGCTAGAAATCCATGTTGCCTGATGTAAGCATCCTGAGAAAATGCTCTCTAACCAGATTTATACATTCACTTTTACCAATTTCCCTTTTGATGTTTGGGGATTTAAGATTTTGCCAAGATTACATGGAGCCATGGAAATATCCTTGCCAGTTGAGTGTTTAGGAGAAAATATTTCAATTTTACATGAAGCTGGAACATATTCAAAGATACTTATTCTAGATGGGTGCATTCAAAAGCAGGCAATGATTAAAGGTATGGGTTCCACATAGACTCCAGGATCGCCTTCCTTGGGCCACACACATCATTTTGGGGATGGTGCAGTGTATTAATCCTCCACACAATTAAAGTTATTGATCAGAGCTATGCTGCTGAAACACTCACCCCTGCCTTTGTCACCCCTATACTCAACTATTCCAACACTCCCCTCACCAGCCTCCCCCTCCCCTCACCTACCCCGTGCATCCGCCATAAACTTCAGCTCACCCAAAACTCTATTGCCCGTATCCCAACTTGTACTTACCCATTCACCCATAACCCCAGCATTTGGTGACCTAGATTGGTTCCCGGTCTGACAATGACTCAATTTTACAATACTCATCTTGTTTTCGAATCTCTCTATGGTCTACAACACTCCTGATCTCTGTGATCTCCTCCAACCCTACAATCCACTGAGAACTCTGTGTTCCTCCAATTCTGTGCATTCCCAATTTCCTTTGGCCCACCACTGGCAGCCATGCCATTGGCTGCCTAGGGTCTATGCTCCAAAATTCTCTCCCTACATCTCTCCGCCTCTCTCCCCTCCTTCAAGACTATCTTTAAAACTTATGTCTTTGACCAAGTTTGTTGTGGTCTGTCCTGATATCTCCTTCTATAGCTCAGTGTCAAATTTTATCTGATTGCACTCCTATAACATGCCATGAGACATTTAACAATATTAAAGATGCTGTATAAATGCAAGTTGCTATTGCTCTGATGGGAAATGGCCAAGTGGAGGACAGCAAGTTAACCTTACAGAAGCATAACCCAAGATGTTCATACACCTCAATAGTAGCAGGTTTCAAATCTGCACTGGCAAAGATCTGGGAACAGCAACCCCCTCTTCAAGTGATGAGGGCGCGAGGATAATGAGAAAATCCCTCAAATAGAGGGACTCTCAAAAGGAAGAATGAAAGGAGAAGCTAGATAAGTACATGTTTTCCATATCATTTCATGTAATGTAGAAACTGTATGGAGCAGCTTCTGGGCATAGCCAATACTGTCAACTCTCTCTTCAGGTGTTATCTCTCTGTCATTTAAATCCTCACCTCTATCACCACCTCATCAGTGGTTCTACTGGTAATATTGGGCAAAATTGGGTCTGATGCCATCCATGACTCAATAGTTAAACACTCATGGCCTGGACTCAGCCTTGAAGAGAGTAACTGGTGCCTAAGGAACTACACCCAAGCGAATCATTGCCTTCAGGAATGGGGAAGTCAGGACTACCAGACTTATTTCAACAGCCTAGGGTGCATGCCAACAAAGCCTGGTGACTTATCCACCTCAAGTTTAGCTAATTGCTTAATATTTAATCGGTCAAGAGGAGGGAGCCATTATAAGTTGAGCTGAACCAGTTTTTATGCTGTAAATTCTATGCACCAGCATGGCAACCGCTTCTGTTGATGACTCTAATAGAGACGACAATCAAGATCACAAGACATTTATAAAGCACTTATTAAGTGAAACGACTCAACTCCACTGTTACAAGCACATAAAATAATCCCGCTTCACTCAACCCCTCAAAGGCAAATGTTCCACCATAAACCCAATAACTGGCTAATAGCCCTTGGTCATCATGCATCCCTCTTATGTAGCTTCTTTCCAAAATGTACTCCATTTGGGTAAAGATTACAGACAAATACCTTGAACTGGTCCAATCTTGTTGCTCATTGCATATCGCAATATCTGTTCATTTTTATCATACAGAACAAACGTGCGATCCACGGATAGCTGCTGAGTGGCGGGTACCAATTGAGCATCATCGTCATGGATACAGCCCTGAAAGCTGATCGTCTGTTTCAACTGGAAGGAGTAGCTCCGTGAGGTTCCACCGGGAAATTCTACCGTGTACTGTATGTTTGAAGAAGACATGATCGCTGAAGGAAGAAAAGATAAAGCCAGTGATTCTCAGTGTTCAAGAATTAACTACATTATTAAGTAAATACAAAAAAGAATTTGAATTTGTATCATGCCTTTCACAACTTCAGGATGATCCAAAGTGTTTTACAGCCAATGAAGTGCTACTTTTTTTAAAAGTAGGAAATGCGCATCAATTTGCACACAGCAAGTTCCCACAAACAATGGGATAAATGACCCAAACAATTCATTTTGTTTGAAGCATAAATATTTGCCAGAATGCAAGAAAAAACTCCCCTGCTATTCTTCTAATCTTTATATCCTCCTGAGGGGGCACATAGGCCCTCAGCTAAACATCTCATTTGAAAGGCCGCATCATCGACTGTGCACCATTCCCCTAGTACTGCACTGGGTGCGTCAGCCTGGATTTTGTGCTCAATTCTCTGGAGTGAGGCTTGAACTCAGAAGAAAGATTACTAACCCTCTGAGCCATGGCTGACACAGGCAATAGCTGCATGAAGAGAGAAGTGAAGCAGCTATGTATAAGTTTACACATGGAGAGGTCTCTAATGAACAGATTGTTTCTTTTTTCCTCATCCAACATTATCAGGACCAAAATCCTGGATAACTTTTTCCCCTTCTCACTCCATGATTTAGACATAACAGAATGCTATCTAATTACATTCAAAAAACTTGACACCATCCAGGGCAAAGCAGCCCGCTTGACTGACACGCCACCCACCACCTTAAACATTCACTCCCACCATCACCTGTGTGCCACATCTACACAGACACACTACAACAATTGTCAGGGCCCCTTTGACACCACCTAGAAGGACAAGGTCAGCAGGCATATGGGAACACCACCTCCTGCAAGTTCACCTCCAAGTCATTCACCATCCTGACTTGGAAATATATCGCTGTTCCTCCAGTGCCACCGGGTCAAAATCCCAGAACTCCCTAACAGCACTGTGGGTGCACCTACACTATACAGATTGCAGCAGTTCAAGAAGGGGCTCACCACCACCTTCTCAAGGATGATTAGGAATGCACAATAAATACTGGCCTTGTTAGCAATGTCCACATCTCCTGAATTGTTTTTCTTTAAAAAAAAAGTACCCCATCTATCACTTCAACCAAGATCAGCTAGAGAGTGAGAGTAGACTGCGTGGCTCTGCTACCCAGTGACCTACCATAGCTGAGCCAACAAGAAAACAAACCCAATGTTAATGTCACTGGAGTATTAGTTTACGCTAAGAGGCTGTTCACAATGTCACTTGGGATTTTATATAAAATCAACCCAACAGTTAAATTAGCCCATTTCTAATACAAAAGTTACACGTGGTGCTCTGGGCAATATTAACATACTGCTGGGTCAGGAAATGCCAAAATCCATCCAAGACTTTGCTTTTTTTGGACTTGGAAGAGGAAAAGAAACTAAGGAATTTCATCCCTCCACACCAAGAGGTCAACTATCATTGTGCCCTGCAGCAAGAGTGGGTCTCATCAGAGGCACAGGGGACACTGCCCCACAGTATCCTCAGTCACCAGGAGATTGCATTTAAGATGATTAAAGAAGTTGAGAGAGTAGATAGACAGTAACTCTTTCTTATGGTGGGAGGAGTTCAGAGCAAAAGAAACATAACCGTAAAATTAGAGCTAGGCTATTCAGGGGCGGTGTCAGAAAGCACTTCGGAGAGCTATGATGAAAGAACATAACATTCAAAGACATTATAAAGGAAACCAGGAATGTTGCAGGAACATATATTTTCTGAACTATGACCATTGTTTAAAAAGTAATCAATGTTTGTTAGTCTTCATACAGCATTGAAGGAAACTAGCCTGTTGACTGTGCCGACTCTCTGAAAGGGCTGAAAGAGTCCCACTTCCTGCATTTTCCCCAGGGCCCTGCGAGTTTCCTCCTTTCCAAGCTGATAGCCATGTAAGTAAAGCTGCTATTATGATGCCCATGCTTGCAGCTCACCATTTTCCCACGCCCAATGGAAATCAAACAAGACCTTACTCATTTAGACAATGTTTAACTCGTAGACTTTTTGTCTTGTCGACAACATTTTTATAACCAAGGAACGTCCAAAGAAATGTTTTTTTAAAATCATGATTTTTTAAAAAAATAAACCACCACTTTGATTTATCAGCCACATTTTGCTCACAGCAGTTGCCTTGGAAATTAATATTTAATTCCTGGAATTTGGCAACATCACATGCACCAGAATCCTGAGTTATCTGAAATTGGTATCAGGCCTTGTTATAATAATGGGAGCAAGTTGTTGACATCTGTTGACCCTTCCAGTTCTCCCAAAATGAGGGATCTGAATTAGGGCCTCAGGGTAGTTTGCAGGAGGGACTGAGCCAGGGGCCACAGGGATGCTTGGAGAAGCGCTCCTGCACTCCCCAACTCCGCAGAAGTTAAAGGAAAACCTTCTCTACCATTTCTCCAGCAGCCTCCAGCCGAAACAGAACTGGTAGAGAGAAAATTGTAGATTGTCACAGGAGTATTAGGCTAAGAGACTGTTCACAACTTCACTTGGGAAACTCTTTTGAGTTTCCTCAGGATTTTATGTAAAATCAACCCAATAGTTAAATTAGCCCATTTCTAATACAAAAGTTACACGTGATGCTCTGGGCAATATTAACATACTGCTGGGCCAGGAAATGCCAAAATCCATCCAAGACTTTGGGTTTTTTGGACTCAGAAGAGAAAAAGAAACTCTAAGGAATTCCACCCTTCCACACCAAGAGGTCAACTATCATTGTACCCTGCAGCAAGAGTGGGTCTCATCAGAGGCACAGAGGACAGTGTCCCCCAGTATCCTCAGCCACCAGGAGACTTTTTTGCAGAACTAAAGTTGATAAATGGCTTGCACCCACTGCATTGAGTTTTCTTTTCCCTTCCACCTGTTGGCTGACTTCCAGTGGGTCTTAAACATTGAACCAGTTATTGTCAAGTTATCAACATTGTTCCAAACTAAAAATGATTAAGAATGTTCTCCTGCACGCTCACCGGAGCTCGAGTAGTGATACAACTCATTGTATGGCTCTATATGCACGGTTGACTCCTGTGGAATTTCAGGAACTTGTCCTTCCAGGGAGGTTGTGATGGTGAGGTGGTTATGCTCATCAATTCCACTAAAGTGCTGAATGATGGTAAGTTTCTCATTACCAGGTGTAAAGGTCACCTCCGCTCGACGACTGAATTCACCACCTAGCGGAAAAAAAACACCAAGACCATCCAGTCACAACCAATCTCCATACACACACACAAATAAACACACATAAACACAGTTTCACAACATGAGACAACACAGGTAAGTTTTCATTTACTGTATACAACACCTTTAAGATAGCAAAATGACCCAAGGCACTTCACAGGAATGCAGTTAGTCAAAGGTTTGACATCAATCCACATAAGGAAGTATTAGGACAGGTGGCCAAAGGTTTGGTCAAAGAGGTAGGTTTTAAGAGGAGGTCCTAAAAGAGAGAAAGAAAGGCAGAGAGATTTAGAGAGGGAATTCCAGAGCTTAGGGCCGAGATAAATGAAGACAGGCAGTCAATGGTGGGGCAAAGGAAATCAGAGATTCACAAAATGCCTGAATTGGAGGAGTGCAGAGCTATCAGTGGGTTGTAGGGCTGGAGGAGGTTACGAGAAAAGGGGGTGGGGAGCGGCGTGTAGGGCTGATGGTTACAGAGATGGGAGGAGTGAAGTCATAAAGCAATTTGAACACAAGAATTAGAATTTTAAATGTGAGGCGGTGCAGGACTGGGAACCAATGTTTAGCACAGGGGTGATGGGTGCAGAAACATAACACGTGCATTACAGACTTATCATGACAGAACACCATTATTCTGCAAGTTCCCTAGCAAGGTCTGGACTCAATTAATGTGGTAACCATATGGATGAAGACAGATGTTAAAAGTTCCCAAATGGTTATAGTAACTTTTCATGACCTATAATTTTTGCAAACGTTATATTTCAGCCCTGCCAACAGGATTTCCACAAGGATTTCACAAATTTAATCACAAGACCAAACTCTGAATACTTGGAGTCTCTAATGTAATAAAGGGGCATTTCCTGTAATCTGACAGACCCTTTTCAGACTGCTCTCAGCTCAGTGTCAATGAGAATGCAACACAGTGCATTCTCATGAGAATGAAATAATTCACAAAATTATCAAAATAGTTTTCTAAGTAGCATGCAATAGAAAAAGATAGAATTATTAAATAGCGTTTAACAAATATGTCAAAGGTTAGAACACTCCGCCAAGTGTTAGAATGGATGGCTGCAACAATCTTCATGCTTCCCCATGCCAAATTATGCATGTGGCCTAAAGACCTGAATGTAATAATATAATAGTCTTAATTACCAGGTTTTGGAAAAGGTCAATTACCCTAACTACCATCTTTGCCATTCTGAAGGTGGAGTGTATTTGAGAAGGCACCCAGGCAACTGGTCGTACCAAGAGATGTAGGGTAGACATAGAGATGATGTTTCCACTTGTGGGTAGTTCAAAACTATGGGACATCAATATAAGATGGTCATTAATAAATCCAATTAGGAAATTCAGGAGAAATGTCTTTACTCCAGAGAGTGGTTAGAATGTGGAACTCGGTACCACATGGAATGGTTGAGTCAATAGCATTAAATGCATTTAAGGAGAAGCTAAATAAACAGGTGAGAAAGAATGGTACAGAAGATTATGATGGTGGGTTTAGATTAATACTGATGGGGAAGGCTGGTGTGGAGCATAAATACCAGTATGGACCAGCTGGCCCAAAGGGCCTGTTTCTTTGCTGTAAATTTTATGTAATTCTTTATAAGAGATGCAAAATACAGGAATCAAGTTTAGTTCACAGCACACAATTCAATTTAAGGCATTTAAGATTACGACAGAGTATGATAGGGTAGACAGATATTTCCTCTGGTGGGGAGTCCAGAACAAGGGGCATAATATTAACATTTGAGTTAGGTCTCTCAGAAGCAATGGCACAAAGGACCTTTCAAAAAGATGGTGGAAATCTAGAACTCTCTTCCCTTCTCCCCCGCCCTCCCCCCCAACCCCATCCATCCTTCCAAAAAAGCTGCTGAGGCTGGGGTCAACTGAAAATTTCAAAGCATGAAATTGATGATTAGGTAAGGGCATTAAGAGTTACGAAACCAAGATGGGTGAACAGATCAATCCGAGATTGATCAATTTTTGCTAGACAAGGTTATCAAGCCAAGGCGAGTAAATGGAGATAGGGTACTTGATAAGTCAGGATCTCATTGAATCGCAGGGCCCAGTTGAAGAGATGTATGGCCTCCTCCTGTTCCTATATTGACAACCTTTCTATGTTCAGAAGGATATGAGCAATATTACAGAACTGTTCACTTTGCTCCAACAGAGAATACAGTGGAAGACGTACAATGGGAATCTTATTATTACTCTGAAGCTAAACAGATCTAAATATTTCATATGGACAGTTTAAAATTTGGTCCAAGGAAGAAAATGCTGAAAACGTCAGCTCTAGGGAACAGAACATTTGGACAGTGGTTGTTAAATTTTCTTCAGTCCTTCACTTCCTGTTGGTGCCTCAAGTTTAAAGGAGCTAGTATGAGGGTAGAAAATTAATCTCTCGGCAACAGTTTGCAAATAAATTGTTCCATCTGGCTATCCAACTCTTCTTCTCAGAGGAGCTGCTTTCCTCAAGTGGGACGACAGTTCTGGCACTATTCCAGTACTCCTGGTTTCATGATTGTTAAGAAAAAGATCAAGCAGTTCTCTGTCTGCACCAGAATTTAGTAGCTTTTCTGGGAAAAGCTATGACATAGGCTAACACAGAACTTTCGATCAAATTGATCCATAAACCTAGCAAAACATGTTTTTTTTTTAATTTTACAATAAGGTTTTTAAACCGTTCCCTCAACTTGTTACTGACTTAAACCTCACCATCACCAACATTTAGATCACCAAGATTACACAATCTCCCTCATCATTCACATCTCCTGGCAATACATCAAACCTGCCTACCCTTATCAATTCCGAGAAAATAACTATCCCTGGTTTGCTCAGCAGCAATTGATCAAAATTCAAATCCTCTCCTCTGACGTTCCGCCATTGTATGTTAAACAGTTGCCTCATTTCTGCCTGAAATACTCTTTCCTGCACCAGGCCCTTCGTGGTCCCTCATTGCTACCTGTGGAGCATTCCCGGCCTTATACAGAGTGCGTCTGTTATGCAACTCATCTTGTCAAACACTACCAGAACTGATTTGACCACCACTAACAACATTTCCTCTTTCTCAC
Organism: Cetorhinus maximus; assembly: GCF_964194155.1. NCBI lineage: Eukaryota > Metazoa > Chordata > Chondrichthyes > Lamniformes > Cetorhinidae > Cetorhinus > Cetorhinus maximus. The sequence goes on along the minus strand of NC_135883.1, from coordinate 70,127,088 downwards.
TGCTGCCAAACCTTCTTCCCAATCTGTGACTTCCATAGGGCAAGGAAGACCTCAAACACACCTGCACCACCATAACGTGAGAAGTAGAGAGGTAGAAAGGTTTGGGGGGGGCGCGCGGTGGAATTACAGAGCTTACAGCCTAAGCAGCTGAAAGCATGGCTGTCAATGGTGTAGCAATTAAACTTGGTATCAATCCATTTCACATGAACATAACCCAGTATTTTAGGGTGATGAGACCACTTACCAACAATACTAAACCCATTTTCATAGCCAGGTTGCTCCAGAGCAAACATCCAACCAATAATACTTCCAACAGAAGACAGTGGCAAGAGAGACCAGCCTAGCGCTGTTGGGATTCTGCTTATAGCAGTATACGAGCGACCATCATTTACCACTACATATGAATGTAGGTCAATATTCTCAACCTTTACAGGTACTGGGCTGGTTCCTACAAAAATCTTTGCATTGACCTTTCCATTGACACGCTGTGGAGATCCTGTAAAAAACAAAAAGGAAAATAGTTAGAGGATTTTTGAACTCATTTCTGGGTTGACTGAAGAATTGAGCAGCCAGGGCTTTTCGCCCTAATCATTATCCAATGATCTTGCTGGACAGGGCGTGGTGGACATCAAATAAGGATAAGATTAGGGCTGGAATTTATGGGGTGCCGTGGTCCCTGCTTCCTCCCACCAGCTAAAAAGGTCAGTGGCGAGTCTGCCCACGATCCTGACAGCTGCCCTGCAGCCATTGAACACTGGGACTTAAATGGCCGTTGGGAGTTAAATGGTTGTCCAACACCTCCTCCGCACCTCCCCCCAACCCTCGCCCAGTTAATATCTCACCAGGACCAGAGGGAATGCATTTAAGGAAAGCAAAGGTGGAAATTGAGGAGGTACTTGCCACAATCTTCCAATCCTCCTTCAATATAGTGGGTGATGCCAGAAAACTGGAGAATTATAAATGTTACACTATTGTACAAAAATTAGTGCAAGGATAATTAGTAGTAATTATAAGGCAGTCAGTTTAAATTTGGTAGTGGGAAAGCATTTAAAAACGATATCCCCGGACAAAATTAGGAGTCATTTGGACAAATGTGGATTAATTAAGGAAAGACAGCATGGATTTGTTAAAGACAAATTGTGTTTTTAATTTGATTGATTTTTTTGAAGTGGTAACTGAGAGGGTAAAGCAATTAATGTGGTGTCCATGGGCTTCCAAAAGATGTTTAATAAAATTCCACATAACAGGCTTGCCAGCAGAACTGAAGCTCATAAGATAAAAAGGATAGTGGCAGCACAGATATGAAGGCTGTGTGACAGGAAACAGTTATGGTAAACAGCTGTTCTTTGGGCTGGAGGAAGGTATACGATGTGGTTCATGAGGGTTGGTACTGGGACCACTGCTTTTCATGGCACATGCAGATGAAATTTGATGCAGAGAAGTGTGAAGTTATACATTTTGGTACAAAAGGCAAAGGGGCAATATAAAGTAAAGGGAGCAATTCTAAAGGGGGTGCAGAAACAGAGACACCTAGGGTTTATGTGCTCCAATTGTTGCAAGTGGCAAGGCAGGTTGAGAAAGTGATTAAAAAGGCATATAGGAACCTGAGTTTTATGAATAGAAGCACAGGATTACAAAAGCAAGGCAGTTATGATAAACCCTGTATAAAACACCGGTTCTGCCTTAACTGGAGTTATGTGTCCAAATCTGGGAACCGCATGTTAGGAAGGATGTAAAAGCTTTAGAGAGAGTGCAGAAGGGATTTACGACAATAGTTCCAAGGATGAGGGATTTCAGCTACATGGACAGATCGGAGAAGCTTGAGTTGTTCTCCTTAGAGAAGGTCAAAAGGAGATTTGATAGAGGTGCTCAAAATCATGAAGGATCTGGACAGAATAGATATTGAGAACTATAACCTTTGGCAAAAGGTTCAAGTACCAGAGCACCATGACAAAAGAACAAACAGTGGCATGAGAAAAAACATTTTTATGCTGTGACTGGTTAAGGTTTGGAATGCACTGCCGAAGAGCGTGGTGGAGGCAGATTCAATAGTGGCATTCAAAAGGGAATTGGATAAGCACCTGAAGAGAAAAAAAAATTGCAGGGTCATGGGGAAAAGACGGGGAAGTGAGACTAACTGAGTTGTTCTTACAGAGAGCTGGTATGGACACAACAGGGTGAATAGCTACATTAATGCTGTAACTATTCTATGATTCAAGAAGGCTGTGGATGCTGGGATCAGTCAGATCTTTCAAGAGTGATAACCACAGAGTTTTGATGTGGTAAGGATATCAAGGGATAGGGTTTGGGATAAGAAAATAATTGTGGGTAAATGCAGCTGAGGTACAAGTTAGCTGTGACCTACTTGGACCAGGCTTGAAGAGGCTGAGTGCCCAACTCCTGGCCCTATGTTCCATGATGATTAAATATGATGTTCACTATTTTCAACTCATACATAAGGAATGACCACTCAGATGAGCGTTGTAGGTCACCCATGGAGCAATACCCAGAAATAAAAAAATCCCAATGGGTCAAACTCCTTCCTATTCACAAATCAACAATCATGGTCCCTGTACTTATACAACATGCAAACAGCCCGGATAACTAGAGGCAGGTACCATGTAGTGTATCATATAAGTAGGTTTTAGCGGGGGAAATAGGTAGATTTGCAGATTTTCTCCTAGTCTAAATCACAGATCACTCAAAATATGAACTTATTTCATAAAAGAACACTTCTATCATTAAGCCATGGCTTTTTTTTCTGGTGGCCTTCTACCTTTGTCTGTGCTCTTGTTCTGCCAAATGTCCACTCACTACACCACCACCCTATAAAAGGCTTGGAGACTTCTTTTTGGAGGAAATGTGCATTCAAATAATGCAATTCATCATTGCCGAAATCTTTTCTTCCGCGTGAATAAGCTTTTTGGTCTTGGAAGGAAAAGCGTAATGCAAATCAGACTTACCTTCTGCAACGCACTGCTTGCCATTTCCATAATAACCAGGATTACAATGACAGCAGAAGCCTGCCACATAGTTCCTGCATTGGCCGTGAATCGAACAGTCCTGACGACTGTTGGCACATGTCAGCTGTCTTTCTGTACTGTATGAGAAAACTGGTAGAAGGGGGGAGAAAAACACCACAATCAAATTTACAGAACAAGACATAGATTTTCAACTTTAGCAAGTTACTACATTTGAGTAACATTATCTACCCAGCAGGGGTTGAGTAGGGGAGATAGACAGAATGGATCTTTGTTTCTGTCACTTATTTACAATTTTATCTTATAAGGGAGAAACCAATACAAGTAAATGCAGCCAACAGAAAAAGAGTCAGAATCAAGAATATTACTCCAAATGTTACAGAGGAGAAAAGATGTACAGATACAACTGTGTTAATATAGAGGGTGAAAGGAAGTAAAAAGGCAGGATTCAGCGGGGGAACGAGTGACGGACTCCAATGCTGTCCCACGAAAAGGGTTACAGAACCAATTTCTTGTCTTGGATTGGCATAACCAGTCCCACCAAGAACACAGTGCATTGACTCTGCTTTAAGTGATGGGTCAAGCACTGACAAACTAATGGGTTGGCAAGCTGTAACTAGTGGGGTGCCAATGGGATCAGTGCTGGGGCCTCAACTATTTACAATCTATACTAACGACTTGGATGAAGGGACTGAATGTAAGGTAGATAAATTTGCTGATGACAGAAAGATAGGTATGAAAGTAAATTGTCAAAAGGACATGAGTCTGCAAAAGGGTTTAGATAGGTTTAGTAAGTGGGCAAAAATTTGGCAGATGCAGTATAATGTGGGAGAATGTGAACTACTACACTTTGGCAGGAAGAATAGAAAAGCAGAATATCACTTAAGTGGAGAGAGACTGCACGATTCCATGGTACAAAGGGATCTGGGTATCCTGATACATAAATCACAAAAAGTTAGTATGCGGATACAGCAAGTGATTAGAAAGACAAATGGAATGTTGTTGTTTATTGCAAGGGGAATGGAATATAAAGTAGGGATGCTTTGCTACAGTTGTACAGGGCATTGAGGAGATCACATTTAGAGCTGTGTGTATAGTTTTGATCTCCTTATTTAAGAAAGGACATAATTGTATTAGAAGCAGTTCAGAGAAGGTTCACTCGACTGATTCCTGGGATGAAAGGGTTATATCATGAGGAAAGGTTGAGCATATTGGGACTCTACTCTTCAGAATTTAGAAGAATGAAAAATGATCTTATTGAAACATATGTGACCCTGAGGGGATTTGACAGGGTGATTGCTGAGGGAGTGTTTCCCTTGTGGGGGAGTCTCAAACTAGGGGACACGGTCTCCCATTTAAAACTGACGAGGGAGAAATTCTTTCTCTGAGGGTCGTTTACTGTAGAATGCTCTTCCCCTGAGAGCGATGGAAGCAAGACACTGGATTTACTCAAGGCTGAGTTAGATAGATTCCTGATCAACAAGGGAGTTAAAGGTCATGGGGGCTACAATCTGATCAGCCATGATCTTATCGAATCACAGAGCAGGTTTGATGGGTTGAATGGTCTTCTCCTGCTCCTAATTCTCATGTTCTTGTGTGTTCCAGGAAGGGAGAGCAGAGCTTGAAGCTGTTGGTTATACAAAACATTATACTGAGTGGATTCTTACAACAAGTAGATCCAGAAGGCCACCTGGAACTACACCATTGACACACTCCACACTGTGGAATAGCAAAGCCAAATCTTCTACTAAAGTGGAAATATTTTATAAATGCATTCTAAAATACCACATGGGGCTGACATCTCTAAGGGAGTGTGTGTACTGGACAGTCACATGGAAGAACAATTTTAATTTATATAGCACCTTTAACACAATAAACCTCCCAAAGTGCTTCACAGCAGCATAATCAGTCAAAATTTGACACCGAACTACACAAGGAGGTATTGGAACAGGCAACCAAAGGTAGGTTTTAAGAGGTATCTTAAAAGCATAGTGAAGTAGACAGGTGTAGGAGATTTATGGAGGAAATTTCAGAGCTTAAGGTCGAGGCAGCTGAAGGCATGGCCACCAATAATGGGGCAAATAAAAAAATCTGGGCTGCACAAAAGGGCAGAACTGAACAGCACAGAGATCTGAGAGGACATCCGGAGTTTACAGAGACAGGGATGGGAGAGGCCACGGAGAGATTTGAATACAAGGATGAGAATGTTAATGTCAAGGCATCAGCAGTCACCCTGATACAGGGGATGGAAAGGTTCTGATGCAAAACTGAAACTTGCAGCGGGGCGAGGTTCAGCTGGGGAGTCAACAGTGACCAGAGATTCAACTCAACAAGCCACATAAATATTATGGCTGCTCCAGCAGGTCAGAGGCTGGGTATTCTGTGACTCATTGAATGGTTCATATCATGACAACCCAGAGCCTCTCCATCCCCAAATTACAAGCCAGGAGTGTGACTCTCCATTTATCAAAGCTTGATACCATCCAGGATAAAGCAATCCACTTGTTTGGCAGCCCGCACACCATAGCTGCAGTGTGTACCATCGACAAGATGCACTGCTGCAACTGGCCAAGGCTTCTTTGACAGCACCTCACAAACCTGCAGCCTCTAAAGCCTAGAATCACAAGGGCAGCAGGTGAATGGGAACATCACCAGCCTCCAAGTCAAACACCATCCTGGCTTGTGAGTATATCACCATTTCTTCACTAATTCTGGGCAAAATCCTGGAACTCCCTCCCTAACAACACTGTGGGAGTACTTATACAACTCAAGAAGGACAGCTCACCACGATCTTCTCCAGGGCAACTAGGGATGGTGGTCTTGCCAGCAATGCCTATACTTTTTTATAACTCATAGTCATTTGGGTGAGGTTCAACAGGGTGCACTCCCTTGATGGAACCATTTTCCAGCAAGGGGACATCCAGGGAAGAAGGGAAAAAAGAAAACCAGCTGGAAAAAGAAACATGAAAATAACGAGCGAATGGAGGGTCCAAATTTCAGAAAGAAAATCAAGTTACAGTTTATAAATGGAAAAGAGCAAAAGTAGGATTCAAGGAAAATCAAGAAAATAAATGTACGTTCAGGTTTTTAAAATCACACCAGTGGCCTTTTTCATATTCAGGTTTGCATCTGGTTAAAATGACGAACCACAATATATGCACACATTACTGGCCTTAGATCAAATAGCTCATCCACTGATCAGGTTTACAAGTAAAGGTCCAGAATTTGCTGGAGTTAAAAAGCACACCATAAATTGGATTTCTTTTCCCCAGCCTTCATATCATTGTATTTTTGCACAATAGCTTGTTTCAAAGTATGAACCGGTAACATTGAGGCAATGGAAATGGGCAGCTGGGACTTCATGAATGTCAGGACCAATAGTGTGTACCTCCTTAACTAACTAAATTTAAGGACAAGGACAGAAACAGAGAAACAACCGAGAAGTAAATCGGGTGAATTAGTGTCAAGTTAGATACAGAAAGAGAAAAAATGAGGGGGAAAGATTGGATACAGAGAGGAGACAGAAAGGAAAAACAAGATTTTATTAGGCAATATCTTATAATTAAAATCCCACGGGGAGCAATTTACTACCTGAAGGAGTGAGAGTCCGCGGTTTTATTATGACCTTTCTGGGCCAGAGAGGTTGAGTTTCATGTCAGCCCCATAAACCACATAATTAAAAAGGTCATTATGACATGAATTTCCAAATCCAAATGGTTAAAGCAAGATTCATTCATATGACAAGGCAGATTCAACATTTACATGATATTTTCACGGGGAGATGGTGGCATTGTGGTAATCTCACTGGACTGGTAGTTCAAAGGCCCAGGCTTATGCTCTGGGGCATGGGTTTAATTCCAACTATGGCAGCTGGCGGTATTCAAATTCAATCAATAAATCGCAAATTGAAAGCTACCTCAGTGATGGTGACCATGAAAACTATCATCGATTCTAGTGAACCAGACGGATTTTTACAAATGCCCTTTAGGGAAGGAAATCTGCCATCCGTACCTGGTCTGGCCTACACATGACTCCAAACCCACAGCAATGTGGTTGATTCTTAACTACCTTCTGAAATGGCTTAGCAAGCCATTTAGTTCAAGGGCAAATAGGGGTGGGCAACAAATGCTGGCCTTGCCAGCAATGCCAACATCCAATGGAAGAATAAAGAAAAGAAAATACAGTGGCAAGGCTCATGACAAGAAAGTCCTTTTTTTTTGTTTTTAGCAAAGCTAGTGGCGGAGCGATGCAAATCGTTTAGCAATCTGTGGTAATTTGCAACTCAGTGTATCTCTTCCTCACCAAAACTTGCCAAGTTATTTTACAAACTAATGACAATGGACCGCGTGAACTCACCTAATTACAATGATCTAGCACTAAACCTTGAAAACATTTTGTAACAATCTACTAAGTACTCTTATCAACAAGTCACCATACCATTTCCAGTCACATCCAACTCTGTGTCCAACAATTCAACTCTGCGCTGGGGAAACTGTGGATGTTGGAACTGGACTGGCTTGGCTTCGATACGTGAGAGAACCGGAACCTGCTCCACATAGCGAGGTTCTTCTGGAACTTCCACATTCTGCTGTGAAGATACCCTGTAGACTACAGCATCCTCCAGGATGCCAACCTTGTCTTTTTCTTCAGGAGGATCATATTCTGGATCAGACCCATTCTCAGTTACATCCAGATAGGAATTCCTTTGGTGGTCGACAGTTGCAGCAGTAGTAAACGTATCCGGAACGGAATCATCGACATGGATTGCGCTTACACTGGCAGGCACGACGGTATGGTTAGAAGAGCTACCAATTTGGAAAATCCAAACTCCTCGTTCTCCAGAATTACTGTCTCTGTTGAAGTAAACATTGGACAAGCTTATGAAAACTGGCAGTTAGATTTTTTGTTTATGGAATGTATTGAAGTTGTCATGTTACAAAACAGTCTTTTCAGCAAATTGATTTTTTTTACTGAATTAGATTTAACAGAGGCCATCTTGTATTTAAGGCCCCTTGTTTTTGAACCCCCTACAAGTGGGAACATCTCTCAGCCACCCGATCATCATTTTTAGGCCACTCCTCAGGCTTCCCTCTCATAAACTGGTCAGTCTTTCCTGATATTTATAGCCTTTCAGTTCTGGTATCATCCTTATAAATCTTTCTTTACATTTTCTCCAGGCCTCTATCCCCTTTTTGTGCATCAGCCATGGCTCAGTTGGGAGCACTCTTGCCTCTGAATCACAAGGTTCCAGGTTCAAGTCCCACTCCGAGGCCTGAGTACAGAAATCAAGGTTGATACTCCAGTGCAATGCTGAGGGGGCACTCGACTGTTGGAGGTGCCATCTTTTGGATGAGACATTAAACCAAAGCCCCATCTGTCTGCTTGGGTGTATGTAAAAGATCATGGCATATTTCAAACAGCAGGGGAGTTATCCCTGGTGTCCTGGCCAATATATATCCCTCAATTGTCATCACGTTATCTGGTCATTATCACGTCACTGTGGGAGTTTGCTGAATGCAAATTAGCTGCTATATTTTCTACACATTACAATAGTGACTACACTTCAAAAAGTACTTCATTCACTCTAAAGTGCTTTGAGGCATCTGATAGTCATGAACAGTCCCATATAAATGTAAGTCTTTCTTTTTATATTATGGAGGCCAAAACTGTACAGAATACTCAAATTGGAACTAATCAAAGTTTGAGACAAGTTTAACATAACATCTCAGCTTTTCAATTCTGGTAAATCCTGAGGCAAACTAAACTACTCAACTAAATTAAACTCCCATTTCACTGTCATTGCCTGCAAGTTTAACTTGTGCATCCCTTAGTGGCCCTATCCCTATCCTAATTTTTCTTCTTCTATTTATACGTCTGCAGAATACTTTGCTAGTTCTTTTTATATTCCTGATAATCGAATATTGTTGGTCTGCTTTGCTTTCCTAATTGTTATTTTTCTATCTTCGTAACTCATTATCCTTAACCCTAACTTATATTATCAGTTTTCATTTTCACCTTTATTGTTTTATGTACTTAGCATATGCCTTTCTCTGGAGTTTCAGTTTCATTCTCGACTCTTTATTAATCAAGGTATCGTTGGCTCATTGATAGTGTAGGCTAAAAGATGTATGATAATGGTAAATGTAGACATAACCAGCTCACTAACTGAGACATAACCAGTTTACTAACTATAGTTAGTCAGAAATCACTGAAGGCCTAAAATTGCATCAGCATGCAGTGAAGGTTATTCCTTTTTTCAAGTAATGGAAAGATTTACAACCATCTTTAGAATGGAGGAAATATGGTTTTAATAACAGGAATCCCAGACATGAAGAAAACATGCCTTGTTGGCAGAGAGACAGGCTTGAACTGTATGTAATCTGGCTACATTGAAGGTTACACCAGAGATAACATTGTAGTAACTAACACTTTCATTACCCAGCACATTTATCCCTGAAGGGAGAAGGAGCAAAAATGTTAACTGATCATCGTAAAACAACAGAATCAATACCTTAAACAAAAACAGAAAATGCTGAAACACTCAGCAGGTCTAACAGCATCTATGGAGAGAAAAACAGAGTTAACATTTCGAGTCCGTATGACTCTTCTTCAGAGCTAAAGAGGAGTTAAAATGTGATGATATTTATTCTATTTAAGGGGATTGAACAGGTGAAGCTGGATAGAAGGCCAGCGATAGGTGGGGCAAAGGAGAGGTTGACGAAGATGTCATGAACAAAAGGACAAAGGGGTGTTAATGGTAGTGATACTGGCTAAAGGAGGTGCTGATGGTGGCATTAAGGTCAGAAAGCAGAATGTGGTAATAGCAGGACAAGGGTAAGCAGCCTGGAAAGAACAACATGAACAAGCAACAGATGGCCCTTGTGGGGGTGGGGTTGGGGGAAGGGAGGGGGAGGTGGCAGGAAAAAAGATTGAAAATAAGATAAAAGGTGGGGATGAAACAATGAATAAAACTGAAAATAAGTAATAAAAATAAGTGGATAAAAATAAAAATTAAAAAATAAAAATGAATATTGAAAAAAGGGATTTAAAAAAAGGGGTGAGGATGGAGGAGAAAGTTCATGGTCTGAAGTTGTTGAACTCAATTCAATTCAATAGGTGAAGAGTGTCCTGCAGTCAGCATCACGGTGAAGCAGTCTGGGAAGAGCGGCCTGCAGTCAGCATCACGGTGAAACAGTCTGGGAGGAGTATCCTGCAATCAGCATCGCAGTGAAGCAGTCTGGGAAGAGTGTCCTGCAGTCAGCATCATGATGAAGCAGTCTGGGAAGAGTGTCCTGCAATTAGCATCGCAGTGAAGCAGTCTGGGAAAGTGTCCTGCAGTCAGCATCGCGGTGAAGCAGTCTGGGAAGAGTGTCCTGCAGTCAGTTCTTGTTGAAAGTAACAAGAGTGACATCACAAGACAGCGCGAGAGAGCGGCGGAGAGATCAGAACCAGCGCGAGTGCGGGGAAGCTTCAAAAAGTGACCTCAGCACAAAGGTGAAAGCTGATTGGTGAGTAGTGGGTAAGTGTTTTTCTCTAGTTTAAAATAGATCAAGCTAAGGAAAGGTAAGGGTTCTAGTTTTTATTTAAAATACATAAATAATTTAACTTTTTTTTACTGTATTTAACTTAAAGGGGTTTTTTTTTCAACTAGAGGCATGACAGGGCAGCTCAGACCCATGTTATGTACCTCCTGCAACATGTGGGAAGTCTTAGATGCTCCTTGCACTCTGGTCAACCACATGTGCAGGAAGTGCCACCAGCTGCAGCGATTTGAGCTCCGAGTTTTGGAGCTTGATTTGGAGCTGGAGGCACTAAGATGCATCCTCGAGGCTGAGTGTTTCGTGGATAGCATGTTTTTAGACATGGTCACCCCACAGCTTCCGGAAGTGCAGACAGAGAGGGAATGGGTGACCATCAGTCAGAAGAAAGGTGTCAGGCAGGTAGTCAGGAAATTCCAGGGTGTAATTCGCTCGAGAGCCGGTTTTCTGTGTTGGAAAATGGTGAGAGTGATGGTTCCTCTGGGGAGTGCAGCCACGTTCATGGCACTGAGTGGCTCAGCTGCATAGGCGGGGGAGGAAAAAGAGGGGAAGAGCAATAGTGGTAGGAGACTCCAAAGTAAGGGAAACAGACAGGCGTTTCTGCGGCTGTAGACATGACTCCAGGATAGTATTTGCCTCCCTGGTGCCAGGTTCAACGATGTCACTGAACGGCTGCAGAGCATTCTAAAGGTGGAGGGCAAACAGACATTGTGGTACATATTGGTACCAACAACATAGGTAGAAAGAGGGATGAGGTCCTGCAAGCAGAATTTAGGGAGCTAGGAAACAGACTAAAAAACAGGACCTCAAAGGCAGTAATCTCTGGATTACTTCCGGTGCCATGCGCTTGTGAGTATAGAAATGGGAGGTTAGTCCAGATGAATGCGTGGCTGGAGAGATGGTGCAGGAAGGAGTGCTTTAGATTTCTGGGACATTGGGAGCATTTCTGGGGGCAGTGGGACCTATACAAGGCGGAAGGGTTGCACCTGAACCGGAATTGGACCAACATCCTTGCGGGGAGGTTTGCTAGTGCTGTTGGGGAGGGTTTAAACAAACTTGGCAAGGGGATGGGATCCTGAGAGGAGGTTCAGCAGGGAGAGATGCACAGCTAAAATTAGAAGAGAGAGCAACTGAGTCTGGAAGGCATAGAAATTATAGGCCAGTTAAGGCCCAAGGGGGTTTGGCACGGTTGGATGGTATTTATTTTAATGCAAGGAGCCTGATGAATAAGACAGATGAGTTGAGGGCGCAAATTAACACATGGAAGTATGATGTCATTGCTGTCAAAGAGACATGGTTGAGAGGGGGGCAGGATTGGCAACTCAATATTCCAGGATATAGGGTCTTCAGGTGAGACAGGGAAGGAGGTAAAAGAGGAGGGATATCGCAATATTGATCAAGGAATCAATTACAGCAGTAAGGAGGGATGACATCTTAGAAGGCTCCTCAAACTAAGCTATATAGGTAGAACTGAAAAACAAAAAAGGAGCGATCACATTGCTGGGAATGGACTACAGGCCCCCAAACAGTTGCAGAAAAATAGAAGAGCAGATATGTAGGCAAATTTCAGAGAAGTGTAAAAATAATAGGGTAGTAATAGTGGAGGATTTCAACTTCACCAACATTAACTGGGTTAGTCATTGTGTGATAGGTTTAGAGGGAACAGAATTCTTAAAATGTATCCAGGAAAGCATTTTAAGCCAGTACCTAGAAGGTCCTACGAGAGAGGGGGCGGTCCTGGACTTAATTTTAGGGAATGAAGCTGGGCAAGTGGTAGAGGTATCAGTGGGGGAGCATTTTGCAGATAGTGATCATAACTCCATTAGATTCAATGTTGTTATGGAAAAGGACAAGGATGCACCAGAAATCAGAGTTCTAAATTGGGGAAAGGCCGATTTGAATAAGATCAGATATGATTTGGCCAGAGTGGACTGGGAGCAGCTACTTTTAGGTAAATCTGCGTCAGAGCAGTGGGACTCATTCAAGAAGGAAATAGGGAGAGTACAGGGCCAGCATATTCCAGTAAAGACAAGGGGTGGGACCAACAAATTCAGGGAACCCTGGATGTTGAGGGATATCCAGGATTGGATAAAGAGAAAAGGGGAGGCTTATGGCAGATACCGAAGGCTCAAAACAGTGGAAGGCCAAGAGGAGTATAGAATGTGTAGGGGGGGGGAACTTAAAAAGGAAATTAGGAGAGCAAAAATGAAAAAACATAGGCAGGTAAAATAAAGGAAAATCCAAAGTTATTTTACAAATACATTAAGAGTAAGAGGATAACTAGGGAAAGAGTAGGGCCCATTAAGGACCATAGTGGTAATTTGTGTGTGGAGCCGGAAGACGTAGGTAGGGTTCTAAATGAATACTTTGCGTCGGTGTTCACAAGTGAGAGGGACGATGTAGATATGGAAATCAAGCAGAAGGACTGTGATATAATTAAAGAAATTAGCATTGAAAGGGAGGTGGTTCTAAGTGGTCTGGCAGGCTTAAAATTAGATAAACCTCCAGGCCCGGATGAAATGTATCCCAGGCTGTTGAGTGAGGCAAGGGAGGAGATAGCAGGGGCGCTGACAATAATTTTCAATACCTCTCTGGCCACAGGAGAGGTGCCAGAGGACTGGAGGACAGCAGCCAATGTGGTGCCATTATTCAAGAAGGGAGGAAGGGATAAATCAGGGAACTGCAGGCCAGTCAGTCTCACCTCAGTTGTGGGGAAACTATTGGAAACAATTCTGAGGGACAGAATTAATCCACACTTGGAGTGGCAGGGATTAATCAAGGACAGACAGCATGGTTTTGTTAAGGGGAGGTCATGTCTGACCAATCTGATTGAATTTTTCGAAGAGGTGACCAGGTGTGTAGATAAGGGCAATGCATTTGACGTAGTCTCCTTGGACTTCAGCAAGCCTTTTGATAAGGTCCCGCATGGGAGACTGATAATGAAGGTAAGAGCCCATGGGATCCAAGGCAATTTGGCAAATTGGATCCAGAATTGGCTGAGTGGCAGGAAGCAGAAGGTGATGGTCGAGGGATGTTTTTGTGACTGGAAGCCTGTGTCCAGTGGGGTTCCACAGGGATCAGTGTTGGGTCCTTTGCTGTTTGTGGCACAGATCAATGATTTAGACTTGAATGTAGGAGGGTTGATCAGTAAGTTTGCGGATGACACGAAAATTGGTGGGGTGGTAAATAGTGAGGGGGAAAACCGTAGATTACAGGAGGATATAGATGGTCTGGTCAGATGGGCTGATCAGTGGCAAATGGAATTTAATCCGGATAAGTGTGAGGTGATGCACTTGGGCAGGACAAACAAGGGACGGGGATACACGATGAATGGTAGGACCCTGGGAAGTATCAAGGATCAGAGGGACCTTGGTATGCGTGTTCACCGGCCCCTTAAGGTACCGGGACAGGTAGATAAGGTGATTAAGGCAACATATGGGATACTTGCCTTTATTAGCCAAGGCATAGAATATAAGAGCAGGGAGGTTATGCTGGAACTGTATAAAATGCTAGTTAGGCCATAGCTAGAGTATTGTGTGCAGTTCTGGAATCCGCATTATAGGAAGGATGCAATTGCACTAGAGAGAGTGCAGAGGAGATTTACCAGGAGAGTTATAGTTATGAGGAGAGATTGGATAGACTGGGGTTATTTTCCCTCAAGCAGAGGAGATTGAAGGGTGACATAATTTTATACAGCGCAATCATGAGAGGCACAGATAGGGTAGACAGGAAAGAACTTTTCCCCTTGGTGAAGGGATCAATAACCAGGGGGCATAGATTTAAGGTAAGGGGCAGGAGGTTTAGAGGGGATGTGAGGAAGAATATTTTCACCCAGAGGGTGGTGGGAATCTGGAACTCACTGCCTGAAAGGGCGGTGGAGGCAGAAATCCTCATATAAGTATTTGGATGCGCACTTGCGATGCCATGGCATACAAGGATATGGGCCTAGTGCTGGAAAATGGGATTAGAATAGTTAGGTACTTGTTTGACTGGCACAGACTCGATGGGCCGAAGGGCCTTTTTGAGGAACCTCATCGACCTTTAGCACGGGAAGTCTAGTTGTTTGTTGCACTGTTTCCCTGTGATCTTTGTGGTGAACATGTCAAAAAGAAACCCTAACCCAAAGGTTTGCAATTTATTAAATAAAGCAATACTGCTTTTCAAATAGTTATCCCAGGAGTAAACGCAAGATGTCTGTTAGTGACAGGTAGATATTTTTCCCTAGACCTCTATGACTCAATGTTAAGGCAGGAAGGCTGTAAGGTGCCTAATCGGAAGATGAGGTGTTCCTCCAGTTTGCATTGCGCTTCACTGGAACCTTCTTGCTCTTCATTCCAACACGTAACAAAGTGTTAGTTTTCTGCAAATGTAAAAGGGCAACTTTCACCTTAATCTCGTACATTTACCTTCAAATTCAATGCTATTGTACTGTTAGCAAACTAGGGGAAGCACATCCTGCACACGCACAGATGCAGCGTCAGTGTCGGCCTGTGATTGTTTAAGTGAGAGATGCTTTTAAGTACAGCTCTACTTTCTGTCGCTGAATTATGCATTTTTTTGCAAGTTGGTGTCTTATAATTGTCTCCCTTACAACATATTTTGCAGCTCTGTTTATGATGGAGAGTTTTTTCAGGTAAAGGCTTGCAATTTATTGAATAAAGCAATACTGATTTTCAAATAGTTATCCCATGAGTGAACGCAAGATGTCTGTTAGTGACAGGTGGATATTTTTCCCTAGCAGCCCGTTTAAAAAAATTAAGAAAAATAAACATTCCTTAAAATAATTAAGAAAAAAAAACATCACCCAACTTGGGGCTTGAAACCATGGCTCTGGGATTAAGAATCTCATTCTCACTAACTGAGCTAGCCAGCTTGTGTAGGAAAGCCACTCATCTGTCAAACTTATTCACTTGTTCAAAAAAACACAGCCTTTTAATAAAGCAGGAGGAGTGACACTGGGTCAAGAGACAGCTCCACAAGTGACCCCTCTTAAATATTTTTAAATCACTGTTACTCTTGCTACCCAAATGAAAAACGTCAAGGCCAGTTGGTACGCGCCAGCAGCCGTAGTGCAGACCGAGCACACATGTGCAACTGTTCCTGATGCCTTTCCGGTTGACGGCAGGAGTCACAGTGCATTATTAACATTCCCTTGAATAAAAAGACAGTCTGAAAACATCATCTCCCTGCCACTACATGCTGTTCCTGCTTGGATAATAAGTTAAACTGTTACAACGATCATTATCATCCTTCATAGGTTTCGCAGCTGCATATGTTATATATTTTATACATACATGCTTACCACAATTCCTAACCCATGAGCTCAGCCAAGCCATGAAAAGTGGCCAACAAAACAAATTTATACACAAGAGATGTAGAAGTTCTGCTGGAAAGATCAATTCTCACTATGCTTTGAAAGTAAATGGCAAACTTAGGGACAGATGGTCATTCAGCCCCTCAAGCCTGCCATTCAGTTAGATGATGTTTTTATTCATTCATGGGATGTGGGTGTCACTGGCTAGGCCAGCATTTATTGCCTATCCCTAGTTGCACTTAAGAAGGTGGTGGTGAGCCGCCTTCTTGAACCGCTGCAGTCCATGTGGCGTAGGTACACCCTCAGTGCTGTTAGGGAAGGGAGTTCCAGGATTTTGACCACGCGACAGTGAAGGAACAGCGATATATTTCCAAATCAGGATTGGTGTGTGGTTTCGAGGGAACTTCCAGGTCGTGGTGTTCCCATGTATCTGCTGCCCTTGTCCTTCTAGGTGGTAGTTGTCGTGGGTTTGGAAGGTGCTGTCTAAAGAGCATTGGTGAGTTTCTGCAGTGCAACTTGCAGACAGTACACACTGCTGCTGCTGTGCGTTGGTGGTGGAGGGAGTGAATGTTTGTGGATGGGGTGCCAATCAAGCGGGCTGCTTTGGCTTGGATGGTGCTGAAGCTTCTTGAGTGTTGTTGGAGCTGCACTCATCCAGGCAAGTTACTTGCCACTTGTCAGCCCAAGCCTGGATATTGTCCAGGTCTTGCTGCATTTGAACACGGACTGCTTCAGTATCTGAGGAGTCATGAATGGTGCTGAACATTGTGCAATCATCAGTGAACATCCCCACTTCTGACCTTATGATGGAAGGAAGGTAATTGATGAAGCAGCTGAAAATGGTAGGGCCGAGGACACTACCCTGAGCGATTCCTGCAGTGATGTCCTGGAGCTGAGATCACTGACCTCCAACAACCACAACCATCTTCCTTTGTGCTAGGTATGACTCCAAGTGGAGAGTTTTCCCTGATTTCCATCGACTCCAATTTTGCTAGGGTTCCTTGATGCCACACTCGGTCAAATGCTGCCTTGATGTCAAGGGCAGTCACTCTTACCTCACCTCTGGAGTTCAGCTCTTTTGTCCATGTTTGAACCGAGGCTGTAATGAGATCAGGAGCTGTGTGGCCCTGGGTGGTAGTTGGCCAGGTTGGATTTGACCCGCTTTTTGTGTACAGGACATACCTGGGCAATTTTCCACATTGCCAGTGTTGTAGCTGCACTGAAACAGCTTGGCTAGAGGTGTGGTAAGTTCTGGAGCACAAGTCTTCAGTACTATTGCCGGAATGTAGTCAGGGCCCATAGCCTTTGCAGTATCCAGTGCCTTCTGCCGTTTCTTGGTATCACATGGAGTAAATCGAAATGATTGAAGACTGGCATCTTTGATGCTGGGGACCTCCGGAGGCAGCCGAGATGGATCATCCACTCGGCACTTCTGGTTGAAGATTGTTGCGAATGCTTCAGCCTTTTGCACTGATATGCTGGGCTCTCCCATCATTGAGGATGGGGATATTTGTGGAGCCTCCTCCTCCAGCAAGTTGTTTAATAGTCCACCACATTCACCACCACTGGATGTGGCAGGACTGCAGAGCTTAGATCTGATCCATTGGTTGTAGAATCGCTTAGTTCTGTCTAATGCCGTTGGGCACACAAGTAGTCCTGTGTTATAGCTTCACCAGGCTGACACCTTATTTTTAGCTACGCCTGGTGCTACTCCTGGCATGCCTCCTTGCACTCTTCATTGAACCAGGATTGATCCCCTGGCTTGGTGGCAATGCTGATGTGGGGTATATGCCAAGCCATAAGATTGTGGTTGTATTCAATTCTGCTGCTGCTGATGGCCCACAGCACCTCATGGTTGCCCAGTCTTAGGTTGCTAGATCTGTTCGAAATCTGTCCCATTTAGCATGGTGGTAGTGCCACACAACACGATGGAGGGTATCCTCAATGTGAAGACAGGATTTCATCTCCACAATGACTGTGCGGTGGTCACTCCTACCGATACTGTCATGGACGGATGCATCTGCAGCAGGCAGATAGGTGAGGATGGGGTCAAGTATGTTTTCCCCTCTTGTTGGTTCCCTCACCACCTGCCTCAGACCCAGTCTAACAGCTATATCCTTTAGGACTCAGCCAGCTCAGTAGTAGTGATGCTACCGAGCCACTCTTGGTGATGGACATTGAAGTCCCCCACCCAGAGTACATTCTGTGTCCTTGCCACCCTCAGTGCTTCCTCCAAGTTTAATTAGGAAAGTGTGAAGTCATGCACTTTAGTAGGAGGAATCAAAAGGCAGACTATTAGTTAAATGGAGAGGGACTCCAAAAAAGTGCAGCACAGAGGGATCTGCATGAAACACAAAAAGTTAGCATGCAGGTGCAGCAAGTAATTAAGAAGGCAAATTGAATTTTGGTCTGTATTGCTAGAGGGTTGAAGTTTAAAAATAGGGAAGTCTTGTTACAATTGTACAGGGTGTTGGTGAGGCTGCACCTGGAGTACTGTGTACAGTTTTGGTCCCAGTATTTAAGAAAGGATATATTAGCATTGGAGGCTATTCAAAAGAGATTCACTAGGCTGATTCCTGGGATGAAGGGGTTGACTTATCAAGAACGGCTGAACAGGTTAGACCTTTATTCATTAGAGTTTAGAAGATAGATGGGTGATCTTATTGAAATGTACAAGATTCTGAGGGAGCTTGACAGGGTAGATGTTGAGAAGCTGTTTCTACTAGTGGAGGAATCTCGAACTCAGGGACATCATCCCCTTATTCTATAACTCTCATTTAAAACTGAGATGCAAAGGAATTTCTTCTCTGAGGGTAGTGAATGTCTGGAATTCTCTACCCCAAAGAGTTGTGGAGACTAGATCAATGAAAGTATTTAAAGAGGAGGTAGATAGATTTTTGAAATATCGGGGAGCTGAGGGCTATGGGGAGCCGGCACGAAAGAGGAGTTGAGGCCTGGGGCAGATCAGCCATGCTCTTAATGAATGGTGGGGCAGGCTTGAGGGGCCTCTTGGCCCACTCCTGCTCCCAAATATTATGTTCTTAAGTGGTATTCAACGTGGAGGAGTACTGATTCATCAGCTGGGGCAGGGGGGGTGTCACGGTACGTGGTAATCAGCAAGAGGTTTCCTAGCCCATGTTTGAGCTGATGCCATGAGACGTCATCGGGTACAGACTTGATGTTGAGGATTCCCAGGGAAACTCCCTCCTGGCTATATATCACTTTGCCGCCATCTCTGCTGGCATGGTGATGGAGGTGCCTGGGACATTGTCTGTAAGGTATGTTTCCATGAGTATGACTATGTCAGGCTGTTGCTTGACTAGTCTGTGAGAAAGCTCTCTCAATTTTGGCACAAGCCCCCAGATGTTAGCAAGGAGGACTTTGCAGGGTGGACAGGGCTGAGTGTGCCATTATCGTTTCTGGTGCCTAGGTTGATGCCAGGTGTCTGCCCACTTCCATTCCTTTTAGACTTTTTAGTGGATTGATACAACTGACCAGCTTGCTCGGCCATTTCAGAGGGCATTTAAGAGTCAACCATATTGTTGTGGGTCTGGAGTTACATGAAGGCCTGACCAGGTAAGGACAGCAGATTTCCTTCCTTAAAGGGCATCAGCGAACCAGATGGGTTTTTACAACAAATCGACAAGGTTTTCATGGTCACCATTTAGACTATTGATTCTAGATTTTTATTGAATTCAAATTTCACTACCTGCCATGGGTCCAGCGACAATACCACTATTTACCAACCTTGAGTCCATAACCTTTAACACCCATGCCTATCTAAAATATTTCATTCCCAGTTTTGAATATTTCAGTTGAATCCCCAGCCTCAGCAGCTTTTTTGGGAACAGAGGTTCAGATTTCCACTACCCTTTGTGTGATGTGAAATGCCTGGCTCTAATTTTAAGGTTATGGCCCCTTGTTCTGGACTTCCCCACCGCACCCCCCGCCTCCCCTCCTCCCCTCCCACAGAGGAAATAATTTGTCTGTACCTACTCCATAAAATCCTTTAATCATCTTAAACGCCTCAATTAGATTACCCTTTAATCTTCTAAACTCGAGGGAACATGCAACATGTCCTTAAAACTGAAGTTGTAAAACACAGAAAACCAAAGTTAATAAGCTTTCCTGACCGCATCAAACAGTATTCAATAGTTAAACCACATTTGCTCTAGAGATTATTATTATAGATAAAAACGTGTCAAAAAATTCTATACTGCAACACAGAACAGCAATAATTTCTTTTTAATGGGCAGAAACCACTGCAGGATAGAATTATAGAATTGTACAGCACTGAAAGCACACATTCAGGCCATTGTGCTTCATCTGACTCTCTGAAAGAGCTATTTAATTAGTACCATTCCTCCTGCTCTTTCCCCAGAGCCCTGTAAATTTCTCATTTTTAAGTATTTGTCCAATTCCTTTCTGACAGAAGGAACAAAGGTTAAAAGAAGTTTCAGATTAAGAAATAGTAAATTTACTTACTGGTAAAGGTTTTTAACAGATTGTTCACTGCTGGATGTAACTGCATAGGACGGTCCCTCGAGCGTAAACAGCACAAAACTGCTTTCCCCTCTGCTGAAGCCCACTCGAGCAGGTAGTTCCAAGTCAATATTATTCGCTGCTTTGGAACGTGTTCCATAAAACTGCAAACCATCTTCAGGGTACAGCAGAATAGCATAGGAGCTGGATTCATCGGAAGCCAATATCACTTGGAAGGTGTTTCTCTGATAACACAAAAACCCATCAAAGTCAATGCATGTATAGGGACTTACAACAAGCAGAACAGCCGTGGCTCAGTAAGCGTACTCTCACCTCGGAGTCAGATGATGGTCAGTTCAAGCACCACTCCAGAGGCTTAATGTACATATTCCAGGCTGACACTCCATTGCACTGCTCTTTTGGAGGTGGTGCCTTTTGGATGAGACATTAAATCACAGGGAACATAACAGATCCCATGGCACTATTTCTAAGAACATGGGAGTGCTCGCTGGTGCCCTGGCCAATTTAACCCACCACCAAAACATAAAACAGATGATCTGTTTACTATGACATTGCTTTTTGTGGGAGCTTGCTGTGAGCAAATTGACTGCCATGCTTCCTACATTACAACAGTGACTGCAATTCAAAAGTACTTCTTGCCTTTAGAGCAGTTTAGATTTCCCGAGTGAAATGTGCAAGAGAAATGCAAAGTCATTTTTCTTACTATTTCCTCTTGCTTTTTGTGAAAAAAAGTAAGTACGGTGCAAGCATTTTAGGTTATCACCAATATGTCCGTGGCCCAGGGTATTATTGTGGTTTGCGGTGAAGAAATTATTATTTGAAAAGGTCCGTAGTTCATGGCATGTGATCAACATTAAGGTGGATGGTTGATGGGTGGAGGGGGTCAATGGGGGAGGGGGAGTTTAAAGCTTACAGTTGCCCAGGGATTCTAAGTCTCTCTATTCTTTCCTAAGGGAGTAATTGAAGAGAAGGGAGGGGGGTGGAGAATGGGAAATGTCTGTTGAAAAACTTGTGTCATCATTTCTCTTACTGTCCCAATTCCTTTGTTACCTTTCTATAGCTGGTTATTCATACATTCAGTTTTTTCCTTACAAAAACAACAACTTGCATTTATGCAGTACCTTTAACATAATAAAACACTGCAAGGCTCTTCAAACAAAAAACTGACACTTAATCACATCAAGAGACACTAGGACAGATGACCAATAGCTTGGTCGAAGAGGTAGGGTTTAAGGAGCGTCTTAAAACAGGAGACAGGTAGAGAGGTTCCACAGCTTTGCATCATGGCAACTGATGACATGGTCATCAATAAAGGAGTGATAGAAATTGGGGATGCACAAGAGGCCAGCCTTGGAGGAGGGCTGAAATCTCAAAGGTTTGAAGGACTGGAGGAAAAGACAGAAATAAGGGGGGCTGAAGCTATGAAGTGATCCGAACACAAGTTGACCACTAGTTCTAAACAACTGATAACTTGTAGTGCTGTGCACTGTTCTGGTGTCCACATTTGAAAAAGAATTCAGAGGCATTGAAGAAACCACTAAAAAGTTTCAGAAGGATGATATCAGAATTGAGGGGTAATGCCTATCAGTAAAGATTTAACAAGCTGGGCTATTTCCTTTAGAAAAGACAAGACTGAGGGGTGACCTAATAGAGATCTCTAAGATTATGAAAAGATTTGACAGGGTAGAAATAGAGAAAAAAAATTTCCACTTGTGGGAGAGTCCAAGCCTCAGGCTCATAAATACAAGATAGTCACTAATAAACCCAGCAGGGAATTCATGAGAAACTTGTTTACTCAGAGTGCATAGACTGCAGAACTCACCATCACAAGGATTGTTTGAGGCAAATAGCATAGATACGTTTAGAGGGAAGCTTGATAGGAACATGAATGAGAAAGGAATAGAAGGTTATACTGACAGGGTGAGTTGAAACGTGTCGGAAGAGGGTCATGTGGAGCATAAACACTGGCATAGAAGTTTGGGCTGAATGGCCTATTTCTGTGCTGTTCATTTTATGTATGCGACTGAACTTTTCTGTCACTAAACATATTGGTACTAACAATGCAGAAAAAGCAAATGCTGACACATTTTAAGTTGTGCTAAGATAAAAGCAAAAAACTGCGGATGCTGAAAATCCAAAACAAAAACAAAAATACCTGGAAAAACTCAGCAGGTCTGGCAGCATCTGTGGAGAGGAACACAGTTAATGTTTCGAGTCCGCATGACTTTTCAACAGAACTAAGGAAAAATAAAAAAGGGGTGAAATATAAGCTTGTTTAAGGGGGGGGGGGTGGGACCAGACTGGCCCTCTATCCAGCTCTTCTTGGCCCACCCCCCCCCCCCCCCCACCCCCACCCCCACCACCCCCCAAACCAGCTTATATTTCACCCCTTTACTATTTTTCCTTAGTTCTGTTGACGAGTCATGCGGACTCGAAACGTTAACTATGCTCCTCTCCACAGATGCTGCCAGACCTGCTGAGTTTTTCCAGGTATTTTTGTTTTTGTTTAAGTTGTGCTAATGTGTGTTTCATGCTATATTCAGTTCACAGAATCACAGAGTGCAGAAGAGGCCCTTCAGCCCATCGAGTCTGCACCGACACGTGAGAAACACCTGACCTACCTACCTAATCCCATTTACCAGCACTTGGCCCATAACCTTGAATGTTATGATGTGCCAAGTGCTCATCCAGGTACTTTTTAAAAGATGTGAAGCAACCCGCCTCCACCACCCTCCCAGGCAGTGCATTCCAGACCGTCACCACCCTCTGGGTAAAAAAGTTTCTCCTCACATCCCCCTTAAACCTCCTGCCCCTCAGCTTGAACTTATGTCCCCTTGTGACTGACCCTTCAACTAAGGGGAACAGTTGCTCCCCATCCACCCTGTCCATGCCCCTCAAAATCTTGTGCACCTCGATCAGGTCGCCCCTCAGTCTTCTCTGCTCCAACGAAAACAACCCAAGTCTATCCAACCTCTCTTCATAAATTAAATGTTTCATCCCAGGCAACATCCTGGTGAATCTCCTCTGCACCCCCTCCAGTGCAATCACATCCTTTCTATAATGTCGTGACCAGAACTACACACAGTACTCCAGCTGTGGCCTCACCAAAGTTCCACACAACTCCAACATGACCTCCCTACATTTGTAATTTATGCCTTGATTGACAAAGGCAAGTGTCCCATATGCCTTTTTCACCACCCCACTAACATGCCTCCTAACTAACTCCCTCCGCCTTCAGAGATCTATGGACACACACGCCAAGTTCCCTTTGTTCCTCAGAACTTCCTAGTGTCGTGTTGTTCATTGAATACTTCCTTGTCAAATTACTCCTTCCAAAGTGTATCACCTCACACTTTTCAGGGTTAAATTCCATCTGTCACTTATCTGCCCATTTGACCATCATCTCAAATCCCTCCCACCTTAAATGGTTGATCTGTGACTACCAGTATTTCTATGTTATGTTGAGTTAAAATCCCTCCATCTTATCTCTATATTATGGATTGTAAAAAAAAAAAATTCTCCAGATTTTTTTTATTCATTCACGGGATGTGGGCTTCGCTGGCTGGGCCAGCATTTACTGCCCATCCCTAGTTGCCCTTGAGAAGGTGGTGGTGAGCTGCCTTCTTAAACCGCTGCAGTCCATGTGGTGTAGGTACACCCACAGTGCTGTTAGGAGAGGAGTTCCAGGATTTTGACCCAATGACAGTGAAGAAACTTATATTTGCCAGGATAAAAATCCATACTTACTGTCCTGTTGAATGGCCTTCAAAATTCAACTGGACTTGATTATGCAAATTTCATACACCGTATCTAATGTGCAAACAATTCCTCCAGTGTGAGAAGCAAAATTTTCACCCGCCAATCATTCTGATACCAATAATGCCTTTTAAAACCCATTTATTTTATTTTCTTTCTAATGTTTCAAGGGCTGAGCAGATCTCCACTACATCATCCAGATGGCCATACATTATAAACAGGCCCAAGCAACAGCAAAATGCATTTATTTAGCACCTTGAATGTAAAGCAGCATAATCAGACATAAATTGACACTAAGTTACATAACAATATATTAGGACAGGTGACCTAAAGCTTGGTTAAAGAGATAGGTCTGAAGGAGGAAAGAGCGGTGGAGAGCTTTAGGGAGGGAAGCCCAGAGTCTAGGGCACAGACAGCTGAAGGTATGGCAGCCAATGGCAGAGCAATTAAAATTAGGGTTGCAGAAGAGGCAAAATTGGAGAACTGCAGAGATCTTGGACGGATCTGTAACAGAGATAAGATGGAGGGATTTTAACACAAGAACGAGAATTTTAAAATCAATTAGGGTCAACAGCAGGACAGCACATTCCTGTCATCATCAACACATACATATACTTTTAGGAGCTTTTACCAGTTAGTAATCAGAAATTGATTCCATCTCCACCAGGCAAATATTTGGATCTCCCCAGTCATAAATTGAGAGATTTCAGCACATAAATCCAGGCTGACAAGCCAGTGTCAGTACTGGGAGAATGTTGCACTGTCCAGGGTGTCATCTTTCAGATGAGACACTAAATCAAGGCCTGTCTTCCCTCTCACGCAGACTATAAGATCCCATGGCACTATTTCAGATGAGCAAGGAAGTTAGCTGCTCTCATGCCCACATGTCCGTCCTTGGCTTGCTGCATTGTTCCAGTGAAGCTCAACGCAAACTGGAGGAACAGCACCTCATCTTCCGACTAGGCACTTTACAGCCTTCCGGACTGAATATTGAGTTCAACAATTTTAGATCATAAACTCTCTCCTCCATCCCCACCCCCTTTCCGATCCCCCCCTTTTTTTCCAGTAATTTATATAGATTTTTCTTTTCCCACCTATTTCCATTATTTTTAAATGTATTTCCATCCATTGTTTTATCTCTACCTTTTAGCCTTGTTTGATTCCTTCACCCCACCCCACCCCCACTAGGGCTATCTGTACCTTGTTTGTCTTGCTTTCTACCCTTAATTAGCTCATTCCTTAGATAATATCACCACCTTCAACACCTCTTTGTCCTTTTATCTGTGACATCTTTTGGTTATCTCCACCTATCACTGGCCCTCTATCCAGCTCTACTTGTCCCACCCCCCCTTAAAGCAGCTTATATTTCACCTCTCTTCTATTTTTACTTAGTTCTGTTGAAGGGTCATTCGAACTCGAAACGTTAACTGTGTTCCTCTCCACAGATGCTGCCAGACTTGCTGAGTTTTTCCAGGTATTTTTGTTTTTGTTTTGGATTTCCAGCATCCGCAGTTTTTTGCTTTTATCTTAAGGAAGTTAGCCTGGTATCCTGATCAATATCGATTCCTGAGCCATTATCAGTAAAAACAAATTATCTGATCATTATCACATTGATGTTTGAGAGATTTTGCTGCATGCAAATTAGTTCACATGTTTCTGACATTAAAACAGTGAATACCCTTCAAAAGAACCTTATTGGCTGTGGAGAGCTTTGGGACATCCCAAAATTGTGAAAGGCTCTATTTAAATGCATATTATTTCTTTTTGTACCTCAGTAAAGCTTCTCAAGGTGAACTTCTTTCATTACGTCACGAGGAGAGACAGGGAACAGGAAAAAGATGATGAGTGAAGGTCATTCCAAGCACACTCCTCTTTGAACAAAACCTATGGATTACTGGTGTGGGGCAGTTTAAAGCCTGGGCAGCCAGAAAGTTTGGCAATCTCCGGTTTAAAGAGATTCTGTTTTGTTTAATTCTGGGGATCAATTTAAGGAGTATTTGGGAGTGACGTACCAACAATTTCCTTCGTGCCCACAAAGAAACACATAATTGAGGAAAATTGACAAGTTTGGCAGGTATAAGTTAGATTATCATATTCATCACAACTCAGTTCCAAACAAACTTAGGAAGCAAACATAGGTCTCAAGGTTTTACCCTGCCAATTTGTTCCCCACTTGTTCTGAAGGAATCAGCTTCCTAATAGTCCCATAAGCACTGGCTACCCTTCAGCATTTCATCCAAGTGACCTATGCTTTATCAGAGTCTAGGGGTTTAATTTAATTGCAGAAGGGAATTCATTAAAGCCCATTGGAGACCTTACCCAAACATCAGCACATCCACACTGTAACAGTAGGAGCCACTGACATTAGTGGGAGACATTAATCGGAGACATTAATCAGGAATGTGTAGCAGTGTCTTAACTTCCCTCCCTAGCCTAGGGCATTTATTGGAAAGCTGCCCAATACTTATCCTGGATCATTGGTTAACTCAGCAGGGGCCAGGGTTAAATGTGGAACGTTTTGATCCACATGAAGTAATGTTACACAGCCCCCAATCCATCAGAGAAGCTGTCTTCAAATCACTGATATTCAGCACAAAAAAGTTGCATGAATTCACATTTTATGCAAAAAGACAGTTACTGGAATGAGTAAAATAAGCAAATTCTTGGACTTTTAAAAAAATTACTTCAACATGAAACCCAGAATGCCCAGTAAATAACTCCTCCCAACTGGTGTAAATCTGAAATCACCCTGGATAGCACCAACATCGTTACCTTATTCTGTGGTTGGTCTCCTCGTCTGAGCTCCTCGTGAGCAGTCACATTTTTCCACGTGGCAATGAAGACATTGTCTGGGTTAAAGTTTAGCTCGTTGAAGCCTTTGTTTATCATCAGTGCAACACGGCGGAGGATTTGTGGTGAGGAGTCTTGCCTGTAGTAGACCTTCCCCATTTTGTCAGAAGTGTCCAGATCAGCCAGAAATGGTGCAACTACACCAAAGCTTGGTGGAAATGTGTCCACATAATCCACTTCCCTCGGTGGCTTGCTGATGGCAATGATTCCATTTGTGTTCACCTTGAGTCACAACAAATCATTAAGGATGTTTTTGTATTATGTATATTTTTTAAAAACAAGAGTCTCACTGAACAAATCCTTCAAGTACCAATCCAATCATTAAAGCGAGATTTTTTTAGACCCTCGAAACAAAATCATTCAGCCCCTCCAGCCTGTTCTGCCGTTCAAATAGATTATAGATAACCTGTATCTTAGCTCCATGCCCCTTGATGTTCTTGCACAACAAGAATGATCAATCTGAGGTCTTGCAATTATCCATCAACTCCCAGTATCCAGAGCCTTTTTGGCAAAGCATGTTTCAGATTTGCACAACCTGATTTCACTCTTCAACAGCCCAGCTCGAAGTTACATCTCATGTCCCCTCACTCTTGATTCCCCTATCAGAAGGGATAATTCCAGTTTACATACCCTACCAATCCTTAAAACATTCCGAACACCTCAATCAGATCACTCCTCACCTCAATCTTCTAAAACTGCTGGACTGAAGAATTCAACCAGCTGGACAAATGATTAAACCTATAGAATTATTTCCTCAAATCACCTGCAATTTTCACATATAAAACGAACCAGTCTCAGGAGAGAAATTGCTGAATTTCAGTCCCAAGATGAGGTTTTAAACTCAAACGTGTTCGAAGTCACAGAAGTGGTGAGTCACAGAAAGAAAATTGGATGAAAAGGACAACGATTTAATTCCACTGAGACTGGTAGAAAATACGGAAAATGTTGGAAATAGACAAGTTCCTCAGACATTTAAAATGGGGAATGGATAAACTAACATCTCGGATGTAGGTCACTCCCGATTCATTCAACTTTCCACATAAATGGGCATTTTCTCAGAATCAAACATGTTCAGTACTGCACGAATCTAGATAACAATTTAATTTTACTGGAGCAATAAAATGAAATAAACACAGATTATGCTTGGCGTTAAGTAATGAGTCTTTGAAAGATTGGACTAAACATAACGGTCGAAAATGAAGCAAGTGAAAATGTATTTATTAATAGTTAGATTGCCGAAGATTCCCTCGCCCTGCAGCCGCTAACAGACCAGATAATAAAATACTTTCTCACTGGAATAACACCCTCCCCTCCAAACACAGATTTCCCCAGCATCCACACTTTGAGGGAACTTTCTTCGTAAAGTAAAACTTTTCTCTGGTCGGCCAAGTTGCCAGGTACTCACATAGAGGTTTCTAACAGTCCTGTCGAATAAATGCAAAGTCTGGTCCAGCCTGGCCGACTCCGAGGTGACATCGTCCCCGGGTGCCAGCAGCTGGTCTCCAGCCCCCTCCCCGTGAGGGAGGAGGTCCCCGGGGGAGAGGCCGCTCACAGCGGCCGCCTGGAACAAGAGGAGAGCCAGTATAGTCCCCGTCCACAACATGTCCACACACACGAACCCGCAACACTGCTCCCGAAGCGCTCAACTCACAAATCCGCTGTCCGTCTCTCCGCGCCCACTGCCCACACGGCGCAACACTGCCCCCACCCCGGGCAAAGACTCAGCGCCCAATCACCGCCATTCACCCCGCCCAGCGCAGCCTGAAGGACAGCCCAGGCAGCCTCGGAGCGTAGGGGGCCCGCCTGAAGAGTACACGCTCAGTAGCAAGCACACTCTTACAGGCACATAGACACACTGAGACTCAATCACACTCTTACAGACACATAGGCACACTGAGACTCAATCACACTCTTACAGGCACATAGACACACTGAGACTCAGTCACACTCTTACAGGCACATAGACACACTGAGACTCAATCACACTCTTACAGGCACATAGACACACTGAGACTCAATCACACTCTTACAGGCACATAGGCACACTGAGACTCAATCACACTCTTACAGGCACATAGGCACACTGAGACTCAATCACACTCTTACAGGCACATAGGCACACTGAGACTCAATCACACTCTTACAGGCACATAGACACACTGAGACTCAATCACACTCTTACAGGCACATAGGCACACTGAGACTCAATCACACTCTTACAGGCACATAGACACACTGAGACTCAATCACACTCTTACAGGCACATAGGCACACTGAGACTCAATCACACTCTTACAGGCACATAGACACACTGAGACTCAGTCACACTCTTACAGGCACATAGACACACTGAGACTCAGTCACACTCTTACAGGCACATAGACACACTGAGACTCAATCACACTCTTACAGGCACATAGGCACACTGAGACTCAATCACACTCTTACAGGCACATAGACACACTGAGACTCAGTCACACTCTTACAGGCACATAGACACACTGAGACTCAATCACACTCTTACAGGCACATAGACACACTGAGACTCAGTCACACTCTTACAGGCACATAGGCACACTGAGACTCAATCACACTCTTACAGGCACATAGACACACTGAGACTCAATCACACTCTTACAGGCACATAGACACACTGAGACTCAATCACACTCTTACAGACACATAGGCACACTGAGAATCACACTCTTACAGGCACATAGACACACTGAGACTCAATCACACTCTTACAGGCACATAGGCACACTGAGACTCAATCACACTCTTACAGGCACATAGGCACACTGAGAATAAAATCACACTCTTACAGGCACATAGGCACACTGAGACTCAATCACACTCTTACAGACACATAGGCACACTGAGACTCAATCACATTCTTACAGGCACATAGACACACTGAGACTCAATCACACTCTTACAGGCACATAGACACACTGAGACTCAATCACACTTTTACAGGCACATAGGCACACTGAGACTCAATCACACTCTTACAGGCACAAAGG
Source organism: Cetorhinus maximus (assembly GCF_964194155.1). Lineage (NCBI taxonomy): Eukaryota > Metazoa > Chordata > Chondrichthyes > Lamniformes > Cetorhinidae > Cetorhinus > Cetorhinus maximus. The sequence continues at coordinate 70,097,120 of NC_135883.1, read as the reverse complement.
CACACTGAGACTCAATCACACTCTTACAGGCACATAGACACACTGAGACTCAATCACACTCTTACAGGCACATAGGCACACTGAGACTCAATCACACTCTTACAGGCACATAGGCACACTGAGACTCAATCACACTCTTACAGGCACATAGACACACTGAGACTCAGTCACACTCTTACAGGCACATAGACACACTGAGACTCAATCACACTCTTACAGGCACATAGACACACTGAGACTCAGTCACACTCTTACAGGCACATAGGCACACTGAGACTCAATCACACTCTTACAGGCACATAGACACACTGAGACTCAATCACACTCTTACAGGCACATAGACACACTGAGACTCAATCACACTCTTACAGACACATAGGCACACTGAGAATCACACTCTTACAGGCACATAGACACACTGAGACTCAATCACACTCTTACAGGCACATAGGCACACTGAGACTCAATCACACTCTTACAGGCACATAGGCACACTGAGAATAAAATCACACTCTTACAGGCACATAGGCACACTGAGACTCAATCACACTCTTACAGACACATAGGCACACTGAGACTCAATCACATTCTTACAGGCACATAGACACACTGAGACTCAATCACACTCTTACAGGCACATAGACACACTGAGACTCAATCACACTTTTACAGGCACATAGGCACACTGAGACTCAATCACACTCTTACAGGCACAAAGGCACACTGAGACTCAATCACGCTCTTACAGGCACATAGGCACACTGAGACTCAATCACACTCTTACAGGCACATAGGCACACTGAGACTCAATCACACTCTTACAGGCACATAGACACACTGAGACTCAATCACACTCTTACAGGCACATAGACACACTGAGACTCAATCACTCTCTTACAGGCACATAGGCACACTGAGACTCAATCACACTCTTACAGGCACATAGGCACACTGAGAATAAAATCACACTCTTACAGGCACACCCCCAGCCCCACCCCATCCCTCTCCCAGCCCCGCCCCTCTCCCAGCCCCGCCCCACCCCCACCCCCAGCCCCGCCCCACCCCTCTCCCAGACCCTCCCTGCCCTACCCGACTCCACCCCTCTCCCTGCCCCTCCCCATCCCTCTCCCTGCACCACCCCTCTCCCAGCCCCTCTCCATCCCTCTCCCTGCACCACCCCTCTCCCAGCCGCGCCCCACCCCTCTCCCTGCCCCACCCCTCTCCCTGCCCCTCCCCATCCCTCTCCCTGAAACACCCCTCTCCCAGCCCCACCCCACCCCTCTCCCTGCCCCACCCCATCCCTCTCCCTGCCCCACTCCACTCCACCCCTCTCCCTGCCCCACCCCACTCCACCCCTCTCCCTGCCCCACCCCACTCCACCCCTCTCCCTGCCCCACCCCACTCCACCCCTCTCCCTGCCCCACCCCACTCCACCCCTCTCCCTGCCCTGCCCCTCTCCCTGCCCCGCCCCTCTCCCTGCCCTGCCCCTCTTCCTGCCCCGCCCCTCTCCCAGCCCCACCCCTCTCCCTGCCCTGTACCTCTCCCAGCCCCGCACCGCCCCTCTCCCCACCCCGCCCCTCTCCCCACACCGCCCTCTCCCTTCCCCGCCCCGCCCCTCTCCCTGCCCCGCCCCTCTCCCCGCCCCGCTCCTCTCCCCACCCCGCCCTATCCCTTCCACGCCCCGTCCCTCTCCCTTCCCCGCCCCTCTCCCTACCCCACCCTGCCCCCTCCCAGCCCCACCCCGCCCCCTCCCTGCCCCGCCCCGTCCCTCTCCCTGCCCTGCCCCTCCCCTCTCCCTGCCCCGCCCCGTCCCTCTCCCTGCCCCGTCCCGTCCCTTTCCCTGCCCCACCCTACCCCACCCCACCCCTCTCCCTGCCCCACCCTGTCCAGTCCCTCTCCCTGCCCAACCCCATCACTCTCCCTTCCCCATCCCTCTCCCTTCCCCATCTCTTCTCCAATCTTCTCTCTTCCTTTTCCCGTTCTTCTCCTGCTCTCTTCTCCCCCTTTTCCCTCCCCAATCCTCACTCACCCCTCCTCTCACATTCTTTCCCTTTCTCTCTTCTCCTTCTTCCTTTCCCCCTCTGCCAACCTTACCCCTTTCCCTTTACCCCTTCACATCCCCTATCCCATCACTTCCTTCATCCTCTCACTCTATCAAAAAAGCTGCCATCCTTACACAGTCCATTCCATTAGGTGACTCAGCACCACACCAGCGTGGTTAACTCTTAAATATTCTCTGAAGTGCCCAGCAAGCCTTACAGTTGTATCAAACCATTACTGAGACTCAATCACACTCTTACAGGCACATAGGCACACTGAGACTCAATCACACTCTTACAGGCACATAGGCACACTGAGACTCAATCACACTCTTACAGGCACATAGGCACACTGAGACTCAATCACACTCTTACAGGCACATAGACACACTGAGACTCAATCACACTCTTACAGGCACATAGACACACTGAGACTCAATCACACTCTTACAGGCACATAGGCACACTGAGACTCAATCACACTCTTACAGGCACATAGGCACACTGAGACTCAATCACACTCTTGCAGGCACATAGGCACACTGAGACTCAATCACACACATATTGATAAACTATCCCACACAGACACACACTCAGAAGGCAATTGTGGCATTTGGTATGTATCTGATCCATAAAACTGTTAAAACAACTTTAGAAGTCCAAAAATTATAATTTTATGTATATTCCATACTGCCTACTAGTTGGGGGGAAACTAAAATTCAACTAAAGGACACAATTAGCCAGATATGCTTTTACTGTTTGTAACCAGCTCCGAAGATGAGTCATCTTGCACTCGAAACGTCAACTCTTGCCTCGCCACAGATGCTACCAGACCTGCTGAGTTTTGCCAGCATTTTCCATTTTCATTCATGTTTTTAACTGTTTCCTCTCAACCTGAGAATCAGTCCATCCACAGCAGCTCCTTAAATTGCCCAGTACGAATAACAAATTAACAAGCCCCCAGATTCTGCAGTTGTGTGAAGAGTAGCTCTCTGCCCTGCCCCTCTCCCTCTCCCAGCCCCTCCCTGCCCCACCCCACTCCACCCCTCTCCCTGCCCCTCCCCATCCCTCTCCCCGCCCCACCCCTATCCCAGCCTCGCCCCATTCCTCTCCCTGCCCCATCCCTCTCCCTGCACCACCCTTCTCCCAGCCCCGCCCCACCCCTCTCCCTGCCCCACCCCTCTCCCTGCCCCTCCCCATCCCTCGCCCTGCCCCACCCCTCTCCCTGCCCCACCCCTCTCCCTGCCCCTCCCCATCCCTCTCCCTGAACCACCCCTCTCCCAGCCCCACCCCACCCCTCTCCCTGCCCCTCCCTATCCCTCTCCCTGCCCCACCCCTCTCCCTGCCCCTCCCCATCCCTCTCCCTGAACCACCCCTCTCCCAGCCCCACCCCACCCCTCTCCCTGCCCCTCCCCATCCCTCTCCCTGACCCACCCCTCTCCCAGCCCCACCCCATGCCTCTCCCTGCCCCACTCCTCTCCCTGCCCCACCCCTCTCCCTGCCCCACCCCACTCCACCCCTCTCCCTGCCCCACCCCACTCCACCCCTCTCCCTGCCCCACCCCACTCCACCCCTCTCCCTGCCCCACCCCACTCCACCCCTCTCCCTGCCCTGCCCCTCTACCTGCCCCGCCCCTCTACCTGCCCCGCCCCTCTCCCTGCCCCGCCCCTCTCCCTGCCCTGCCCCTCTTCCTGCCCCGCCCCTCTCCCTACACCGCCCCTCTCCCAGCCCCACCTCTCTCCCTGCCCCGCCCCTCTCCCTGCCCCGCCCCTCTCCCAGCCCCACCCCTCTCCCTGCCCTGTCCCTCTCCCAGCCCCGCACCGTCCCTCTCCCTGCCCCGCCCCTCTCCCCACCCCGCCCCTCTCCCCACACCGCCCTCTCCCTTCCCCGCCCCGCCCCTCTCCCTGCCCCGCTCCTCTCCCTGCCCCACCCCGCTCCTCTCCCCACCCCGCCCTCTCCCTCCCCGCCCCTCTCCCTTCCCCGCCCCGTCCCTCTCCCTTCCCCACCCTGCCCCTCTCCCAGCCCCGCCCCGCCCCGCCCCTCTCCCTACCCCACCCTGCCCCCTCCCAGCCCCACCCAGCCCCCTCCCTTTCCCGCCCCGTCCCTCTCCCTTCCCCGCCCCGTTCCTCTCCCTTCCCCGCCCTGCCCCTCTCCCAGCCCCGCCCCGCCCCACCCCTCTCCCTACCCCACCCTGCCCCCTCCCAGCCCCACCCAGCCCCCTCCCTGCCCCGCCCCGTCCCTCTCCCTGCCCTGCTCCGCCCCTCTCCCTGCCCCGCCCCGTCCCTCTCCCTGCCCCGTCCCGTCCCTTTCTCTGCCCCACCCTACCCCACCCCACCCCTCTCCCTGCCCCGCCCTGTCCAGTCCCTCTCCCTGCCCCACCCCATCCCTCTCCCTTCCCCATCTCTTCTCCAATCTTCTCTCTTCCTTTTCCCGTTCTTCTCCTGCTCTCTTCTCCCCCTTTTCCCTCCCCAATCCTCACTCACCCCTCCTCTCACATTCCTTCCCTTTCTCTCTTCTCCTTCTTCCTTTCCCCCTCTGCCAACCTTACCCCTTTCCCCTTACCCCTTCACATCCCGTATCCCATCACTTCCTTCATCCTCTCACTCTATCAAAAAAGCTGCCATCCTTACCCAGTCCATTCCATTAGGTGACTCAGCACCACACCAGCGTGGTTAACTCTTAAATATTCTCTGAAGTGCCCAGCAAGCCTTACAGTTGTATCAAACCATTACTGAGACTCAATCACACTCTTACAGGCACATAGGCACACTGAGACTCAATCACACTCTTACAGGCACATAGGCACACTGAGACTCAATCACACTCTTACAGGCACATAGGCACACTGAGACTCAATCACACTCTTACAGGCACATAGGCACACTGAGACTCAATCACACTCTTACAGGCACATAGACACACTGAGACTCAATCACACTCTTACAGGCACATAGGCACACTGAGACTCAATCACACTCTTACAGGCACATAGACACACTGAGACTCAATCACACTCTTACAGGCACATAGGCACACTGAGACTCAATCACACTCTTACAGACACATAGACACACTGAGACTCAATCACACTCTTACAGACACATAGACACACTGAGACTCAATCACACTCTTACAGGCACATAGACACACTGAGACTCATCACACACATATTAACACATTGATAAACTATCCCACACAGGCACACACTCAGAAGGCAATTGTGGCATTTGGTATGTATCTGATCCATAAAACTGTTAAAACAACTTTAGAAGTCCAAAAATTATTACTTTATGTATATTCCATACTGCCTACTAGTTGGGGGGAAACTAAAATTCAACTAAAGGACACAGTTAGCCAGACATGCTTTTACTGTTTGTAACCAGCTCTGAAGATGAGTCATCTTGCACTCGAAACGTCAACTCTTGCCTCGCCACAGATGCTACCAGACCTGCTGAGTTTTGCCAGCATTTTCCATTTTCATTCATGTTTTTAACTGTTTCCTCTCAACCTGAGAATCAGTCCATCCACAGCAGCTCCTTAAATTGCCCAGTACGAATAACAAATTAACAAGCCCCCAGATACTCCAGTTGTGTGAAGAGTAGCTCTCTGCCTTGCCCCTCTCCCTCTCCCAGCCCCTCCCTGCCACACCCCACTCCACCCCTCTCCCTGCCCCTCCCCATCCCTCTCCCTGCACCACCCCTCTCCCAGCTCCGCCCCACCCCTCTCCCAGCCCCACCCCTCTCCCAGCCACGCCCCATCCCTCTCCCTGCCCACCCCTCTCCCAGCCCCGCCCCATCCCTCTCCTGCCCCATCCCTCTCCCTGCCCCACCCCTCTCCCTGCCCCACCCCACTCCACCCCTCTCCCTGCCCCACCCCTCTCCCAGCCCCGTCCAATCCCTCTCCCTGCCCCATCCCTCTCCCTGCCCAACCCCTCTCCCTGCCCCACCCCACTCCACCCCTCTCCCTGCCCCACCTAACTCCACCCCTCTCCCTGCCCCTCCCCATCCCTCTCCCTGCACCACCCCTCTCCCTGCCCCGCCCCACCCCTCTCCCTGCCCCACCCCACTCCCAGCCCCGCCCCGCCCCTCTCCCAGCCCCACCCCACTCCACCCCTCTTCCTGCCCCACCCCACTCCACCCCTCTTCCTGCCCCACCCCACTCCACCCCTCTCCCTGCCCCGCCCCATCCCTCTGCAGCCCCTCCCTGCCCCACCCCACTCCACCTCTCCCTGCCCCTCCCCATCCCTCTCCCTGCACCATCCCTCCCCCAGCCCCGCCCCACCCCTCTCCCTGCCCCTATCCATCCCTCTCCCTGCACCACCCCTCTCCCTGCCCCGCCCCACCCCTCTCCCTGCCCCACCCCTCTCCCTGCCCCTCCCCATCCCTCTCCCTGCACCACCCCTCTCCCAGCCCCGCCCCACCCCTCTCCCAGCCCCACCCCATCCCTCTCCCTGCCCACTCCACTCCACCCCTCTCCCTGCCCCACCCCACTCCACCCCTCTCCCTGCCCCACCCCACTCCACCCCTCTCCCAGCCCTGCCCCACCCTGCCCCTCTCCCAGCCCCTCCCTGCCCCACCCCACTCCACCCCTCTCTCTGCCCCGCCCCACCCCTCTCCCTACCCCACCCCTCTCCCTGCCCCACCCCACTCCACCCCTCTCCCTGCCCCTCTCCTACCCGCCCTTCTCCCCCACCCCTCTCCCTGCCCCACCCCTCTCCCTGCACCACCCCTCTCCCTGCCCCTCCCCACCCCTCTCCCTGCCCCACCCCACTCCACCCCTCTCCCTGCCCCTCTCCTACCCCGCCCTTCTCCCCCACCCCTCTCCCTGCCCCACCCCTCTCCCTGCCCCACCCCTCTCCCTGCCCCTCTCCATCCCTCTCCTGCACCACCCCTCTCCCTGCCCCTCCCCATCCCTCTCCCTGCCCCACCCCTCTCCCAGCCCCACCCCATCCCTCTCCCTGCCCCACTCCACTCCACCCCTCTCCCTGCCCCACCCCACTCCACCCCTCTCCCTGCCCCACCCCTCTCCACCCCTCTCCCAGCCCTGCCCCACCCTGCCCCTCTCCCAGCCCCTCCCTGCCCCACCCACTCCACCCCTCTCTCTGCCCCGCCCCACCCCTCTCCCTACCCCACCCCTCTCCCTGCCCCACCCCACTCCACCCCTCTCCCTGCCCCTCTCCCTGCCCCGCCCTTCTCCCCCACCCCTCTCCCTGCCCCGCCCCTCTCTGCCCCGCCCCTCTCCCCGCCCGCCCCTCTCCCGCCCCGCCCCGCCCTTTCCCCGCCCCGCCCCTCTCCCCGCCCCTCTCCCCGCCCCGCCCCTCCCCTCTCCCCACCCCGCCCCTCTCCCTGCCCCCCGCTCTCCCTGCCCCGCCCCTCTCCCCGCCCCGTCCCTCTCCCTTCCCCGCCCCGTCCCTCTCCCTTCCCCGCCCCGTCCCTCTCCCTTCCCGCCCGCCCCTCTCCCAGCCCCTCCCCGCCCCTCTCCCTGCCCCACCCTGCCCCCTCCCTGCCCCACCCCGCCCCCTCCCTGCCCCGCCCCGTCCCTCTCCCTGCCCCGCCCCGCCCCTCTCCCTGCCCCGCCCCGTCCCTCTCCCTGCCCCGTCCCGTCACTTTCCCTGCCCCACCCCACCCCACCCCACCCCTCTCCCTGCCCCGCCCCGTCCAGTCCCTCTCCCTGCCCCACCCCATCCCTCTCCCTTCCCCATCTCTTCTCCAATCTTCTCTCTTCCTTTTCCCGTTCTTCTCCTGCTCTCTTCTCCCCCTTTTCCCTCCCCAATTCTCACTCACCCCTCCTCTCACATTCCTTCCCTTTCTCTCTTCTCCTTCTTCCTTTCCCCCTCTGCCAACCTTACCCCTTTCCCCTTACCCCTTCACATCCCCTATCCCATCACTTCCTTCATCCTCTCACTCTATCAAAAAAGCTGCCATCCTTACCCAGTCCATTCCATTAGGTGACTCAGCACCACACCAGCGTGGTTAACTCTTAAATATTCTCTGAAGTGCCCAGCAAGCCTCACAGTTGTTTCAAACCATTACCGGAAGGCTCAAGGAGACAGTAGCATACTGGTTATGTCATGAGACTAATAATCTAGGAATTTGACTAATGATCCAAAGACATAAATTCAAATCCCATCGCAGCAGCTGGATAATTTAAATTTAGTTAATTTAATAAATCTAGAATAAAATGTTGGCAGCAGTAACTAATTAATTGTTGTAAAAATCCATCAGATTCATTAATTTTGTTTAGGGTTGTAAATCTTTCATCCTGAACTGACCTGGCCTCTTTGTGACTCCAGACCCACAGCAATATGATTGACATCACCACCTTCTCAAGGATAATTAGGGATAGGCACTCAATACTGGCCTTTGCCAGTGGTCCCAGATTCCAAGAATAACATTTTTTAAAAGGACAAAAAGTCTTGTTGGATTGAGTCTCAACTGTAGGCACGAAATAAAAAACCCTGATTGTTTATTGACAAATGTTGAAGGTGTGCTACACATTGGAATAATAAGAAGCTGAAAGATGTAGTCGTATTCTACTTCACATGTTATGTTTTATAACATCAGCAATCATGGCTCTCCAACTTTCATGGTCCTTGATAATCTTAATGATCTTAGCCAACATCTTAGTGTTGTTCTCAAATCCTATGTCTGCTCTGTTTCTTAACCTGCTGGTGTATTTCCTCATTTGTCTCCCTCTTGCTCTGCTACCCTCAATTTTACCGGTCACTGCTGGATGTTCTAGTTTCTCTCTCCTCAGCATGTGCCCAAAGAATTGTAGTTGGCTCTTAGTGAATATTGCAAAAGTTCTTGTGTGCCTGTGTTCCTCAAAATTTCCTCATGAGTTATGTGTGTTGTCCAACTAATCTTCATCATACTTCTCAGAAATTTCGTCTCTGTTGCCTTTAATTTACCTTCCAATGTCTTGCTTATATTCCAACGTTTGCATCCATATAGTACCGTTGAGCAGATGTAGCATTTTAGTGATCTCATTCTGCTTTCCATAGAGATTTTCTTAATTCTAGAGACCTGACGTTTTTGTGAAGTTTTTTTTGCGAGTGTTATGAGCTTCCTGATGTCTTGATCACTATGCAGTTTAATGATAATTCATATGTGCCACTGTTTGTTAAACTGTGTTTAGTAGTCTTTGTAAGTTTTCCTCTGTATCTGTCATAATTACTGTATCATCCACATATCTCATTTATTTATATTCTGTCCACCTACTAAAATCCTTGGTAGCTCTGATGGATGTCTTATAATCATTTCAGTGTAAAGATTGAAAAGATCTGGAGATAGAACACAATCTTGTCACATTCCACTTTTTATAGCTATCCATTCACTGTATTCATTGTCGATTCTGACCACTGCTGTTTGGTCCCAATGTAAGTTCTAAAGCAGCCTCAAATCTTTCCCTTCTAAGTCCAAGTTATGTAGCATTTCAAATATCTGTTTGTGCCTCACTCTGTCAAATGTCTTGATGTAATCTATAAAACATAGGTGAGTAACTCACCTCCTGTCTCCCCAAAGCATGTCCACCATCTACAAGTCACAAATCAGGAGTATGATGGAATACTCTCCACTTGACTGGATGAGTGCAGCTCCAACAGCACTCAAGATATTTGACACCGTCCAGGACAAAGCAGCCTACTTGATTGGCACCACATCCATAAACATTCATTCCCTCCACCACTGACACCCAGGGGCAGCAGTGTGTACCATCTACAAGATGCACTGCAGAAACTCACCAAGGCTCATTAGACAGCACCTTCCAAACCCACGACCACTACCATCTAGAAGGGCAAGGGCAGCAGATACATGGGAATACCACCACCTGGGAGTTAACCTCCAAGCCATTCGCCATCCTGAAGTTGGAAATATATCGCCATTCCTTCACTGTCGCTGGGTCAAAATCCTGGAACTCCCTTCCTAACAGCACTGTGGGTGTACCTACGCCACACGGACTGCAGCGGTTCAAGAAGGCAGCTCACCACCACCGTCTCAAAAGCAATTAGGGATCTGCAATAAATGTTGGCCTAGCCAGCAACGCCCACAACCCACGAATTAATTTAAAAAAGCTTATTTTTTAACTTCTATTGCTCTCTACATTATAGTTCTTAACACAAATGTTGTATTTCTTGTTCCTTTTCCTTCAAAGCACCCATATTGTTCTTCTGGTATCTCTGGTCTAAATCTGCTTCATGCTCTCATCATGATAATTCTCAGTGGTATTGTAGAATAAATCGTACTTGACCAGGTTCATACATAGCCTAAGTCTTATCAGTGTATTCACTTCACTTCAACATCAACACAAATTACACAAACTCATCGCTCTCAGCCAGTTGCATCCTAGAATTCATAGAATTTATTGCAGTCGATAGTGTTTCATATGAAGATAGAGTTTGTTGATTTTGAATGCCTCAGATATACCAGTACAGACTAAACTTTGACCATTTTATATGGCAAAAACAGAAAGTGCAACAGAACTTTGATAAAGTGTTCCTGAATAATTACAAAGTTGAGTCTAAACGCCTGTTTATATCAGACTGATCAATGGTGCCAAGCTAGAATGGGCTGTATAAAACCACAAAAACAAAACAGAATTAGTTAATTAAAACAGCAGGCATAATCACACAATATTAATGGATATCTGTTTGTTCCGTCCCAGAAATTAAGGACAACAGGTCAAACTTCAGTTCAGTTGGCTGCCTGAAAGAAAACCCAAAGATAATAATTTGGTACAAATTACTGCCCCTCCTTTTTAGCTGTGCACTGTGGCTACAGTGTGCACTATCTATAAATTATACTGCAGTAACTTACCAAGATTTCTTGAGCCGCACCTTCCAAGTCTACGATCTCCACCAAATAAAGGACAGCAGGTGTTTGAGAACATTACCACCTCCAAGTTCCCCTCCAAGTCACACACCATCTGTCTTGCATGTATAACAGTATTGTGGGAGTACTTTCAACACTCAGGCTCCAACCATGACTTTCTCAGGAGCAATCAGAGATGGTCTTGCTAGCAATATCCACATCCAGAGAACAAATTTAAAAAAGAAATAAATTATGATTTTTAAAAAATTATCTCATATTTATTTTGATTCAGCTGCCTTTTTTTTCCAGCGAGTACTCAGCAATTGGCTTCCATTTGAAGCCTGTGTTGCACCAGTGGTGTGGATTGACAGGATGAGCTACACAAACCAGGGGAGTAGGATCAGGAATAATTAGGAGGCCATTGATTCGGACTAGCCTGACTATCAACCCTGGGGCGCCTCAGTCATAAAATTCTGCAAAGAGTTGATAAGGGCAGTGCAGTTGATGTTATTGTATATGGACTTTCAAATAAAATTGGTTAAGGTACAGGAAACAGAGTAGTATGTTTTTCAGACTGATTTATGCTGTGGTTTCCCCTAGCGGACAACATTAGGGCCACAGATGACCTGGACTTGTGTCCTCTGAGTCAGAATGTTGTGAGTTCAAGTCATTGAAGTGACTGAAGCACAAAAAGCTAGTGTGATTCTCCAGTGCAGTACTGGGGAAGTGCTGCTGCATTTGGCGGTACCGTCCTTCAGGTGAGACATTAAACCGAGGCCCTGTCTGCCCTCTCAGGTGGACATTGGCACTATTTTGAAGAAGAGCATGAGATCACCCTCAGTGTCCCAATCAAAGGCTATGGGCCCTGACAATATTCCAGCAATAGTACTGAAGACTTGTTCTCCAGAATTTGCCGCGCCCCTAGCCAAGCTGTTCCAGTACAGCTACAACACGGGCATCTACCCGGCTATGTGGAAAATTGCCCAGGTATGTCCTGTACACAAAAAGCAGGACAAATCCAACCCGACCAATTACTGCCCCATCAGTCTACTCTCTATCATCAGTAAAGTAATGGAAGGGGTCATCAATAGTGCAATCAAGCGGCACTTGCTTAGCAATAACCTGCTCACTGATGTCCAGTTTGGGTTCCACTTGGGCCACTCAGCTCCTGACCTCATTACAACCATGCTTCAAACATGGACTAAAGAGCTGAACTCCAGAGGTGAGTTGAGAGTGACTACCCTTGACATCAAGGCAGCATTTGATCGAGTGTGGCATCAAAGAGCCCTAGCAAAACTGGAGTCAATGGGAATCAGGGGGAAAACTCTCCGCTGGTTGGAGTCATACCTAGCACAAAGGAAGATGGTTGTGGTTATTGGAGGTCAGTTTTCGTTCCAGGACATCACTGCAGGAGTTCCTTAGGATAGTGTCCTAGGCCCAACCATCTTCAGCTGTTTCATCAATGACCTTTCTTCCATCAAAAGGTCAGAAGTGGGGATGTTCACTGATGATTGCACAATGTTCAGCACCGCTCGCGACTCCTCAGATACTGAAGCAGTCCATTTCCAAATGCAGCAAGACCTGGACAACATCCAGGCTTGGGCTGACAAGTGGCAAGTAACTTGCCTGGATGAGTGCCACACAAGTGTCAGGCAATGACCATCTCCAACAAAAGAGAATCCAATCTTCGCCCCTTGATGTTCAATGGCATTACCATCACTGAATCACCCACTCTCAACATCCTGGGGGTTACCATTGACCAGAAACTGAACTGGACTAGCCATATAAATACTGTGGCTACAAGAGCAGGTCAGAGGCTAGGAATCGTGCGATGAGCAACTTGCCTCCTGACTCCCCAAAGCCTGTCCACCGTCTACAAGGCACAAGTCAGGAGTGTGATGGAATACTCTCCACTTGACTGGATGAGTGCAGCTCCCACAACACTGAAGAAGCTGGACACCGTCCAGGACAAAGCAGTCTGCTTGATTGGCACCCCATCCCCAAACATTCACTCACTCCACCGCTGACGCACAGTAGCAGCAGTGTGTACCATCTACAAGATGCACTGCAGGAATTCACCAAGGCTCCTTAGACAGCACCTTCCAAACCCACGACTACTACCATCTAGAATGACAAGTGCAGCAGATAAATGGGAATACCACCACCTGGAAGTTCCCCTCTAAGTCACTCACCATCCTGACTTGGAAATATATCACCATTTCTTCACTGTCACTGGGTCAAAATCCTGGAACTCCCTCCCTAACAGCACTGTGGGTGCACCTACACCACATGGGCTGCAGCGGTTCAAGAAGGCGACTCACCACCGCCTTCTCAATGGCAATTAGGGATGGGCAATAAATGCTGGCCCAGCCAGCAAAGCCCACATCCCGTTAATTAAAAAAAAATATTTACCCCTCATTCAAGATGACTAAAACAGATTAGCTGTGTCATTGCTACACAATGTGCACAAATTGGTTGCCTCACTTCCTACATTACCGTAGTGACCATACTGGGTACTTTACTGGTCATAAAATGCTTTGGGACTTCCTGAGATCTTGTAAGATGCTAAATAAATGAAAATCCTTTTATACAGAGCAGAATTACAAAGTTTGCAGCTGACACAAAACTTAGAAACATGGCAAACAGTGAGGAGGATAGTCGCAATTTTGGGGGCATAGATTGGTGAAATAAGCAAATTCATGGCAGTTGAAATTTAACATGGAAAAGTATGAAGTGATTCATATCTAAAGTGAATAGATTACATCTCTCCTCCTCTCCACCCCCTGTACCATGGCCTTTGGTGCAGTATTGGAAAATCTCTGTCAGATTGTGCTATTTTTGCATCTTTCCCACACCAAAATCACTTTTAGAATGACTGCCAGAACCTGCACCAGCTAAAATGCACTTTCCCTTTAAGAGGTGAAGGCAAGCATAAGTAAAGCAAGCTTGCTTTAAATGATGCTAGCCTCTCACGACCTTGTGCCCCTCATCTCAGACGTACAGCCTCTCAGCAGCACACATACAGCAATCATTTAAATAAACAAACAGTGCAAAGTTTTTCGTGCTGCCTGCATCGGAACCAACATCTACGGATCAATTTTGATTCTCGGTTCAATTTTGGGAGTTATCAAATTTTGCGGCCAAACATGTTTACATTTTGCTACACTCAATATCTTTTCAACCAACATCAAGCCATTGTTTCCAGGACTGTCACTGACCTCATCACCTCTGGAGATCTTCCCTCCACAGCTTCCAAACTCATAGTCTCCCAACTCTGCACAGCCCGCTTCTACCTCCTCCCCAAAATCCACAAACAGGACTGTCCCGGTAGACGGATCATGTCAGCCTGTTCCTGCCCCATGGAACTCATTTCTTCCTATCTTGACTCCATTCTCTCTCCCCTTGTCCAGTCTCTTCCCACCTACATTCACGATTCCTCTGATGCCCTACATCATATCAACAATTTCCAGTTCCCTAGCCGTAACCGCTTCCTCTTCACCATGGACATCCAATCCCTCTACACCTCCAACCCCCACTGGAATGGTCTGAGGGCTCTCCGCTTCTTCCTTGAACAGAGTACCAAACAATCCTCATCCACCACCACTCTCCTTCATCTGGCTGAACCTGTTCTCTCATTGAACAAGTTCTCCTTTAACTTGTCTCACTTCCTTCAAAAAAAGGTGTGGCTATGGGTACCCACATGGGCCCCAGTTATGCCTGTCTCTTTATGGGGTATGTGGAACATTCCTTGTTCCAGTCCTACTCAGGCCCCCTCCCACAACTCTTTCTCCGGTACATCGATGATTACTTCGGTGCCGCTTTATGCTCTTGTCTGGACCTGGAAAAATTTATCAATTTTGTTTCCAATTTCCACCCCTCCATCACTTTCACATGGTCCATCTCCAACACTTCCATTCCTTTCCTTGACCTCTCTGTCTCAATTTCTGGTGATAGACTGTCCACCAATATTCATTACAAGCCCACCAACTCCCACAGCTACCTCGACTACAGCTCCTCACACCCTGCTTCCTGTAAGGACTCCATCCCATTCTCTCAGTTCCTCCGCCTCCATCACATCTGTTCTGATGATGCCACTTTCCAAAACAGTTCCTCTGACATGTCTTCCTTCTTCCTAAACCGAGGTTTCCCACCCACTGTGGTTGACAGGGCCCTCAACCGTGTCCAACCCATCTCCTGCACCTCTGCCCTCACCTCTTCCCCTCCCTCCCAGAACCATGATAGGGTCCCCCTTGACCTCACTTTTCACCCCATCAGCCTCTGCATTCAAAGGATCATCCTCCGCCATTTCTGCCAATTGCAGCATGCTGCCAGCATCAAACATATCTTCCCTCTCATCCCCCTCCTCCATCAGCATCCTGTTGGGACCATTCCTTCTGTGACACCCTGGTCCACTCCTCCTTCACCCCCTCGTCCCCCTCCCACGGCACCTTTCCATGCTATCGCAGAGGGTGCAACACCTGCCCCTTTATCTCCTCCCTCCTCATCATCCAAGGGCCCAAACTCTCCTTTCAAGTGAAGCAGTTTAATTTAGTCTACTGCATTCGCTGCTCCCAATGCGGTCTCCTCTACCTTGGAGAGACCAAACGCAGACTGGGTGATCGCTTTGCAGAACACCTTTGGTCTGCCCGCAAGCATGACCGAGACCTCCCTGTTGCTTGCCATTTCAACACTCCAACCTGCTCTCATGTCCACATGTCTATCCTTGGCCTGCTGCAATGTTCCAGTGAAGCTCAACGCAAACTGGAGGAACAGCACCTTATCTCCAATTAGGCACTTTACAGCCTTCCGGACTTAATATTGAGTTCAACAATTTTAGATCATGAACTCTCTCCTCAATCTTGACCCCTTTTTTAATCCATTTTTAAAAAAAATTATTTAAATTTTAATTTTTGTTCTTATTTATGTTAATGTTTATTTTTTATTTATTTGTTCATATTTTCTTTATCCTTTTTCCCCAACCCCCTCCCCCCCCCACCGGTGTCCCCCACCCCCACCCCACCCCCACAGGGCCATCTGTCACTTGTTTCTATGTTGTGCTTTCACAGAGCACTGTTAATATCAGCACCTTCTTTAGACCTTACCACTGCCATTAGCACTCCCTCTGTCTTGTGTCCATGACATCTTTGTCAATCTCTCCTTAGCTCCCACCCATCCCTGACCTTCTACCTTGCTTCACCAGCTCCAACCCTCTTAAACAGTATAAAATCCATCACATTTCTACTTCTCTTTTGCTCTGAAGAAGTCATACAGGCTCAAAACGTTAACTCTGATCATCTCTCAACAGATCCTGCCAGATCTGCTGAGTTTTTCCAGCATTTTATGTTTTTATTTCAGATTTCCAGCATCCGCAGTATTTTGCTTTTATCTCTTCCCTTGTGTTTTATTTTACAAGCCTGATTGCAACTCTTTAAACATATTGCATTAACACTAAGAGAACATTTATCAGGCTGGCATAGAAATTGTTTGAGAAGCTATGTTGTTTTTATGGTTCAAATGCCTGTTTTTTTTTACATACGCAAATTTGTAACAGACCATTGGATTTGTGTGGAATGGTAGGCATCACCACAAGGCACGCTGACGGCCTCTATTGGAGTGCTGTGGAAATGCAGGTCGTACTATGCCACAGGATACGACAATCCACAGTTGGATTTTTTTTCAAAAATGTGCTGAGCTCATAAAATTTGTAAAAGCAGCAGTGTAAGTGAGACATTACATAAAGTGCAATATAGTTCCATTTCTTTCAATATACTGTGAGGTGTCTCACTACACTAACAATTACAGATCAAATTTACAATTTATATTTACATTTCATATCAAACATTCTCTGGTGTGTACAGCCCGAGGGATTTAACACAGGCTCCAGTTCCTCGATGTACTATGGTAAGAGGCCCCCTAGACTGTAGCTTTTCTCCCATGAGCCTTTGTGGCAGCTGCCCCAAGCTGCAGTGTGTCCCTCAGTAAGTAGGCCTGGAGTTTGGAACATGCCTGTTTGCAACACTTGGTCACTGACAACTTTTTTGCACTGGAAGACCAAAGAACGTGTTTCATCAAAGTAATGCATGAAGGATCTGATGGGAGGGCCTTTTTCACCACAAGCCAAGATACACTTTGGTGCTTGTTTGAAAGTTCTGGCGATGACTTTGACCATCTGCTCAAGGAACCATCTGACAAGATCTACCATCTCCTTTTCCCAGGGCCTTCGAGGGTGCAACATGTAGACCACTGCCTGATGGACTTGTGGTCAAAGGTGTTTCTCTGTATAAAAGGGCAGGTGGTATGATATCGTCCAACTAACTGGCAATGTGGCCAGACCCATCCATCGCAACGATGGGGACAGGTAGAACCTCAGCACATAGTTACACTTGGTGTTCACATACCAAGGGTCTGTGCACAGCTTCATGTAGCCACACACAAAGATGGCCATTCAAGATGCGGGTGAAACTCCTCTGCCATTTCCGCAAACTCCAGTGTGAAGCCACCACCGAACACATCTTCCCCTGGCCTCCCCTTCCAGCATTCTGAAGGGATCATTCCCTCTATGCCACCCTGTTCCACTCCTGTCACCCCCAACACCCTTTCTCTCTCCTACGGCAGCTTTCTATGTAAGTGCAGGAGATGCAAAACCCACCCTTTTCCCTCCTCACCATCCAAGGCCCCAAACACGATTTACATGTACTTTTTTCTTATAAAAAGAAATATATTTTATATATAATGAATTTGCTGTTCACAATATGGTCTTCTCTACAATGGGGAGACCAAACACAGACTGGACGATCACTTTGCGCAACACATCCATTCAACCCTCAAACATGAACCTGAGCTCCCAGTTGCCTGTCATTTATATTTTCCACATTGCTGCAACTCTGACCTTCTTTCCTTGCCCTGCCAGAGGGCTGCAATGAAGCTCAATGCAAGTTTGAGGAACAGCACCTCATCCTTCAACTCAGCACTCTACAGCCTTCTAGGCTCAACATTGAGTTCAACAATTTTACATCATAACCTCTGCCACCATATTGTTCTGTTTTTTGTTTCTTTTCGCTGGTTCATTTTTCTCCTGTTTCAATCCTTATTCATTTACTTTGCATCTGGATGGCTGTTATCAAACCATTCACACCTCATCTAGACATATCCTTTGTTTCTTTACCTTACCCATTACCACTGCATTTGGCTTTCATACCATGAAACTTTTTGTTATTTAATATCTCCTACCATCCAGCAACTCACCAAGGCTTTTAGACAGCACCTTCTAAACCCACGGCCACTGCCACCTAGAAGGACAAGGGCAGCAGATAGATGGGAACACCACCACCTGGAAGTTCCCCTCCAAGTCAATCACCATCCTGATTTGGAAATATATCGCCGTTCCTTCACTGTCACTGGGTCAAAATCCTGGAACTCCTTTCCTAACAGCACTGTGGGTGTACCTACACCACAGGGACTGCAGCGGTTCAAGAAGGCAGTTCAACACCACCTTCTCAAGGGCAATTAGGGATGGGCAATAAATGCTGGCCCAGCCAGCGAAGCCCATATCCTGTGAATGAATAAAAACCCTCTTTCACAGACCTTTCCCTCATGTTCTTCCTTCCACCGCCCCCACAACCATTTTCAAATTCTCAAATTACATTTGTAATACAAATTACAAATTACAAGTTACATTTCTAACTTTCATCTAATGAAAGATCACAGACCTGAAACATTATATTTCTCTTCTCAAATGCTGCCTGACCTGATAGGCATTGCCAGCATTTTCTGTTTTTATTTCAGATTTCCAGCATCTGTAGCATTTTAATTTTGTAAAGATGTGATGTTAGGTATGTTTTTTCCTGTCTTTATCTAGAGATTTGTTCATGGTGGCCCTGCAAACATGGTCCATTTTTGATCTCCAGATAAAGTGGAAGATGGCTCAGGTGACCACTGCTGCCCAGGAGCCAGGTATGGACCAGAGCTGCACCACTTACAGCAATACTAGGAGTACCTTGCAACTGATGACCAGGTTCTTATCTGCAATGGAGAGGGAACGTCACTCCCACATGCCCACTTTCCATTTGACTTTGGCCATTCACTCCTTCCAGTTCTTGGCACATGCCCTGGCACCCCCCCACCCTCCAAACCATATCCCCAGCAATTTCAGGTAGTCTGACCTGATAGTGAAGGGGACAAAGGATGGGTCATCCCAGTCCTCAAAGGATATGGCCTTGCTCTTGCTGCAGTTTACATTGGTTCCTGAGGTCAGTTTGAACTGGTCATCAGTATGTGAACTGATAATGGATCTAAGCAGAGGACAGCAATGTTATCCATGCAAAAGGAGGCTTTGACCTGAGTGCTTCTGCTGCCTGGGGTGTCACCCCACTCATGCCTCCATCCTTCCTGATGCACTCAGCAGAAGGTTACATACAACACATAAACAAGGCAGGGGAGAAGGCAGCCTTGCTTGACTCCAGATTTCATCAGGAAGCTTTGCAATTCGCACCCATTGATTAAGATTTCATTACTGACATTTGTGTACAGTAGTTGATCCAAATGCAGATTCCCGTCCCAATCCCCATTTTGGAGAGCACATGCATCATATAGGTGTGCAATATTCTGTCAAAGGCCTTCTCCAGGTCCAGTTTAATGAGGCAGATTTTTTAAAAATTATTTCATGAGATGTGAGCATTGCTGGCAAAGCCAGCATTTGTTGCCATCCCTAATTTCCCTTGGGAAGTGTTCACCCTCCTGTCATGTTTGTAGATGATTGTATCCCTGAGTTGCGTGAGGTTATCAGAGATCCCCCTGCCTGGCACAGTGCAGGCCTAATTAGGATCGATCACCAGCTCCAGAGGAGACTTGATCCAATTAGCAATGACCTTGGATAGAAGGTTGTACACTGTCATGAAGAGATATTAATGTGTATAATGTTATTGGAAATTATTTTTTAAAATAGAATTCTAGTGGGGGTCTGTGTCTAGATGTATGTGTGTGTCTTAATTGGATTAAAACCAGCTAGTCTGGGTGCTTTGATGTGTAGTAGTTTTGAGATGTTAACTGGATGAACAGTAAGGAGAACAGTAAGGTAAAGTGTTCATTTGCATTTGTTAAATAAACAATTCCAGACTGTGGGTAAAATCTTGCACCTAGCTAGAAGAAGCCAAACTATGGGCAGAATTTTCCGAGCCGCTGGCAGTGGGTGTGATAGGTGGAGTGTGCAGAAAATATGGTGGGGCCCACTTCACGATGGTGTGAAGGCAGGTCTTGATCTTCCGCTCGGCCCACCAACGGCGGGCCGTGTTTCCCGCCATCGGTTGGCGGGGAGCTAATTGTTATACACGAGCATATAATTAAAAGGCCGCCAGGCTCTTGGAACCCCGCTGTATCTTCCATCCATGTTGGCGTGCTTTCCTGCCGACGTGTTTCACAACAGCACTCAGGTGACGTGCACTTGGCGGCCTTCACTCTGGGGGAACTGAGATCAGTGAGAAGCAGCGTTCTCCACAGCTTGCCCGTTGTTTACAGGTCTCAGGGGCACCCGGGGGGTGGTGGGGGGTGGGATGGAAACTGATGCCTGGCCTCAGAGGCAGCTGCTGAGGGGTGAGAATGTCTGGGGGAAAGTGTTGGCCAGCCTTGGAGGCGACTGCTGAGCAGGGAGGGGGGGAGTCAAGTGCTTCCCTGGTGCTGCATCCTGTGCACAGGCAATCGAGGTGGGGGGCAGGGTAAGCAAGGGAAGTGGCCAAGCATTACGAACACCTGTATAACCTGAACATGCCTCTACTACTAAGACAGATCAGGCGCAGCCACAGTGATATGATTGGGGTGGGGCTCCTAGCCTGCCTGCCCATGCAAGCATTGCGGAGACACCAAAGGGCCACCAAGTCTCCATATTTTACCTCGCGCCTCTGCCCCGCTCCCCCACCACCCCTGGCACAGACTTCGAGTCTGCCACCACTTTACTGGACCGCGGAGCAGTTGGACTGCACACATTGTACAATCTCCTCGCCAATGTTGGCCATGTAGCAGTCACAGCTGGAGACGCTCACAGCCCCTTACAATCTCAGCATCCTGGTTTGGACCAGTGTCCTCCATATCACAGGTTGACAGGGCAGCCGTGCAGTGCACTCATCTCTGGCCATCCGAGGGGTGACCAGCACTCTCCGGGAAGTGTTAAGGGGCGGTCACACAGGGCCAGGAAAGGTGCCAAGCACAGCCATGATAACCACGTCTCTCTCTCTTTCATGCTGCAGGAGGGCCATGTCAGGATCATGGACCATAGAAGACTGAAGAGAAAGCGACTGAGGCTCCTGGCAGTGCAAAAGCAGGAGCAGCAACCTCATGAACAAGAGCCAGTAGGGGCTCCAGCACACGCTGCCCAGGACCGACAGTGAGCCGTGGCTGGTCAGCGCCTAGCGACACCCAGCTTCTATAGACGCCGCCTGTCATTCCTGCAGATGACTGAGAACCAGTGTCTCCGACGACTGCGCATGTCTAGGGACCTGGTGGCTCACATCTGCCACTTACTGCAGGACTTGGCGCCAAGGGGACATGGAGGGCATCCACTGTCAGTGGCTGTAAAAGTGACCGCGGTGCTCAATTTCTATGCCAGTGGCTCCTTTCAGGGCTCCACAGGTGACCTCTGTGGGATTTCACAATCCGTCACCCACAAATGCATCCATAAGGATGTCATCTTCTCCATGGCACACAACTTTGTGCATTTCGCCCAGGACCAGGACAGCCAGGATGCAAGGGCCATTGGATTCGCCCTGATCTCGGGATTCTCACAGGTGCAGGGTGCGATTGACTGCAGTCATGTGGTGCTCAGGTCTCCATCGCTACACTCAGTGAACTTCATCAACCACAAGGGCTTCTACTCACTGAATGTGTGCGACCACCAGAAACACATCCTGCAGGTATGCGCACAGTTTCCAGGGAGTGTGCACAACACCTACACCCTCAGTCGCTCACAGATGCCTGGAGTCTTCCAGGGCCCACAGAGTCTGCAGGGTTGGCTCCTTGGGGACAAGTCCGTGGCTAATGACATCCATGCGGCGGCTTCAGACTGCAGCAGAGTGACACTATAATGAGGCTCATGCTGCATCTCACAACTTGGTGGAGCAGACCATCGGGATGCTGAAGATGCGGTTCTGGTGCTTGGGCCGGTCTGGTGGAGCCTGCAATACAGTCCACAGAAGGTGTCACACATCGTCATCGTCTGCTGCGCCCTTTACAACCTGGCGCTGCAACGGGGAGCGGAGCTGGCTGAGGAGGAGCTGGAGGAGCTGCACGTCTCCTCCAATGAGGAGGATGCCAATAGTGATGAGGGTGAGGGGGCCCTCGGTGGTGACGACGACATGGATGAGGCTCTCGCACTGACTAGATGAGGCAGGTGCACTCAGGAGGCCCTCATGGCTGCCAGATTTGTGGAGGATGATGACAACATTCAGTGAGGTGTCCCCATAGATCCTCACATCGGAGCTGTGAACATTTGACTCCAGTCTAGTTCATCGTAACGCCAATACCATCTGAGTGAATGCTCCTGTCATGGAGATGCAGTAAAGGCCCTAACAGTCGCTTGATCAGAGGAGGATGATGACAACATGCAGTGAGGACACTCGATAGATCTTCAAATGGCCTCTGTGAGCGTCTGACTCCTGTCTGGCTGAGGGCAGCTCGCTTGTGCTCCACTATCAGAGCCAAATCAGAGACACAGCCATGGAACTTTAGATGCATCTGATGCTGTGTCCGCCTTCAGCACCTGAGCCCTTCAGGAGCTGGTGAACAACATCACTGGTCACAGATGCTGGTGTGAGGGGGGCCAGCCCCACCTTAAATGTGCTGAGGGAACACAGAGAGAATGAGAGAACTCTGTGGCACCTGCCCACTACATTCTGGCAGCAATGACAAGCACTGCCAAGGTGCAGGCATCAGTAATGTTTCTAGGGAGTGCGAGGCTAGACCATCACTGTGGTCTGAAGGCTGCACAGAGCACAGGGAAGAGGCCCTGGACTGGGACACCTGCCTTTTCTCTTGTGCAGAAAGGTTTCACATCCAAGTGACAAGAACACAGCTCATCAGAACAAGGAGCCATAGGCAGTGTGACATTCTTGTGAGTTTATTGACAATAGTGAACAGTATGTACAAGTGATTAACACCCGTGCCCAGACTGCAACTACTTTTACCTAACTTTCCTAACCCTGCCGCTACGTCTTGGTGCTCCCCGGACATCCACAGCGGAGGTGGAGGCAGCCTGCTGACTGTGACGCCCTGTCTGTGATGATCTTGGCGGGCGTTCTCTGGAAGGCTGAGACCTGGAGGGCCCCGGCCTGCTTTTGGGTCCTGCCGTGTGGCAGTGGCACCCTCCTCGGCCTGTGGAGCTGGAGCTGCAGAGGTCACAGGAAGAGGGCCGTACACTCCCGGAGTCACCTGGGTGGATGGCCCTAGGGTGTGCCCCTGCTGATCCTTCTCCCTATGGGTGCCCAAGGGCCCCAGGCTGACTCCTTGAGGAGCCTGTGAAACAGGACACATCACTCACAGCATGGTTGTCTGAAGGATGTTGCACTGCTGGATCTTCACTTGGTAGAGCACCGCCAACCTCACCATCAGCACAGGACTGGTCCCGGTCATCACCGGCCAGCTGGATGGGTCTGTTTTCAAATTCTGTCAGATCTTTGAATTCTGGCATCGCTCCACCTGTCTGCGACCTTTCCCTCCTGTTGTGAGCCAGTTTGTCCTGAATGGATAAAGATGGGGAGAGTGTATCAGGACGCCTGCTGGGTCAGATGATAAGTATGCCTGGCCTGTGTGGGTGGTGAGTGGTCCCATAGATGGGATGAGGACAATGACCGCGTGTGTGTGTGTGTGTGTGTATGTGTGTGTGTGCGCACGCACACACTGGCAGTGAGTGAACGCCTTGTGGATGTGTGGTGTGTAAACTGGGAGTGATGAATAGAGTGACTTACCCTGGTGGAATGGAGGAGATCATTCATCCTTTTGCGGCATTGGGTGGCTGTCCTCCTCTGCAGGGCATTTGCGCTGACCACCACTGCCACTGCCTCCCAAGCCAGATTGGTGACTTTGCTGCCCATCCTGTGGTCAGAGCGGGGGTAGAGCACATCCCAGTGCATCCAGCAGTCGCTCAAGAGACCCATCGTTGAAGCTGGGGGGCTGCAGTCTTTTTTCCTTTACTGGCCATGTCTCCTGGGCAGCGGTGGTGAGTTGCTGGCGATGAGCGCATTGCTGGCAGCTGCCTTTTAAAGGTGGCGGCCGAAGTGATGCAACAGCGGGGTGATGGTGAGCAGGTGAATGAGAGCCCGCCCGCCATGGAAACAACGTGTTTTGCGGGAGTGAATATATAATGAGGCAGGGTCAGGAGGATACGGCGTGAAAACCCACCATTTTCATCGGCGGGTAGGACTCCATTTTACCTGCCCACTACCGCACTTAGAGCAATTCTGGGAAAACTCCGCTCAATGTGTTTACTTTAACGCGTTAATTTTAATAGACTCTATTGGATGTGACGAAGAATAAAATGAAACTGAGGACAAGGACAGCTTAGAGATAGGGTGAGTCAGTGCTGCTGGAGGGAGAGGTCGAGTGTGTTCATATGGCAGCGCATGGCATTGAGTGTGGATCTCAGGATGCGGCGAGAACAGCAGTCTGAGGAGTGTTGTATATCCCGGAGATACCTGTAATCCTGGGTAGATTCGAAACATGAGGAGTGGAACTTCAGTTGGAATCCACATGGGGTAAGTCGGAGACAGAGACAGTCACTGAGGAAGAAAATATGGCTGTGAAAGCAAGTTTTCGTAAACACTTTGTCAAACATCAGGAGGGAAATGGAAAGCAACGAAGAGGGCAAAAGAGATAAGTGGAAATCCTGTGGGAGAGAAGAGCAGTACTTCTTCAAGGTAGGCATTCCTGGAAAAGAAGTGGCAGTGAATTAAACACTAAGATAAAGGCAAAATACTGCAGATGCTGGAAATCTGAAATAAAAACAGAAAATGCTGGAAAAACCCAGCAAGTCTAACAACATCTGTGGAGAGAAAGACAGAGTTAACGTTTTGAGTCTGTATGACTCTTCTTCAGAGCTAAAGAGAAGTAAAAATGTGATGAAATGTAAGGGGCGGTGGAGCAGGTGAAGCTGGATTGAAGGCCAGCAATAGGTGTCTACTGCATTCGTTGCTCCCAATGCAGTCTCCTCTACATTGGAGAGACTAAACGCAGACTGGGTGACCGCTCTGCAGAACACCTTCAGTCTGTCCGCAAGCATAACCCCAACCTCCCTGTTGCTTGCCATTTCAACACACCATCCTGCTCTCATGCCCACATGTCCGTCCTTGGCCTGCTGCAATGTTCCAGTGAAGCCCAACGAAAACTGGAGGAACAGCACCTCATCTTCTGATTAGGCACTTTACAGCCTTCCCGACTTAATATTGAGTTCAACAACTTCAGATCATGAACTCTCTCCTCTAGCCTCAACCTCTTTTTTATCCCCTTTTTTCAATATTCATTTTTATTATTTTTTTATTTTGTATCCACATTTTAATTTTTATTTATTTTAATTTTTATTCATTGTTTTCATCCCCACCTTTTATCCTATTTTTGATCTTTTTCCCAACACCGTCCCCTCCCCCCACCCCACCCTCACAAGGGCCATCTGTCACTTGTTCATGTTGTTCTTTCCAGAGTGCTTACCCTTGTTCTGCTATTATCGCATTCTGCTTTCTGACCTTAAAGCCACCATCAGCACCTCCTTTAGCCAGTACCAATACCATTAACACCCCTTTGTCCTTTTGTTCATGACATCTTTGCCAATCTCTCCTTTGCCTCCATCTATCACTGGCTTTCTACCTAGCTTCACCTACTCCACCCCCCCTTAAACAGTATAAATTTAATCACATTTTTACTTCTCTTTAGCTCTGAAGAAGAGTCATACTGACTCAAAACGTTATCTCTGTCTTTTTCTCCACAGATGCTGTTAGACCTGCTGAGTTTTTCCAGCATTTTCTGTTTTTGTTTCAGATTTCCAGCATCCGCAGTATTTTGCTTATATCAGAAAGCTTACTCAGAAACAGAGGCAAAATGTATTCCAGAATGTTATTTCTTAAAGGGTGATTTTTTAATGAAAAATGGAGGTTGGATCATGTTTCAGCAAATGAAAGCTGGAAGAGGTATATCAGATTATTATCCCATTAAGGTATGGGAATGAGATTCTGAGGATTGCTCATGAAATTCCAATGGGGGACATTTAGGAATTAGAATGACACAGGCAAAAGCACAGAAACATTTCTGTTGGCCAGGGTTGCATAGGGATGTAGTCAAATTCTGTAGAACATGTCACACATGTCAGGTGAAAGGGAAACCACAAGCAGCGATTAAGCTGGCACCTTTAAACCCCAATACCAGCATTTGAAGAACCTTTTACTAGGGCCATGATTGATTGTGTAGGACCTCTCCCTAAAACTAAAAGCGGAAATCAGTACTTACTGACAAAAATGGATGTGTCTACCAGGTTTCCTGAAGCGATACCTTTAAGAAATATTACAACTAAGAAGATTGTTTTACAAGATATGATTTACTTAAAGAAATACAATCAGATCAGGGATCAAATTTCATGTCACAGCTGTTTAAGGAAGTATTGAACAGTTTGGGGATAAAACAGTTTAAGTCAACAGCTTATCTTCTGGAGTCACAAGGGATTTGGAAAGATGGCATCAAACTTTAAAAACTATGATGAGAGCATATAGTCAGGATTATCCACAGGATTGATATAGGAGAGTTCCATTCTTGTTATTTGCTATTAGGGACGCTCCTAATGTATTGGCTGGTTTTAGTTCTTTTGAACTAGTTTATGGTCATGAAGTAAGGGGATGACTGAAATTGATTTATGAGAAATTGGTGGGTCAAAATTCAGAAACTACTCTCCTGGATTATGTGACAAACTTCAGAGAGAGATTGGACAGAGCATGTGAGTTGGCTAGGGAACATTTAAAGATATCACAGCAAGTGATGAAGGGAAGACAAATAAGAAAGCTGAAACTCGCAGTTTTGTTGCTGGAGGGAAAGTGTTAGTTCTGTTACCATACTGAGTGACTAATTAAAGGCAAGGCTTAGTGGACCTTACAGGATTGAAAAGTAATTGAGTGAAGTAAATTATTTAATAAATACTCCATATAGAAGAAAGAAGCAGAGGATGTGTCAAGTAAATATGCTTAAAAAGTTCTTTGACAGGGAAGAGGACCAAAAGGAGATGTTAGTGGTGGTAGATAATGAGAAAGAAGTAGAATTGCAAGACTCTGAAATTGATTTTCCTCCAATCAAATTGGATAATGAGGGGGTGCTTGAAAACTTAAATGTAATATCAAGTTACTTTCCTGTCAAGTGTCAAAGTGATTTGGAAAAGCTATTGCAGTCATGCAAACCTATTTGTGGGAATAAGTTGGGGAGGACAGGTTTAGCTATACATGATGTGTCTGTACAGGTTTCATCTTCAATAAGGCAACATCCTTATAGATTAAATCTAGCAAAGTTATCACAAGTACAGAAAGAAATTGGTTTCATCCTTCAAAATGGTATCATTGGGTGGAATTTTCCCAAAATTGCACTAAATGCAGTAGTGGGCGGGTAAAATGGAGTTCTACCTACCGACGAAAATGGCGGGTTTTGATGCCTTAACGTCCCGAGCCTGCCTCATTATTTATTCACTCCCATGAAATATGCCTTGTCCGTGGCGGGCAGGCTCTCATTCGCCCTCCCACCATCACCCTGCTGTTGCATCACACGGTCGCCATCTTTAAAAGGCAGCTTCCAGCAAAGCGCCCATTGTCACCAACTCACAACCGCTGCCCAGGAGACATGACCAGCAAAGGAAAAAAGACTGCAGCCCCCCACTTCAATGACGGGTCCCTCAAGTGACTGCTGGATGCCGTGGAGGCTCATCGGGATGTGCTCAATCCCCGCTCTGACCGCAGGATGGGCAGCAAAGTCACCAACCTGGCTTGGGAGGCAGTGGCAGTGGTGGTCAGCGCAAATGCCCTGCAGAGGAGGAGTGCCACCCAGTGCCGCAAAAGGATTAATGATCTCTTCCGTTCCGCCAGGGTAAGTTGCTCTTTTCATCACTCCCAACTCACACACTCACAAACCCATCACACACCCACAGGGCCCTCACTCACTGCCAGTTCAAGGGACATCACCATTCACTCTCTCATACACACCTTCATTGTCTTCATCCTGTCCATGGGACCACTCAACACCCACACATACCAGGCACATTTATCATCTGGCCCGGGATGCGTCCTGCTTACTCTTTCTCCATTTCTATCCATGTAGGACAAGCTGGCACACAACTGCCAGTGCAAGGGACATCACCATTCACTCTTTCACACGCACACACACGCCATCATTGTCCTCATCCCATCCATGCGACCACTCACCACCCACACAGGCCAGGCAGACTTCCAGTCATACGGACTCGAAACATTACCTCTGTCTTTCTCTCCGCAGATGCTGCCAGACCTGCTGAACTTCTCCAGAATTTTTTGTTTTTGTTTCAGATTTCCAGCATCCGCAGTATTTTGCCTTTATACTTATCATCTGGCCTCGCAGGTGTCCTGATACACTCTCCCCATCTCTATCCATGTAGGACAAACTGGCAAACAACAGGAGGGAAAGGATGCATACAGGTGAAGGGATGCCAGAGATCAAAGCTCTGACAGAATTCAGAAACCGGGATCGGTCCTGTGCTGACGGTGAGGTCGGCGCTGCTCTACTAAGTGAGGATCCAGCAGTGCAACATCCATCAGACAACCATGCTGTGAGTGATGTGTCCTGTTTCACAGGCCATTGCCATGCACTAATTATCTCTCCTTGCTTCCGCAGGCACATCTGGCAAACAGCTGACAGAGTCCATGACCCAGGGCCTCCAATCAAGCCCCGAAGAAACTTTGGGGAGACCTTGCTTTAGAGTAGCTTCAGGATCACAATCTGGTGAGCACATCGCACTTTCTGATCCACAGCAGGTGGCGGCAGGGACTTCCCAGGTCCCCAACACTCGGAGGACTGCTGGAGGCCAGAATGTTGCTGAGTCCGAGTCAGATGAGGAGCCTCTGGACTTTGTCATGTCACAGTTGCTGGAGCTGCAAAGGCAAGCTCGGGAACATCAGGAAGGGATGTCCACTGCACTACTCAGATTACAAGGCACGATGGAAGAGTCCATCCACCTTCAGGCTGAGGTGATAGCGTCAGCATTGCAACGCACTGAGGACAACACTGGCAGGATGGCGCCTGCAATGGAGACCTTGGTCCAGGATGTCACTCCTGCACTGCTACGCGGGCTTAACTCCATTGCTGATGCCATAGTTGGCCTCCAAAGGTGTGTACGCGAGAGGGGTTCTGGGCAGCTCGATCTCACTCCAGCTACCCCTTCCACTCACAGAGTCAGCCAGGGGCCCCCGGGCACCCATAGGGAGGAGGATCAACACTCTGGGGTCATCTTCCCAGGTGACTCTGAGTGTGACCAGCCCATCTGATTCCCCTCTTCCTGTGACCTCCACAACTCCAGCTTCACAGGCCGAGGAGGGTGCCACTGCCACACAGCAGGACCCCAAAAGCAGGCTGGGGTCCTCCAAGTCTCGGCCCTCCAGAAGACGCTCACCAAAATCATCATAGACAGAGCATCGCAGGCTGACTCCCCCTCTGCTGTGGATGTCCAGGGAGCACCAAGACAGGCAGGGTTAGGACAGTTAGGTAAAATTAGTTGCACAGCCTGGGCATGGGTGTTAATCACTTGTACATAATGTTCACTATTGTCAATAAACTCCTAAGAATGTCTCCCTGCCTGTGGCTCCTTGTTCTGATGAGCAATGTTCTTGTCATTCAGATGTTAAACCTTTCTGCTCAAGATAAAAGGCAGGTGTCTCAGTCCAGGGCCTCTTCCCTGTGCTCTGTGCAGCCTTCAGACCAAAGTGATGGTCTAGCCTCACACTCATTAGAAACATTACTGATGCCTGCACCTCGGCGGTGCTTGTCATTGCTGCCAGAATGTAGTGGGCAGGAGCCACAGAGTGTTCTCATTCTCCTTGTGTGCTCTCAGCACCTTTAAGGTGGCCCCCGTCACACCAGCACCTGTGACCAGTGATGCTGTGCACCAGCTCCTGAAGGGCTGAGGTGCTGGAGGCGGACACAGCATCAGATGCATCTAAAGTTTCATGGCTGCGTTTCTGAGATGGCCCTGATCATGGAGCGCAAGCGAGCTGCCCTCTGTCAGACAGGAGTCAGACATTCTCAGAGGCTATGTGAAGATCTATGGCGTGTCCTCACTGCATGTTGTCATCATCCTCCTGCAATCAAGCGACTATTAAGGCCTTCACTGCATCTCCATGACAGGAGCATTCTCACAGAGGCTGTTGGCGCTGCCTTAAGCCAGACTGGAGTCAAACGTTCACAACTGCGACATGGGCAACTACAGGGATGCCTCACTGCATGTTGTCATTATCCTCCACAAATCTGGCAGCTATGAGGGTCTCCTGAGCATGCCTGCCTTGTCTGGCCAGTGTGAGAGCCTCATCCTCATCCCTGTCAGCGTCCTCCACATCCAAGGAGACCTCCAGCTCCTCCATCTCCTCCTCAGCCAGCTCCTCTCCCTGGTGCAGTGCCAGGTTGTAAAGGGCGCAGCAGACGACGATGAAGCGTGTCACTCTCTGTGGCCTGTATTGCAGGGCTCCACCAGTCCGGTCCAGGCACCTGAACCGCATCTTCAGCATCCCGATGGTCTGCTCCACCAAGTTGCGAGATGCAGCATGAGCCTCATTATAGAGTCACTCTGCAGCAGTCTGAGGCCGCCGCATGGGTGTCATCAGCCACGGCCTCTGCTAGTAGCCCTTTTCCCTGAGGAACCATCCCTGCAGCTTCTGTGGACCCTGGAAGACTCCAGGGATCTGTGAGTGACTGAGGATGTAGGCGTCATGCACACTCCCTGGAAACTGTGTGCATACCTGCAGGATGTGTTTCTGGTGGTCGCACATCAGCTGCACATTCAGTGAGTGGAAGCCCTTGCGGCTGATGAAGTCCACTGAGTGTAGTGATGGAATCTGAGTGCCAGATGAGAGCGGTCAATCACACCCTGCACCTGTGGGAATCCCAAGATCCGGGCAAATCCAATGGCCCTTGCATTCTGGCTGTCCTGGTCCCGGGCGAAATGCACAAAGTTGTGTGCCATGGAGAAGATGGCATCTGTGACCTCATGGATGCATTTGTGGTTGGAGGATTGTGAAATCCCACAGAGGTAACCTGTGGGGCCCTGAAAGGAGCCACCGGCATAGAAATTGAGCGCCACAGTCACTTTCACAGCCACCGGCAGTGGATGCCCTCCATGTCCCCTTGGCACCAAGTCCTGCAATAAGTGGCAGATGTGAGCCACCAGGTCCCTAGTCATGTCAAGTCATCAGCGACACTGGTTCTCAGTCATCTGCAGGAATGACAGGCAGCGTCTATAGGCCCTGGGTGTCGCTAGGTGCTAACCAGCCACAGCTCGCTGTCGCTCCTGGGCAGCGCGTGTAGCAGCCCCTGCTGCCCCTTCTTCATGAGGTTGCTGCTCCTGCCTTTGCGCAGCCTGGAGCCTCAGTCGCTCTCTCTTCAGTCTTCTAGATCGCCGTAGGCCATCAGGCATACAGCTAGGCCACCAGGATCCATGATCCTGACGTGGTCCTCCTGCAGCATGAAAGAGAGAGACGTGATCTGTCTTAGTTGCAGAGGAATGGTCAGTTTATACAGGTGGCCCCAATCCATGGCCACTTCCCTTGCTTACCCTGACCCCCACCTCAATTGCCTGTGCATGGGATGCAGCGCCAGGGCAGCACCAACAACGGTCACCTCCAAGGCTGGCCAGCACTTGCCCCTGGACAACCACCCCCCTCCTTCCCCCCCCAAGTAGTCACCTCTGAGGCTGGCCAGCAGTTGCCCCGGACACTCCCCGCCCCTTAGCAGTTGCCTCCGGGGCCGGGCATCAGTTGCCCCCATCCCTTGGCCCGCCTAAGGCCTGTAAACAATGGGCGAGCTGTGGAGAACGCTGCTGCTCACTCA
Organism: Cetorhinus maximus; assembly: GCF_964194155.1. NCBI lineage: Eukaryota > Metazoa > Chordata > Chondrichthyes > Lamniformes > Cetorhinidae > Cetorhinus > Cetorhinus maximus. Next base: position 70,065,205 of record NC_135883.1, on the reverse strand, counting down.
CCTTAGCTCCCCCAAAGTGAAGGCCGCCAAGTGCATGTCGCCTGTGTGCTGTTGTGAAACACGTTGGCGTGCTTTCCCACCAACGTGGATGGATGATCCGACGGGGTTCCAAGAGCCTGGCGGGATGGCCTTTTAATGATATGCTGATATATTTTGATCAGCTCCCTGCCGACCGATGGTAGGAAATGCGGCCCACCGTTGGCAGGCTGAGCGGACGATCGCGACCTGCCTTCACGGCATCGTGAAGCAGGTCAGGCCATATTTTCCTCGCATGCCACCTATCACCCCTACTGACAGCGGGCTCAAAAAATTCCACCCATTGAGTCTATGTGCAGTGACTGGAGTTTGTCTATTGTACTGGTACCGAAACTGAATGGAACACAAAGACTGTGTGTGGACTATCGAAAGGTGAATGTGGTGACAAAAGCGGATTCAAGTCCCACATCACGGTTGGAGGATTGTATTGATTAAGTGAGACAATCAAAATTTATCACAAAGATTGACTTGCTAAAAGGATATTGGCAAGTTCAGTTATTGGAGAGAGCAAAGGAGATATTGGCTTTTGTAACGCCAAGTGGACTGTATCAGTTTAAAGTGATGCCATTTGATATGAAGAATGTACCTGCGACATTTCAAAAACTGACAAACAAAGTAATTGCAGGTCTCAGCAATAGTATGGTTTATATTGATGACTTAATAGTTTTCAGTCCGACGTGGGAGGAGCATTTACAGCACCTGAAAGAATTATTTACTCAATTACAAGAAACTAATTTGGTGATGAACTTGGCTAAAAGTGAATTTGCAAAAGCGCAAGTTATGTATCTAGGCCATACCATTGGACGTGGTAAGGTGGCTCCGAGGGATGTGAAAATCAAGGCTATTATGGATTTCCCAGTGCCTACAACAAAACGTGAAGTTTCGAGATTTCTGGGCATGAGTGGGTTTTACCAGAAATTTGTACCAAGTTTTAGCAGTGTGGATGCTCCATTGACTAAACTATTAAAAAAGAACAAGAAGTTTCAATGGACACTGGAGTGTCAGAAGTCATTTGATAGTTTGAAAACTGTATTAACTCCGACATCAGTTTTGGCAGTACCCAATTAAGCATTTCACAGAAGTTGAATGCACAACAGAGAAGATATTCAACAGGTGAAAAGGAGACACTGGGTTTAGTGTTAGCATTGCAGCATTTCGACCTCTATGGGCAGCATTTTTCCATCGGCGTGTAGGCTCAGCGGGGGCAGGCGGGCGCGGTCGAGAAGCTGACCGCCGCCCACGATTGGCACCACACCATGATTTCATGTTGGCGGGCCAATTAAATTTGAATTTAATTACGTTTTTAATGGTCTTAGGCCTTTTAATTGTCAGTGGGCGTGCTGACAACACTGGCACACGCCCACTGAATGAAATGTCGCAGGACTGCATGATGATGTTGGGATGCTTGTCTGACGTCATCGCACATCATTTTACTTGGCCGGGTCTGGCACGCATCCACCCGCTGAGCTTAATATTCTATCCTATGTGGCAAACAATTCATCAGAAACAATTGTTTATACAGACCGCAATTATTTAAAGTTTCTAGACAAATTTCGAGACAGAAGTGCAAGGCTATTCAGATGGAGTTTATTACTGCAACCTTTTAATCTACAGATAATACATTTCACTGCATGAAAGAATCTGATTGCAGATGCTTTATCAAGAGCTTGAAGCTTAATGGGAAAATTGGACATTTTAAACCCTGGAACCTGAACTGGATATATACATATACATAATATATATATATATATATATATCTCCATATATTGTATATTAATGAATGCATCTGGTAATATAATAGGGTAATATGTATTGGAGATAGTGTTAGGTGGGTTTTTAAAAATGAAACCATCTTTAAAATTATGACAGTTCATTTTTCAATAAGGAGGGAGATGTCATGAAGAGATATTAATGTGTATAATGTTATTGGAAATTTTTTTTAAAATAGAATTCTCGTGGGGGTCTGTGTCTAGGTTTAATTGGATTAAAGCCAGCTAGTCTGGGTGCTTTGATGTGTAGTAGTTTTGAGATGTTAATTGGGTGAACAGTAAGGAGAGCAGTAAGGTAATGTGTTCACTCGCATTTGTTGAATAAACCATTCAAGACTGTGGGTAAAATCTTGCACCTAGCTAGAAGACAAACAATGTGTTTATTTTTTCAGCTTACTAATAAAATTGGTGCTTTGAAAGGGGTTTTATTGTTAGAAGAGCTGAAGTTCAAAAGACCTAGTGATACAATGGAAAATTTACATTCAAAGGAAAAGCTAGGTATATAAAGAAAGGAGTTTGTGTGTGTAAGGTAGGGGCATTTAAGACCTAACCAGCCTGTATGCCTCCAACTAACTTGCAAAGGAACTTCATTTGGAACTCGTACGGTCAAATGTTCTTTGCCTGGTGTCTATTTAAAGTCTATGGGTTACTGTTGCCTTGGTTGAGATTTATCTGCGGATGATTAATTTGGGGATTTGTTAAAAAGTTATTATAGTAGCAATTTATAGCCATGTGTACATGTTTAATTTGTTGTTAAATTAATAAATGTTTAATTTAGTTTTATATAGAAGCCTTGAGACTTGGTGCTCCTTTTTCTACTGAATTCAATGTCTGCATCTCAGAATATATAAATTGCAAAAATGGATTATGACAGCTGTTTCAAGTTTCCCTCTGGGATTTGAACAACTCAGCCTTTACTTTCGGCTGTGTCATAATATACACCACATTCAGCAGTGAAATGGGTCACCAGTTTCTATTTTCCTCCCTCTTCCCCTTCCACTTGTAGATGATGCCTTTCCCCATGGATTCTGACGTGATGCCAGCCAGAAGCATATTCTCATACACTGCCAGTAGGTCTTGGCCGATCCAGTCCCATAGAGTGGAAAATTCAGTCAATAAACCATCAGATCTGGGTGTTTTACTCGCCTCGAAGGACCTGACGCCTTTGTCAGCTTGTCCAGTGTCAGTGTTTTGTCCAGATTCTCTTACTTGATGTTGTCTGATAACTCCATGATAGAGGACAAGCAAGAATGGCAGGCCATGCTATCTGTGGGCTTCACGCCATAGGGCCTGGCATAAAAAGATTTGCTGATCCTTAGTGTGTCTGATTGTGATCATGTTTTTGAATAGCCACTTCTTTTAAGGCTCTATGTTGAAGTCCATCAGGACCTGAGTGTCAGTGGATTTCCCAAGCCTGGTTGTGAAGAAGACATGTAGACTAGGATGCTTTGGCGGAGACTGTTTATTGCTTGCCACAGAGCTTAGTTCTTCACTCTAACACCAGATACCCAGTGCTGGCTGACTCTTCTTCATATACACATCTGAGTATAATTAACTAATCAATACCCAACATCTGTTCACCTTATTTCTGGGTATTTAACATCCATCAACAAAACCTATTAGATACTAACACTGGGGACTTGTCAGCTTTTAATTCTAACAATTTTCTCAGTACCCTTTCCCTGATGATTGTAATTGTTTTAACTTCCTCCTTCCCTTTCACTTCCTGATTCACAATTACTTCTGGGATGTTATTTATATCCTCTACTTTGAAGACAGACGCAAAATAATTAATTCCCATTTCCTTATTTTCCACTATAACTTCCCCACAATCACTCTCTTGAGGACCAAGGGTTACTTAATTTATTCTTTTCATTTTTAAATATTTGTAGAAACTCGTATTATCTGTTTTTATATTTCTATCTAGCTTTCTCTCATACTCTAATTCTCTCACCGTATTAATCTTTTAGTCATTCTCTACTGCCTTTGGGTCCACTTTTCACCCTTCTTCTAGGTGGTGGTTACTGCCTCTGGGTCCTCTTTTCAATACATTCTTAAGCATAGTTGACTTTGCATTTTCATTAGAAGTCCTAGCAACAATGTTCTGCTGCTTCAACTCTGGCATTTACTCTTCACAGCTCAGTCATAGATTGGCATACAGGAGGCAGGCCCAGGAAGACTGGAGCAGGAGCAGGAGTTTACTGGCTAGTTCCTCTTGGCCGTTTGGCTAAGATCAAGTGTAATGTCTGCCCTTAATAATCAGATCAAGTGACAAGCTCACAATTGACTAGGACGCTAGGCCCAAGCATTTCCTTGAGGAGATGGAATCGATGGTAGAAGGTCCAAAGCAGAGATTTCAGCAACTGGAGAAATTTCTTTCTTTTTATCACAACCATGCTATGCAGAGAGTGACATCAGACGGAGAGTGGCATCAGACGGAGAGTGGCATCAGATGGAGAGCGACATCTGACTGAGAGTGGCATCAGACGGAGAGTGGAATCAGACTGAAAGTGACATCTGACTGAGAGTGACATCAGACGGAGAGTGGCATCAGACGGAGAGTGGCATCAGATGGAGAGCGACAGCTGACTGAGAGTGGCATCAGACGGAGAGTGGCATCAGACTGAAAGTGACATCTGACTGAGAGTGACATCAGACGGAGAGTGGCATCAGACTGAAAGTGACATCTGACTGAGAGTGACATCAGACGGAGAGTGGCATCAGACGGAGAGCAACATCTGACCGAGAGTGGCATCAGACAGAGAGCGACATTTGACTGAGAGTAGCAACAGATAGAGGGTGGCATTAGATGGAGAGTGGCATCAGACGAAGAGTGACATCTGACTGAGAGTGGCATCAGACAGAGTGGCATCAGACGGAGAATGATATCAGACAGAGAGTGGCATCAGACAGAGAGTGGCATCAGATGGAGAGTGACATCAGACGGAGAGTGGAATCAGGCAGAGAGTGGCATCAGACAGATACAAGCCAGGGAAATGCAATCAGTGTAATGCCTTTCTCTCCAGAGCAAGTTGCCATGAGAAGAGGATGGACTTACTTGAGTCCCATAACCCCTTCTGCAGCAGAGGAGCAGCCAGCCTGTTGCAAATTTAATCCTCAGAAACATAAAAAACAGCGTGGAATTTCAGCTCTGCAGCCGTAAAATGCAATTCTGAAACAGCAGTGGTTGGGCCTGGATTGTTCTGACATTGTTTAGTGGAATGAGCCACAAATCCTTTACAGTGTGACACAGGCCACATAACTAGAGGGGTATCCAACTTAAACTCCCTCAAGAATACATCCAGCCCGTGGTCGATCTACACCTGGAAGTAAGTACCATTATACTGGCAAATCGAGTTTGAGCACTTGATTAAGTTCATTGATGAAGAGAAAGGCTTGATGAGGAGTTGGTAGTGTGAGCCAATCATGGCCAGGGTCATTGGCCTATGGGTATTGGGCCTCAAGTTCTTACAGCAAAAGTGGGAGACATGGAACGGAGTTTTAGATAGCCAACAAGAACAGGAGCTTTACTGGAACTTACCCTTCACTAGCTCAGGAGCAATGAGGCCTTCTGTGTCCCTGCTGAGGCCAGCAAAGTGACACATGAAACCTTGGGGCCATCTGGTTTATACAGTTCAGTATTACAACAATACAACTTGCATTTATATGGCATATTTAATGTGGTAAAACTGTCCAGGAATGTTATCAGACATAAACTGGCACCGAGTCACATGAGGAGATATTAGGACAGGTGATCAAAAGCTTTATTAAAAAGGTAGCTCTTAAGGAGCATTATAAAGGAGGAAAGGGGGGTAGAGGGGTGCGGAGGTTTATAGAGGGAATGCCAAAGCTTAGGGCCTAGGCAACTGAAGGCAGGACCACCAATAGTTGGGCAACAAGATCAAAATTGGAGGATTGTAGGGTTGGACAAGATTTAAGAGGTAGGGACCAACGTGGAAATAGAGGGATTGGAACACAAGGATGAGAATTTTCAATTGAAGGTGCTACCACACCAGGAGTCAATGTAGACTGGTGAGGACAGAGATGAGGGGTGAACTGGAGTTGGTGCGAGTTAGGATCAATATTTCCTCTAATTTTCTTTTTGTAGCGTACAGCTAATTTGTTTAAGTGTTCAAGCCCTGTAAACTTATTTCCATGGCTGTGGCCGTGTATTATCTTAAAATGGGCGGCTTTGCGCTGCTTTGTGCAAACTGCCAGGTTGCTGCTTGGCCATACAGCTGCACGGCCTAAAGGGAACATTGGGTTAGGATTGAAAGCATAAGAGTTGTACAGACCTGCTGAGTTTTTCCAGCATTTTTTGTTTTTATTATTATTATTGGTTAGGATTGGGCAGCAGAGCTTTGGGGAAAGGTCTTGGTACTACATTGACAGTGTATGAACTCACCAAACCACCAGAGAAATTGTCAAGCCCTGGTTAACCCTGCATTTCAGTTACTAGGTACAAAGAGCCAAATGCCATGCAAAGGCAGTGTCTGGGAGTGCCTGCAACTGGCAGGAGGGTGGCCAGTGATGTTTTGCTGTCAGTATTGTGGTATTGTATTGTTTATCCAAAGTTTTGTGGACTGACAAGATTATTTGGAAGCTTTATTCAACCATTTTTGTTACTGTGCTCAGTTTGTAGCTATTTCTGAATGCAAGCAGTTCCTTTTATTCTCTGCCACTGAAAGTGTTCAGTTTCTTCCTCATCAAGTGCTTACTTCACTCATATTTAAGGTGCCTGTTAAAGGATCCTAGCTACTTCCATATGATGTAATTAGACTGGCATGTATGAAATTGAAGGTTGAACAGAATTTTAAAATGTAATTCTTGGGGTGTAGGTGTTGCTGCCAAGACTGGCGTTTATTGCCCATCCCTAGGTTTGAATCAACCCCAATTCAAGAGCCAATTCAAAGCACGTCCAAGTGGCAATCACATTGAAAGAAAGGCGTGCTTTTATACAGTGCCTTTCAAGACCTCAGAATGACCCAAATGTTTTACAATCAATTAAGTACTTACTTTGAAGTGTAGTCACTGTTGCAAGGTAGAACATTGGTATGAGACTAGAGTCACATATAGACTCAGACTAGATAGGGATGGCAGGTTTCTATCTTTGAAGGGACATTATTGAGCCAGTCAGGATTTTGCAACAATGCAACAGCTTCATGCTCACTTTTACTTACACCAGCTTTATTTTATTTCTAGATTTTTAAACTGAATTCAAATTCCCAAACCTGCCATGATGGGATTGCAACTTTCAACCTTTCAACAGAGTCACTTCTCTGCTGTACCTTGGACTGCTAAAGATCAGTTCCTTATGGAACTTTTCTTTAAATAGCTTTGACCAAACTGAACAGTATTGAAAGTGTTAGCAGCTGTACCAGTCCCCTATCATTCTCACAATAAAAATATTTTCTTAACGGTCTCAGGTCATTTCTAAATGTCTCCCAGAAGAATTGTGGGAAACTAGAAATAAAAACAAAAAAAAAATGCTGGAAAAGCTCAGCAGGTGGAGAGAAAGAATTAAGTAATGCCCCCTTGTTCTGGACTTGCCCACCAGAAGAAATAGGTCTCTCTATCTACGCTTTTGAATTATTTAATAGTTTTTCAAACACCTTAATTAGATCACTCCTTAATCTTCTACATTCAAGGGGATATAAGCATGAATTATTAAATTAAAATAATTCCAAAGGGATTAAAGCCAAAATAAAAATGGAAAAGGCTGGAAATGCACGGCAGGTCAGGCAGCACCTGCAGAGAGAGAAACAGAGTTAACTTTTCAGGTAGATGACCTTTCATAAGAACTGGAAAAAGTTATAAGTGTAACAGCTTTTAAGCAAGTGCAGAGCAGGGTTGGAGAAAGTGGGGAGGGGAGGAAAAAACAAAAAGGAAATTCTGTGATATGGTGGAATGCAGGAGAGATTAACTGACAAAAGTGATGATGGTACAAGTACAAGGCAAAAAGAGATGGTAGTGGGTCAAGGCCAAAGAAACAAATGATGGGTCTGGAGGAGGTGGAAATGGGAACAGCAGGATCATTACCAACAGCTGCTGCCATAAACATTGGGACTGAGGTTATGATCTGTAATTGTTAAACTTAATGTTAAGTCCCGACACCTATAAAGTGCCTTATCAAAAGATGAGGTGTTATTCCTTGAGCTTACTTTGATTTTCATTAGAACACTGTAGGACAGAGGTCAGAATCTGATAATCATCGAATACAGGAGGAGGCCATTCGGTCGCCGTGTTCATGCCAGCTCTCTGCAAGAGCAACTTGTCTAGTCCCATAAGGAGATATTAGAACAGATAACTACTCTTGTGAATCTTTTCCACACCCTCTCTAATGTCTTCACATCCTTTCTAACGTGTGTTGCCCAGGACTGGTTACAATGGCTGGAATTTTGCAGCACCCCCACAGCAGGTTCCCACATGGCGGGGCTGGCGAGCCACTGAATTCTCCATTCACACAGGTGGGACTGGAAGATCCCGCCGGCATGAAGAGCTGGAAAATTCCAGCCAATACTAGAGTTGAGGTTGAACCAGTGTTTTATACAGATTTATCATAACTTCATTGCTATTCATATCTGGTATATTTGACTAGGAGAAACAGAATAACATCTTGATGGATGAATTCAGATATAAATCTCAAGTAAAACAGCTTCAAAATTCAATTTAAATTGTTTTCAGCTCTCCATTATAAAACCCTGGGTGGAATTTTCTGGCTGCTCCCGCTGGTGGGATTTTCCAGTCCTGCCAAAGTCAATGGACTTTTGAATGGCTCACCACATTTTACAGTCCCACCTCTGTCACAACGGGGCCATAAAATTCCATCCCTGGATCCTGTGTGCTTTATTAACCACTTCCTCAACCTGCCCTGCCACCTTCAATGATTTCTGTACATATACCCTCAGGTCTCTCTGCTCCTGCACTCGCTTTACGTACCCTTTTTTTAATATTGCGTCTCCTAGTTTTCCCTACCTAAAATGAATGACAGAGCGTGAGTGGGGCATTGAATTAAAATGACAAGTGACCAGAGCTAGAGGTCAGGCTTACGGATTAGATGGAGGGGTTCCACAAAGCATTCACCCAGCCTGCATTTGTTCTTCCCAGTGTAGAGGAGGCCATATTGTGAGCAGCGAATACAGTATATTAAATTGAAAAAAAAATCAAGTAAATTGCTGGTTCACTTGGAAAAGGACTGTTTGGGGCTCTGGATTGTGAGAAGCAAGGAGGTGAAAGGGCAGCTGTGGCATTTCCTGGACTTGCACGGAAAGGGGCTGTGGGAAAGGGAGGGAATGCTGGGGAGGAATGAGCTGTGGACCAGGGTGTCACAGAGGTAATGGTCTCTTTAAAATGCTGAAAGGTCTGGGAAGGGAAGGTGTGTATGGTGCTGGAGGTGATAGAAAAGGCAGAGGGTGATCTGTTGAATGTGAGAGTTAGTGGGTTGGGAGATGAGGACAGGTCGAACCCTGTCACGGTTCTGGGAGGGAAGGGAAGGGCTGAGAGCAGAAGTACAGGAAAAGGGATGGACTCAGTCAAGGAGAATCTTTGGCTGAAGATTACCTGGGCGACTTGTTGGAGGGCTTCCGGTGCCTGTGGATCTTATAGCCCATCGGGATTCAAGAGAGGAGGGGAAAATAGGAAAAAAATGATGTTGTGATTAGATAAGTGTAATTGTCTTGTTTAAGTTGTTTCTTCTGATACTGTTGATGGTAAAACAGTGCTTATATCCTTCATTTGACAAATAACACTGTGATTGTGCATGGATTTGACAGCTAAACGATTACCAAATGAAATTAGGCTATGTTTCCAATCTATTCATATCTGGTATATTTGACTAGGGGAAACAGAATAATATCTTGGTGGATGAGTTCAAGTGTAAATCTCAAGTAAAACAGTTTCAAAATTTAATTTAAATTGTTTTCAGCTCTCCATTATAAACAGACAGTTTAGAACTTTGCTGAGCACAGCTCGAGCAATCTTCATATTGAATGTAGCTTATACTGTTTCATATTTACATTGTCAATGGCCCAGCCTGTGTGGCTCTGCCAAAGATGTGAGTGCACTCTAAGTGTAGGCACGGATGTCTTAGAACTGCCTTTAAATGGACAGCATTCAGTTTCCTGCCAAGTGCTTACAAAGCTTCAGATTTAATGAATCATTCTGGTTTGGTCATGTGCTTCTGCTGGCTGTCTCCAGCTGCGGGAACAGGAAGTTGAGACTTGTTTAATTCAGCCGACGAAATGAAACAAATCTCATGGCTGGATGGAGAACTAAGAGCCAAGTAAAGGATATGGAGAGCAAGGAAATGCCCCTTCCGACTCTGTCTCCTGCTGTTCCTGCCTTTGTGAAGCTGGGGCTGACTGTCGCTTACACTGTCTTTTACTCCTTGCTTTTTGTGTTTGTGTATGTGCAGCTCTGGCTTATCCTACGCTACAGACACAAGAGGTTTAGTTACCAGACGGTGTTTCTCTTCCTCTGCCTGCTCTGGGCTGCTCTGAGGACCATCCTTTTTTCATTTTATTTCGAAGACTTTGTGCAGGCTAACTCACTTGGTCCCTTTGCTTTCTGGTTACTTTACTGTTTCCCAGTTTGCCTCCAGTTCTTCACCTTAAGCTTGATGAATCTATACTTCACTCAGGTGAGTACAGATGTCTTTCTTTCCTTGTCTACAAAAAATGTCAGTTGTTGAAATATGTTTTTAAGGGATTGCTTTCAGAAGTTAATATGCTAAACTGGAAGAAATTAAAGTTGTTTTTCAAATTTATTTTCTTTCTCCCTCTTCTGAAATTTCAAAAACTGTCACACTCCTGTGAATCAGTTTGTGGGGAGATTTGTAACTGGTTAAGAGGCAATTGGCATACAGTGAACAATATAAAAGTTGATCAGGCAAAGAGAGGTGTGATTGAATCATGAGGCCCACAAATGTACAACAAAATAAGATAGTGTCTGAAAAAAGAAAGACTTGCATTTCTGCAGTGTCTTCCATGACAACAGGTTATACATTTTACAGCCAGTGAGGTACTTTTGAAGTGTGTCACAGTTGTAATGTTGGAAACGTGGAAGCCAATTTGCACACAAGCCCCCACAAACAGCAATGAGCTAAATGACTAGATCTGGTGGAGTGACACTGGGAAAACTCTCCTCTTCTTCATATAGTGCCTGAGAAGGCATGTGAAACCTCTGTTTAACATCTCATCTGAAAGACGACACTTCCATAGTTCTGCAATGGAATGACAGTCTAGATTATGTGCAGAAGTCTCTTGGTGGGCCCTGAACCACTTTCTAACTCAGAAGCCAGAGTGATACCATGAGCCGGAAGTGTCCTTTCACCAACAAATTATTTCCAAGACATTGACTACGCTATAGGGCAGGGTAATGAAGTGAAGGTTTGGAAAGAAGACAAGTTCAGAGGACAATCTCTCTGAATGTGAAGCATTATTTAAATGTATTGAAAAATACTTCCAGTACTCCACATGTGCTTCTTTCTAAATGCTACCAGGCAATGTGAACATTGCACCATATTCCCTCATTCCCTGGTGTCTCCAACTGGAAGCTGCCCACGTTAGCAGGATAGTGACCAACTGGCCAAGGACCTATATCGTATCAGTTCTGCTTCCATTCCATTCGCTGCTCCCAATGCGGTTTCCTCTACATTGGAGAGACCAAATGCAGACTGGGTAACCGCTTTGCAGAACACCTTCAGTCTGTCCGCAAGCATGACCCAGACCTCCCTGTCACTTGCCATTTCAACACACCATCCTGCTCTCATGCCCACATGTCCATCGTTGGCCTGCTGTAATGTTCCAGTGAAGCTCAATGCAAACTGGAGGAACAGCACCTCATCTTCCGACTAGGCACTTTACAGCCTTCAGGATGAATATTGAGTTCAACAACTTTAGATCATGAACTCGCTCCTCCATCCCCACCCCCTTTCCGATCCCCCTTTATTCCAATAATTTATATAGATTTTTCTTTTCCCACCTATTTCCATTATTTTTAAATGTATTTCCATCCATTGTTTTATCTCCACCTTTTAGCCTATTTCGATCCCTTCCCCCCCACTAGGGCTATCTGTACCTTGCTCGTCCTGCTTTCTACCCTTAATGTCACCTATTAGCACATTTCTTAGTTAATATCACCACCATCAACACCTCTTTGTCTTTTTGTCTATGACATCTTTTGGCTATCTCCACCTATCACTGGCCCTCTATCCAGCTCTACTTGTCCCACCCCACTCCTTAAACCAGCTTATATTTCACCTCTCTTCTATTTTTCCTTAGTTGTGTTGAAGAGTCATACGGACTCGAAACGTTAACTGTGTTCCTCTCCGCAGATGCTGTCAGACCTGCTGAGTTTTTCCAGGTATTTTTATTTAAGTAAGCAGGCATGTCTCCTTAGTTATTGAAGGGAGCAACTAGAGAGAATGAATGAGCAGAAACTCTGCCATTGGGTTATGGAATTGCAGGGATTAGAAGACATTTTCTACTGATGTTGTGATGCAAAGTAACAAGAAGCTTTGTAGTTTTCAAAAGATTGCATGTAACCAGCTGCAAGCTATTTGCTCTATTAAATAATTAAAAACAGGATTTTCTTTTAATTGGGAATTAAAAGGAAAAAGACAAGCAGAATGTGAAAACGATAAGGCTGAGGAAGACACTGCAACAGTAATTGCATTTGAACAGCATTTCTAATGAAGGAAAACATCCTGAGGAAATTTCACAGAAGCATAATCACCAAAATTGACATAAACCAAAGAAGGAACCAATATAACAGATGACTAAACGCTTGGTCAAAAAGTGTAGATTTTAAGGTGGCTCTTAAGGGATGAAAGAGAGGTGGAGAGATTTAGGGAAGGAACTCTAGAACTTAGGGCCTAAGCGGCTGAAGACATGGCACTAATGGTGGAGTGAAGGGGAATGGGGGATATGCCAAAGGCCAGTATTGGAGGGGCAAAGTGATTTCAGAGGGCTGTAGGGCTGGGGGAGTTTAAAGAAATAAAGGAGGGCAAAATGGTGGGATTTTAATAAAAGGATGAGAATTATAAAATTAAGGCGTTGCCATATCAGAATCCAATGTAGGTCAGTGAGCACAGAGATGATGGATGAATGAGACTTGTTGCAAGTTAGCACATGGAAAGCAAAGATTGGGGCAAGCTTAAGTTTTGGAGGGCAAGTTAGGAGGCTGGCCTGGGGAGCATTTAAATAGTCAAATCTAGTGGTTACAAAAGCATGGATGAAGATTTCAGCAGCAGGTGAGCTGAGGTAGGCGTGGGGAGGGGCACTATTACACATCTGGAAGCAGTAGTCCTGGTGATGGAGAGGATATGGGGTCAGAAGCTTAGATTGGGCTCAAATAGGATGCTGAGACTGCCAGCGGTCTAGTCCAGCCTGAGACAGTAGCTGTGGAAGGCGATGGTGTTTGTGATGGGGATCAAAGACAATGGTTTCAATCTTCCCAATGTTTAAAGAGAGGAGAAGGATATTAATCTCTCTTAGCTGAGGTAGCTGAGCCACTTTTATCAAATTTTCACATGAAATCTCTTGGAATACTTCTCTATTTCAAGGGCTGTATACATGCTTATTGCTCTCATTACTGTAATATACTTTAATATACTCTCTCGCTTCCTGTTGTCTAACCCTAGCACTATAATGTAGACGGATTTTATTATTAAAAGAGAAGTTTGGTGTTGTAAAGGAATGCCACCAATTGTAAACAGATTCATAAATCTGCTTAATGTAGTAAAGTTGAAAGGCTGAAGAGTGCAATTACAAGAAAAGTTGAGGGGAGAACACTTTGTTAAGAGCATTTTTTGCCTGGGAGGAAGAACTTGCTAAAGGTATAATTTAATGAAAAAGCTGATTAATTCCAGAACATGCAATGTTAAAAAAAATTGCCAGTAAGACCAATCACTAATGGGTGGAAATGATCCACGAGAGGAGAAAATATCACAAAATGGTCATGAAAGGATGGGAGTGAGGTGATAACGTTGTCCAGTTTCAATCCACTCGGTCATATTGTGAATGAATGTGCAGTGCCTCGGGTAAACAGAACTTGGCAATTGCTGCAAGAAGGGGCGAGCTGGGATCAGCCAATGGGCTGGAAGTAGGTTGATATCATCAGAAGACCTGCGGGTACATGGGCACAAACCTTTGAAAGCGACAGGACAAGTTGAGAAGGCTGTTGGAAAAGCATTAAGATCCTTGGTTTTATAAATAGAGGCATAGAGTACAAAAGCAAGCAAATGTTTAAAAAACACTGGGGTTATGCCTCAGCTGGAATATTGCGACTAATTTTGGGCACCACACTTTGGGTAAAATGTCAAACCTTGGAGAATGTGCAGAAGTAAATTATTAGGATGATATGAAGGATGCAGGACTTCAGATACATGGAGACATCAGAGGAGCTTGGATTATTCTCATTAGAAGAAAAAAGATTAAGGGGAAGTTGAATAGAGATGTTGAAAATTATGAAGGATTTTGAAAGGAAAATCTTGAGGAGAATTGGGGCAATGCAGAATTCTGCAAAGGATGTTGGACCAGAGGAGGTTAGATAAAGTAGACATATTCTGCTGGAATATCACAGGGGAAAGAAAGCAGAAGCTCCAACGTAGGTCCTGGCATTTCTTCCACTTCTGCTGATTCCGGTTCTGTTATTTGTGTCTTCATTACACTGATTACTCTGGAGTGGATCTCTTTTTAGCTGCTGCACTTAGAAAATTCCTGCAGCCAGCATGAGGATTTCCAGCACCCGCCCCCGCCCCGGACCTCACCACTAGAGCAGGCTGCTACTTTTAGGCACTATTCCAGTGACAGTCCGCCTTTCCAAACAAAGTGCTGCACCGTTGGGAATTGTTGCTCTGAGAATGAAATATTGAGCTCTCTAGTCTTTCAGTGGATCCTATGACACCAGTTAAGGAGTGGTAAGGGGTTCTCCTGGTGACCTGGCCAGCATTGCTGCCTCAACCAACACTGGGAAATACAAATTAATTGATCATTCATCACACTGCTGTTTGCTACACATATAAGACTATCTGCACAATACCATTCATTCCACTTGAAATACTTGCGGGATTTTTCTGAGTCAGTGAGTCAGGTAGTTTTTTGGCAGAAGTTCCTGGGGAACTCCAAGTTCATTATTTTTTTTATTCATTCACGGGATGTGGGCTTCACTGGCTGGGCCAGCATTTATTGCCCATCCCTAATTTCCCTTGAGAAGGTTGTGGTGAGCTGCCTTCTTGAACCATTGCAGTCCCTGTGGTGTAGGTACACCCACAGTGCTGTTAGGGAGAGAGTTCCAGGATTTTGATCCAGTGACAGTGAAAAAACAGTGATATATATATACCACTTTATAACAGTAGTTCTAGTAATTAATAGTATTTAGAGTGCTAATTACATAGTTTTATACAACAATACCAAAGGGATTACTGGGTTTTTGGCCTGACATTTCTACTGCTAAGAGAGCAGACACAGAAACCCTGACTAAACATGACGGAACCTCACCGAAAGCAGTGGAGCTCACAAAAGCAGCCAGGTAACCTCATGTGCCAGATTGCCAGTCTGCATTTTGCACTTACCATTCACGGTGGATCAGAGGAGACTAAAGTGCAAAATAAATTGCTGTCCACTGTGTAGGATACCTTGATGTGAAACCCTTCTGACACCCACCTCAGGCAACAAGCCGACAGTCATCAAACAGGGGCTCGGGTGCTGTATATCCACACCACTTGCCTACAGTACATTCACACTATGATTCCTTTCACCTGCACTTATCAGCAAAGACTGGCAGATAATTTTGGTCCATGATCCAGTGGCACAGGGAGAATTGTTAAGAGTCTCCAGTTATTTCAGTTGAGGTGTTGAGTTTTTGTTCTTAGGAATTGAACCAGCCTCCAGGCCTAAAGTCTCCAAATACTAAAGATTAATCTCTAGGTCACAGTTATGAGCAAACTGGGTGAAAAATTGTAGGAACATTAAAAAATTGAGAATGTTTTTTCATTTTCTTCAAACAGTTAATAGGTATAAAAATCTTGGTAACATAATAAGAAGCTTCTCCATGAGACAAAATCCCGAAACTCCTTCCTAACAACAGTGTGGGCGGAATTTTCCCAGATTTGCACTAGGTGCGATAACGGCCGGGTAAAAAACGGTGCTTTACCCACTGACGACGATAGCGGGTTTTCACGCCGTATCATCCTGAGCCCAACTCATTATTTATGCATTCCCGGGCTCCTCATTCACCTGCCCGCCATCACCCTGCTGCTGCATCACGCCGGACGCCATGTTTAAACGCCAGCCGCCAGCATAGCACTCATTCCTTCCAGCTCACCACTGCTGCCCAGGAGATATGGCCCTCAAAGGTTAGATGACTGCAGCATCCCGGTTTAATGATGGGTCCCTCAAGCGACTGCTGGGTGATCTGGAGGCCCACCAGGATGTCCTGAACCCTCCGCTCTGGCCGCAGGATGGGCAGTAAAGTGACCAACCTGGCTTGGGAGGCAGTGGCAGTGGTGGTCAGTGCCAATGCCCTTCAGAAGAGGACAACCACCCAGTGCCACAAGAGGATGGATGATCTCCTCCGTTCCACCAGGATAAGTTACTCTTTTCATCACTCCCAACTCACACACTCTCAAACCCATCACAGATCCATAGGGCCCTCACTCACTGCCAGTTCAAGGGACATCACCATTCACTCTCTCATACACACCTTCATTGTCTTCATCCTGTCCATGGAACCACTCAACACCCACACATACCAGGCACATTTATCATCTGGCCCGGGATGTGTCCTGCTTACTCTTTCTCCATTTCTATCCATGCAGGACAAGCTAGCACACAACAAGAGAGAGAGGTCGCAGACCGGTGGAGGAATGCCCAAAATCAAGGTCCTCACAGACTTTGAAAACAGAGCCATCCAACTGGATCGCGATGACTGGGACCAGTCCTGTGCTGATGGTGAGGTCGGCGGTGCTCTACCAAGTGAGGATCCAGCTGTGCAACAACCATCAGACAACCATGCTGTGAGTGATGTGTCCTGTTTCACAGGCCATTGCCATGCACTAATTATCTCTCTTTGCTTTCACAGGCACACATGCCAAACAGCCGACAAAGTCCATGACCCAGGGCCTCCAATCAAGCCCTGAAGAAACCTCTGAAGAGGAATCTGAAAGCACCCTCCCTGAAGTCCTGTCACAGCGCTCACCCAAAACCCTCCACCAGCGCAGAGACACACACCTCGGTGGGACCTAACTTTAGAGTGGCCTCGGGATCACAATCTGGTGAGCACATCGCAATATCTGATCCACAGCAGGCGGAGGCAGGGACTTCCCAGCTGTCCAGCACTCGGAGGACTGCTGGAGGCCAGAATGTTGCTGAGTCCGAGACAGATGACGAGCCTCTGGACTTGATCATGTCACTGTTGCTGGAGCTGTAAAGGCAAGCTCGGGAGTATCAGGAAGGGATGTCCGCTGCACTCCTCAGATTGCAAGACACGATGGAGGAGTCCGTCCACCTAAAGTCTAAGGTGATAGCGCCGGCATTGCAATGCACCGAGATCAACACTGGCAGGATGGCAGCTGCCATGGAGACCTTGGTCCAGGACTTTGCTCCTGCACCGCTGCGCGGGCTTAACTCCATCACTGATGTCATAGTTGGCCTCCAACAGTGTGTACGTCAGAGGGGTGCTGGGCAGCTCGATCTCACTCCAGCTACCCCTTCTCTTCAAGGAGTCAGCCAGGGGCTCCTGGGCACCCATAGGGAGGAGGACCAGCAGGCG
This sequence comes from Cetorhinus maximus, assembly GCF_964194155.1. Classification (NCBI taxonomy): domain Eukaryota; kingdom Metazoa; phylum Chordata; class Chondrichthyes; order Lamniformes; family Cetorhinidae; genus Cetorhinus; species Cetorhinus maximus. The sequence continues at coordinate 70,047,629 of NC_135883.1, read as the reverse complement.
CACACTCCAGGCCCATCCATCCAGGTGACTCCGAGAGCATCTGGCCCATCCGACTCCCCTCTTCCTGTGACCTCAGCAGCTCTGGCTCCACAGGCCGAGGAGGGTGGCACTGCCACACAACAGGATCCCGAAAGCAGGCTGGGGCCCTCCAAGTCTCGGCCCTCCAGAGGACGCCTGCTAGAGTCATCACACACAGGGCATCGCAGTCAGCAGGCTGCCTCCACCCCTGCTGTGGATGTCCAGGGAGCACCAAGATGTAGCGGCAGGGTTAGGAAAGTTAAGGAGAATTAGTTGCACAGCCTGGGCATGGGTGTTAATCACTTGTACATACTGTTCACTACTGTCAATAAACTCCTAAGAATGTCTCCCTGCCTATGGCTCCTTGTTCTGATGAGCAGTGTCTTATCATTCAGATGTGAAACCTTTCTGCACAAGATAAAGGCAGGTGTCTCAGTCCAGGGCTCCTTCCCTGTGCTTTGTGAAGGCTTCAGACCAAAGTGATGGTCCAGCCTCACACTTCCGGGACACATTACTGATGCCTGCACCTTGGCAGAGCTTGTCATTGCTGCCAGAATGTAGTGGGCAGGCGTCACAGAGTTCTCTCACTCTCTCTGTGTTCCCTCTGCACCTTTAAGGTGGGGCTGGCCTCCATTGCACCAGCATCTGTGACCACTGATGCTGTGCTCCTGAAGGGCTCAGGTGCTGAAGGTGGATAAAGGATCAGATGCTTCTAAAGTTTCATGGCTGCGTCTCTATGATATGACCCTGATCACAGAGTGCAAGCGAGCTGCCCTCGGCCAGACAGGAGTCAGATATTCTCAGAGGCTGTGAGAAGATTTGTGGAGTGTCCTCACTGCATGTCGTCATCATCCTCCTGCAATCGAGCGACTATTAGGGCCTCCACTGCCTCTCCATGACGGGAGTATTCTCACAGAGGGTATATGTGCTGCCAACAGCCAGACTGGAGTCCAAGTATTCACAGATGCAATGTGAGGCCCTATGGGGTCTCCTCACTGCTTGTTGTCATCATCATCAACAAATCTAGCAGCTATGAGGGCCTCCCGAGTGTGCCTGCCTCATCTAGCCAGTACGAGGGCTTCATCCTCATCATCGTTGCCTCTGAGGACCTCCTCAGCCTCATCCACATTGGTGTCCTCCTCATCGGAGGAGACCTCCAGCTCCTCCATCTCCTCCTCAGCCAGCTCCTGACCGTGTTGCAGCGCCAAGTTGTAAAGGGCGCAGCAGACGACGACAATGTGTGACACCCTCTGTGGCCTATATTGCAGGCTCCACCAGACCGGTCCAGGCACTGGAACCTCAGCTTCAACATCCCGATGGGTTGGTCCACCAAGCTGTGAGTTGCAGCATGAGCCTCATGATACAGTTGCACTGCTGCAGCCTGAGGCTGTTGCGTGGATGTCATCAGCCACAGCCTCTGTGGGTAGCCCTTGTCCCCGAGAAGGCATCCCTGCAGCTTCTGTAGACCCTGGAAGACTCCAGGGATCTGTGACGGACTGAGGATGTAGGCATCGTGCACATTCCCTGGAAATCGTGCACACACCTGCAGGATGCGTTTCTGGTGGTTGCACACCAGCTGCACATTCAGTGAATGGAAATCCTTGCAGTTGACGAAGTCTATGTGTTGTGACAGAGATCTGAGCACCACGAGTGCAGTCAATGGCACCCTGCACCTGTGGGAAACCCAAGATCTGGGTGAATCTAATCGCTCTTGCACCCTGGCTGTCCTGGTCCCAGGCGAAATGCACAAAGTTGTGTGCCCTCGCAAAGATGGCATCCGTGACCCCATGGATTCATTTGTGGATGGAGGCTCGTGAGATCCCACAGAGGTCACCTGTGGAGCCCTGAAAGGAGCCACTGGAAAAGAAATTGAGCACCATGGTCACTTTCATGGCCACTGGCAGTAGATGACCTCCATGTCCCCAAATCCTGCAGTAAATGGCAGTTGTGAGTGACCAGTTCCCTAGACATTTGCAGTCTTCGGTGTGTCTATAGACCTTGGGTGTCACTAGGCGCCGGATTGCGATGGCTCGTTGTGGCTCTTGGGCGGCGTGTGCGGGAGCCCCAGCCACTCTTTCTTCCTGATGTTGCTCCTTCTGCCTCTATGCAGCCAGGAGCCTCAGTTGGTCTTTCCTCCATCTTCTTCGCTCTGTAGGCCATCAGGCATACAAGCTAGTTCACCAGGCTCCATGCTCCTGATGTACTCCTCCTGCAGGATGAAAGAGAGAGACACGTGGTTAGTATGGGTGTGCTAAGAACCTGCCCTGGTTAAGTGTCATGGGCCCTTAACGCTTCCCGGAGAGTGCTGGCCACCACGTGGATGGCCAGAGATTAATGTGCTGTATGGCTGCCCTTTTAGCGTGAACCATGGGGGAGACTGGTCCAAACCGAGATGCTGGCATTGCAAGAGGCTGTGGGTGCCTCCAGCAGTGACTGCTACATGGCCAGATTTAGCGAGGAGATTGTACAACGTGTGCAGTCCAACTGCTCCGCAGTCCACCAAGGTGCTCATGAATTTGCAGTGTGTGCCGGGGGTGTCCGAGGGGTGAAAAGCTCTGGAGCATTTGGTGGCATCTCGACGCCTCTGCGTTGCTTGAGTGGGCAGATAAGCTAGGAGCCCAACCCCAATCGTATCAATGTGGCTGCACCTGAACTGTCTCAGTTGCAGAGGAATGGTCACTTTCTACAGGTTTCCCAAATGCGTGGCCACTTCCCTCGCCCACCCTACATGCCCCACCCCGAATGCACGTGCACTATATTCAAAGGCAGGGCTGTCCTTGCCCACCGCGCCCCCCCCGCCACCAGTCATCTCAACGGCAAGGCCGCACTTGTGTCAAAAGTCGCCGCAGAGGCAGGGCTGTATTTGCCCCTGCTCCCCCTAACCATCAAAAGTCGCCTCTGAGGCAGGGCTGCACCTGACCCCCACTCCACCTTACCCTCACAAGTCACCTCCAAGGCAGGGTGGCACTTAACCCCGAGCCCCCGGAGCCCCTGAAGCCTGCAAAGCATTAGTGACCCTGGCCAGCTCTGCAGAATGTTGCTGTGCACTCACCTCCCGTTCACCCAAAGTGAAGGTCGCCAAGTGCACGTTGCCTCTGTGCTGTTGTGAAACACATCTGCATGCTTTGCCGCCAATGTGGGCGGATGATCCAGCGAGGGTGCAAGAGCCTGGCCTGATAATGATATGCTCATGTATTACAATGAGGTTCCTGATGACCGAAGGCAGGAAATGCTGGCAGGCTGAGCAGACAATTGCAACCTGCCTTCCCGCAGTCGTGAAACCGATCATATTGGCCACATGGAAAATTCCCCCCTCTGGGTGTATGGACTGCAGCGGTTCAAGAAGGCAGCTCACCACCACCTTCTCAAGGGTAATTAGTGATGGGCTATAAATACTGGCCTAGCCAGAGTGCCCACATCCCATGAATGAATAAAAAAAATAACAGTTAAGCATTATCCCTGTTCACTTTCGGATGGAGTGCTGCTTTTGGTGCATAGAGTACAAAGTGGAAGTTTCGTGTGTGAGGGAGCTTTAAGGGTTAAGCCTCGTCTTTTCCTGAATTTGGCAATTAACTAGAAATTACTCCTTAAGTTAAGAGAAGTGAAGTTTTATTCCAGCCTTAAAACAGTGGGAGAGAAGCTCTCTAAGAGCAGCTGTAGCTAGTTAATTAAGTAGCTAGCTTAAACTGGTTTTCAGAAGCTTGACTCAATTGTTTAACTCCAAAAGAGTTACAAAGAGGCCTTACACAGTGCTGTTTTGGCTGCGTTGGAGTGCTGTTTGGGTGCATTGAGTACCTAGTGGGGGTTCAGTCAGGGAGGGGCTTCTTTCTTTATCTACCTTTTTTCAGCCTCCAGTAGTTGGCTCTTCAGTATGGAGGGGAAGCTGACTGGTGAGGTCAGTCAGAGGTCATGGTCCACATTGGCACGAATGACATAGGTAAGAAGAAGAAAGATGATGTCCTGAAAGCAGATTTTAGGGAGATAGGAAGGAAATTTAAAAAACAGGACATGTGCTAGTGAGCATAGGAAAAGGAGGATAAATCAATTGAACACATGGCTGGAGAATTGGTGTAGGAGGGAGGGCATCAGATTTCTGGGACATTGGGACTGGTTCTGTGGCAGGTGGGACCTATACAAGCTGGACGGGTTACACCTCGACAGGACCGGGACTAATATCCTCGCAAGGAGATTTGTTAGTGCCGTTGGGGAGGATTTAAACCAACTTGTTGGGGGTTGGCGGGGAGGTGGGAATCTGAGGGGCAGCTCAAATTGGAAGGAAGGAAAGCTGGTAATAGGAAGTAGAAAAGTAGCAAGCGAAATGAAAAGGCAGGTGAAACAAAGGCAAGCATCAACTAGGCTTAGAGTGTGGAATATGTCACTCTACCTGAATGCATGCAGCATTTGCAGCAAAATAGATGATTTAGAGGCACAAATAGAGGTAAATGGGTATGATCTAATTGTCATGGTGGAAACGTGGCTACAGGGTGAACAAGACTGGGAACTGAATATTCAAGGATGTTTGACATTTAGGAAGGACAGGCAGAAAGGAAAAGGAAGTGGTGTGTGGGATGGGATTAGTAAGGGAGGATCTCTGATCGGAAGAACAAAATGTGGAATCTGTTTGGCTGGAGCTAAAAAACAGCAAGGGACAGCAAACATTGGTAGGAGTTGTTTATAGGTCATCAAACAGTAGGGGTAGTGTGAGGTATACTATATATCAGAAGATTAGAGAAGCATGTAGCATGGATAATACAGTAATCATGGATGACTTCTGGAGTGTGTTAGGGATGGTTTTCTAGAGCAGTATGTTGAGGAACCGACTAGAGAAAAGACTATTTTGGATCTAGTATTATGTAATGAGAAAGGACTCATTAATAATCTCATTGTAAAAGAACCTTTTGGGATGAGTGACCGTAATATGATAGAATTTTACATTATGTTTGAAAGTCAGGTAGTTCAATCTGAAGCCAGGGTGTTAAACTTGAACAAAGGAAATTATGTAGGTATGAGCGGCAAATTAGCTGAGGTGGATTGGAAAAAGACATTAAAAGGTATGACAGTACACAGGCAATGGATAGCCTTTAAAGAATTATTACATAGTTTACAGCAACTATACATTCATTCAAGGCACAAAAACCCCAAAAAAAAGTCAGTCAACTGTGGCTAACAAAAGAAATTAGGTATTGTATAAGATTAAAAGAAAAGGCCTATAAAATTGCCAGAAATAGTAAACCTGAGGATTGAGAGGATTTTTAGAATGCAGCAAAGGAGGACCAAGAAATTGAAAGAAAGGGAGAATAGAACGTGAATGTAAACTAGCTAAAAACATGAAAACAGACTGTAAAATTTTCTATCGGTATGTAAAAAGGAAACATTTGTTCAAGACAAATGTGGGTCCATTACAGGTAGAGCCAGGAGAATTCATAATGGGGAACAGGGAAATGGCAGAAAAGCTAAATGATTACTTTGTATTTTCCTCAGTGAAGACAGACACAAGAAACCTCCTAGAATTGGAGATCCAAGGGATGAGGGAGAATGAAGAATTGAGGAAATTATTATTAGTAAGAAAGTTGTATTGGAGAAATTAATGGGACTGAATGTTGAAACATCCCCAGGACCTGACATTCTACATCCCAGAGTTTTGAAAGAGGTAGCTATGGATACAGCGGATGCATTGGTGATCACCTTCCAAACTTCTATAAATTTTGGAATGGTTCCTGCAGATTGGAAGGTAGCAAATGTCACCCCACTATTTAAGAAGGGAGGGAGAGACAAAACAGGGAACTACAGACTTGTTAACCTTACATCAATGGTAGGGAACATGCTAGAATCTATTCTAAAGGATGTGATAAATGGACACTTAGATAATAATGATCTGATTGGGCATGGTCAACATGGATTTATGAATGGGAAATCATGTTTGATGAACCTGTTGGAGTTTTTTGAGGATATTACTAACAGAATTGATAAAGGGGAGTCAGTGGATGTAGTATACTTGGATTTTCAGAAGTCCCCCTCAGGGGCTGGTTAGCAAAATAAAAACACATGGGGTAGGAGGCAATACATTGGCATGGATTAAGGATTGGCTAACAGCAAGAAAACAGAGCAGGAGTAAACGGGTCATTCTCTTTGGCAGGCCGTGACTAGTGCGGTAACTGCAAGGATCAGTACTTGGGCTGCAGCTGTTCACAATATATATCAATGATTTGGATGTGGGGAGCAAATGTAATATTTCCAAGTTCGCAGATGATACAAAGCTAGGTGGGAATGTGCGTTGTTAGGAAGATGTAAAGTAGCTACAAGATGATTTGGATAACCTTAGTGAGTGGGCAAGAACATGGCGGATGGAATATAATATTGAAAAATGTGAGGTTATCTACTTTGGTAGAAGAAACAGATGTGCACAGTATTTCCTAGATGGTAAAGAGATTAGAAAGTGTAGGTGTACAAAGGGACCGGGTGTCCTTGTCCATAAGTCACTGAAAACTAACATGTAGGTGCAACAGGCAATTAGGAAGGCTAATGGAATGTTAGCCTTTATCACAAGAGGATTTGAGTACAGGAGTAGTGAAGCCTTGCTTCAATCATATAGAAGCTTGGTTAGACCATGCCTGGAGTACTGTGTACAGTTTTGATCCCCTTACCTCTGAAAGGATATTATTGCCATAGAGGGAGTGCAATGAAGGTTCACTAGACTTGTTCCAGGGATGGCGGGACTGTCTTATGAAGAGAGATTGGGGAAACTGGGCCTGTATTCTCTAGAGTTTCGAAGAATGAGAGATGATCTCATTGAAACCTACAAAATACTTAAAGGAATAGACAGGGTAGATGCAGGTAAGATGTTTCCCCTGGTTGGGGAGTCTAGAACCAGGGGACACAATGTCAAAATAAGGGGGATGCCACTTAGGACCGAGATGAGGAGAAATTTCTTTACTCAGAGGCTGTGAATCTTTGGAATTCTCTACCCCAGAGGGCTGTGGAAGCTCAGTCATTGAGTATGCTCAAAGCAGAGATTGATATTTAGAAATCTGTCAATGACATAAAGGGGTATGGGGATAATGTGGGGAAAAAGGCATTGAAGTCGATGATTAGTCATGATCATATTGAATGACAGAGCAGGCTCGATGGGCTGAATGGCCTACTTATGCTCCTATGGATGTGGGAAGGTGGATCACTGCAAAGATGGACATGTTCAGCAGCTTGGACTAGTGGAAACATGGGATGGGTTAATTGGAGGCAGGTTGTCATGTGATGAAACTTCCAGGAATACATCCAAATGGAATTAGCAATCCTAAAGAAGCAGTGAGAGCACAACTAAAGCTTTAGAAGGTAGCTGGTGTTGTAACAACAACAACTTATATTTATATAGCACCTTTAATGTAATAAAATGTCCCAAGGCGCTTTACAGGATAATTATAATGCAAAGTATGACACCAAACCACATAGGGAGATGTTAGGTCAGGTAAAAGCTTGGTTAAATAGGTAGGTTTTAAGAAGTGACATAAAGGAGGAAAGCGAGGCAGAGAGCCAGAGAGGAGTAGGGAGGGTATTCCAGAGCTTAGGGCCTAGGCAACTGATGGCACTGCCACGAATGGTAGAGCAATTAAAATTGGAATGCACAAGAAGCCAGAATTAGAGAAATGCAGATATCTCGGAAGGTTGTGGGGCTGGAGGAGATTAGAGATAGGGAGGGGTGAGGCAAGGGAATGGTGAGGCCATGGAGGAGAAAGAAGGGATGAGAATTTTTAAATCAAGATGTTGCTTAATTGGGAGCCAACATAGGTCAGTGAGCATAGGGGTGATGGGAACTGGGCTTACTATGAGTTAAGATACAGGCAGCAGAATTTTGGATGACTCCAACTTTACGGAGGGTAGAATGTGGGAGACCAGCCAAGAGTGCATTGGAATAGTCGAGCTGAGAGATAACAAAGGCATGAAGAGGCAGATGAGCTGAGACAGAGGAGAAGTCAGACAATGCTATGGAGGTGGGAATAGGTGGTTTTAGTGATGGCATGAATATGAGGATGGAAGCTCATTTCAGGGTTTCATTGCAAACAGACTGGCTTAATCTGAGAGTGTTGCCAGGGAGAGGGATGGATTCGGTAGTTAGGGAACGGAGTTTGGAGCGGGGACTGAAAGCAATGGATTAGTCCCTGTTCAAAAGCAGTCTAAAAGGAGTTTGTGCATGTCGGTGAGGTGGTAAACGATAGATTTATCGATAAAGCCAAGGTGCAGATATTGAGATCACACAACCCACAGACCAGGCAAACTCTGATCATGGTTTAATTTATTTAGTAAATCAAATCGGAAACCCAAGATGTGTCAGCCATTGTTCAGTAGCCAGCACTGTCCCCTCTGAGTCAAAGTCGTGGCTCCAAGGACCACTGTGCACATCATCCAAGCTGACATTCTGTATGCAGTAGTGAGGGAATACTGCACCATTGGTGGTACCATCTTGCAGGTAAGATGAAGTCCTGACTGGCCTCTCCGTTGAACACAAAAGGATTGTCTGTTGATTTATCAAATCACTGTTTGTGGGACTTTGCTGTGTGCAAATTGTGCCTCGCTCCCAACGTTGCAATATTGACTACATTTCAAAAATACCTAATTGGTTTCAAAGAGCTTTGAGATGCCCTGAAGACATGAAAGGCACTATATAAACAAAAGTCTTTCTTTATAGCCTGATTAAAGATTGAGCCATGTTTGAAAGCTTACTGAGTGAACACGAATTAAAGCTGTTCAAGTGACTGAGTCAACCTGCTTCATGTTAATCCTTTTATTACAAAGGATATTTTGTATTCCTTGCTAATTCAGGCAGTTCTAGCCAATCAGCTCTGGGAAAAAAAGCAGGTCAAGAAACATAGGTGAAAGAATGAAAGGACCAGTTTTTTTGAAAGAGTTCCCATGTAAAGTCACCAGGACAGGAGTGTTTATCAGGAAAAGAGCAGAAAATTGTGGGTATCGCATCCATGATTTCTTGAGGCTCAGAACAAATAAAAGACTTGCATTTCTATAGCACCTTTCACAAGTTCAGGACATTCCAAGGCTCTTTACAGCCAGTTCAGAAGCACAGTGACTGTTGTATTGCAGGGAAATGCAGCAGCCAACTTGCAAACAGTGAGTTCCCACAAATGGCAATTTGATAATAACCAGATAATCATTTTTCGGTGATGAGAGGGCAGATGAGGCTTCAATTTAATGTGTCATGCAGAAAATCCTTTTTACGCAGCAAGTGGTTAGGATCTGGAATGCAGTGACGAAGTGTGATGGAGGCAGATTTAATTATGGCTTTCAAAACGACATTGGATAATTATCTGAAGAGAGAAGATGCGGGCCTATGGGGAAAGGGTAGCGGGGTGGCACTAGCTGAGTCTCTCTTACAAAGAGCTGGCATGGGCTCAATAGTCTGTATGTTCTTAACCTTAATTTATACAATTAACAAGCTCTCCCTGATTTTACCACACTCCTACCACCCCACTGTGATCCCGGCTTGTGCGGGCCAGTAAAATTCTCTCCAGGGTTTCAGTACGGAGCAATGAAAGTCAAAAAGAACTTGTCAGCTGATTGAACCGAATCACAGAAATTCAGCAGCGTGCTTATAATTAATGGTAATTCTTTAGTTGGAACTGTTTACTGTCATCCTAGTTTGTTGGCCTTTCTCCAAATCCTTTTATATTCTTCCTTTTCAAATGCTTATCCAATTCCCTTCTAAATTACGTTAAAGCTTCTGCATCAATACCCACTTGTGTTAAAGAATTCAATATTCTAATAACTCTGTTTAAAATATGACTGGGAAAGCACAAGATCGCAAGGTAATTATAGATAAATTAGGCCATTCAGCTCATCTGATGTCACCCATCCAGAAAGATGTTACAGCTGGAAGAACTCTATTTACTATGTCCAGTCAGAGTCTATCCATCCTGCCTTCAATTCTCTCCAGGACTCTTCATCCTGCCTCCAGTGACTCCAGGTGAGCTTGGAGATCTGGATGAATTGTGTGTTCTCCTTCTCTGGTGCCACATCTTAATACCCTCTGTGTACAGATGCTGCTTATCTGTTCATAATAAGTATATTAAAAATATGCTTAAGACATGTAGTGAAGATACTAGAGAGTGAAGCACTAAGCTCTTGAGTACCTCAGATTTTAGTAGATCAGTCCACCATTGGAGGCCATACCATTAGCTGCCTAAGCCCTAAGCAATGGAATTTCCTCATAAATGTCTGCATCTCAATATCTCTTCCCTCCTTTAAAACATTCCTTAAAACATCCCTCTTTGACCATGCTTTGATCATCTGCTTTAATATCTCCTTTTGTGGGTTGGTGTCAAATTTTGTTTGATAATATTCCTTTGAAGTGCCTTGGGACATTTTATTATGTTAAAGTTGCTATATAAATACAAGTCGTTGTTCTTATCGGCTTATACCCCAGTCTGCCACCGAAGAGCACACTCTGAACTGTCTTAATAATTGCACAGATTTCCTGGTAGTTTAGATGCTGTAAACCAGTTTCACACCAATGGGCAATGTAAATCAGCAGACCAAAATCTCTCTCTAGGGGCCACTGGTGGATGCAATACATTTTTATGTTTTTTAAAAAAGGTGAAACAGTGGAGTAAGTTACATTATGGAAGTTCTAGGGCTTTCTATCTGGTCTCATTTATGAAGAATGATTACACACTTGGATATGGAGGCGGGCAGCATGTGTTGAACCTCATCAAGCAACAGCTAAATTATCAAGACAGGTTGCACAGACTAGGCTTGTATTCCCTCAAGAACAGAAGATTGAGGTCATCTAACTGACATTTTTGCTGTCGCCATCTTCTGCTCGGATCCACTTTTGGTGCACAGACTGATGAGCATCTGCAACCAGTTTAAACTGGCCTCAGCAGCCAAAGTAAACCGTGGCAACAGCAAGACCATGTTCTTTGGGAGCTGGGCTGACTGATCCTTTGCCCCTTCACTGTCAGTCAAGCAACCTGAAGGTGCTGAGGATATGATTCAGAAGGGCCGGGGCATGCGCTAAAAACTGGAAGGAGCGAGTAGCTAAGGTGAAACAAAAACTAGGCATGTGGGAGCAACACTCCGTCTCCATTGTGGTTAAGAACCTGCTGATCCGATGCGAGGTGATCTCGGTGTTGCTGTACATGGCACAGGCCTGGCCCATTCCTCACTCCTGTGCTGTGGTGGTTATCTGCACTATCTTCCATTTTATCTAGTGGTTGAAAATGGACCATGTTTGCAGGGACACATTGTACAAACCTGTAGATAAAGGAGGAGAAAAGGTACCCAACATCACCCTCATCCTGATGGCCACCTTTGTGTATGTCTGCATCAAGTTGTGTATAGACCCTTGGTATGCAAACACCAAGTGTCATTACATGCTGAGGTTCTACCTGTCCCCAGTGTTGCAAAGGATGGGTCTGGCCACATGGCCATGGAATGCTCCATTCAGTGGAGCTGTGCCGTACCAACTATCCCTCGTGGAAAACTGGCCAAAGGTGTTTTTCTGACTAAATAAGTCTACCAGGCAGTGGTCAGCACGTAATGTCCTCAAGGGCCTGTGGGAAAATAATGTTATGACCAGGAGAGAGGGAGTGTGCAGTTATTCTAGCCCCACTACTCCACAGGTTGTACCAATAGTTTAAAAGTTTAATTTACTCACTAATGTGGCTAATTGTTTATCTTCACTACTGGTACCCAGAATAAATGAGACTTTAACCAGGCTTCTTTCAATAAACAACAAACTTATTAGTTTATGATAAAACCGGTCTTGTCAAATAGAAAGGCAAAACTTATCAACATACAGTGTGGAATATGAAATTATATAAATCACTCTTTTCAGATACCGTAAGTCTCACACGCACGCGCGCACACACACACACACACACACACACACACACACATACGATTCCACCATAGGTTAAAAGTCAATGGTTCAAAGGCAAAGGATAGACACTGGAGTTCTTGAAATGGCGTCTGGGTATGTGGCTGGTCACTCAGCACTGATTCACAGAACAATCAATGGCTCTGGTACTGCTTTCCAGGCGGACTCATGGAATATTCGAGGGTTCTCTATTCCAGAATGTAGAGCATCTCAGGAGCAGCTTATATTCACTTCCAGCTGTGGACTGCAAAAGTCTGTTGTCTTCCTTCTCAAGCAGTTGGCCCTTCTCTTCTCAAAGCAAAACCAAAACCCACTTTTAAAACATAGTCTTCCAGGCATGGTTTTTTTCAGACCCAACAGACTCATGTGATGCCCTTTGTATACAGTCCACCCGGGTCAAGAGGTTGACAGTTTTTTTACAACTGCTGAATTACCCTTTCTTGTAAATGGATGCTTTTTCCAGGAATAGCAATCAGAGGGCTGCATTAACCCTTTAAGGATCAGTGTCATTTAAAACACAAATTCTCCCAGAATGCCCCAAGTCCTTGAAGGTGAATCATTTTGTGTGATTAAAGTGTTCATGACAATAGGATAGTGGATCCTGTTGGAAGGTTCCCTGAGCAGACTGTCAAAGTCATTTGGCAGAATGCTTCTTCACTATAATTTTTAAACAAGCAGCAGGATGTTGCTTGTTAGGTGATGAGAAAGGCCCTTCTCATCATATCCTCCCTGCATACTGGAAGTCTCACCCCCTCTGGACATTGCCCTCAAGATGGCTGTGGTGGAAAAGTGATTGTTGTCCACCTCCTTCTGGAATGTGTCCTTGCAAAGAAGGTCTGGAAAGAGATGTAGTGGTTTTTGTTGAGGTTCAGCCCGAGCAGTTCTGTGACACAGGACTTTGTGCTCTACAGGCTGTTTCCAGGGATGCACACTAGGATCAACATCAACTGTGGCTGAAGGACCATCAATTCGGTGAAAGACGCTCTTGGTCTGCCTGATACATACTGGTCTTCCAGTGTAAAGAGATGTCCATGACTGAATGTTGCAGACTGGCACATTCCAATGTCCAGGACTACGTGCTGAGGGACACACTAACGATTGGTGCAGCTGCTGCAGAGGCACCATGAAGAAAGGCCACCGTCTAAGATCTTTCAGCCATAGTACACTAAGGGGCTGGAAACTGTCGCACCCCTTGGGCTATATGCCTGACATGGAATGTATAGTGTAAATATCAAGAATATTGAAATTGTATTGAGGCACCTCAGAGAGGGACATCCTGTATGGAGACAAGTTGAATTTTATTGCGCTTCCTGTAACATTCGTTTTGAAATGCACTTTTGCAAATTTTATAAGGAATATTTTTGGAAAAAAAAATCTGACTGACATTTTAAGATAATTAAAGGATTTGACAGGGTAACTATTTCCTCCAGTGGGCATCGAAAACAAAGGGGCATAACCTTAAAATTAAAGATAGTGATGTCAGGAAGCACTCTTCTCACAAAGGGTAATGGAAATCTAGAACTCCCTCCCCCAAAAAGCTGTTGAGGCTGCTCTTAATTTTGAAATTTTCGATTAAGATTGATGGAATTTTGTTAGGTAAGGATATTAAGGGATATGAAACCAAGATGGGTAAATGGGATCGAGACGTAAATCTACCATAATATAATTGAATAGCAGAGTAAGTTCAAGGGGCTGTCTGGCTTCCTCTTCCTCTGGTATCTTCAGAAGAGGGGAGGTGTGGTAATCTGAGGTGCAATACAGCTTTAAGAGAATGTAAGCAGATTGACCTCATGATTGCATTACCCAGTTGCTTTGTAGCATGGGCTACAGTGTTAATGAATAATTTTTGTTTGAGAAGCACACATATGTTACTGCTCTGTCACTTGTGTTAATAAACAGCATGTGCTTCATCTTACACTGGTCTCTCCGTCTGCAGTATCTTGTTTACCAACTCACTCACCAGCAGATGGGTGTGCAGCCAAGTTTGCTGAGCAAAGCAACCCTGCAGAAGGAACATAACAACTGGCGACGAGGCAAAACATGACCAGTCGACGGCACCAAAGAAAGCCGCAAAAATTAAACAGAAGTAAATCAGCCTTGCTTTGCAAGGCGATTGTAAGTACATCCTTCATCATATTCACTGAAGTTATCGCCCTCCAGTGTGCCACAGCTTGGCCGTATTGAACCGTTTGATCAGACCACCAATGACTGGTCACATTATATTGAACGCCTCACGTTCTTCTTTTTGACCAATGACATATCGGGGAAGGAGAAGAGGCAAGCGATGACATGTGGCAGTAAAACATATGGCCTAATTTGTAGTCTAACAGCACCCTATGCCCCAGTTTCCAAGAGCTTTGAAGAGTTGGTGAATCTTGTGAAAAGTCATTTTCAGCCGAAACCCTCGGTAACAGCGCAGCGTTTAAAATTTAATTCAAGGAGAGACAGTCGCTTGCCAAGTAGCAGCCTTAAAACAACTGACAGAGCATTGTGAGCTTGGGACGTTGATTATTGACATGTTAAGAGGCCGATTAGTATGTGGGATTAACGAAGAAGCCATTCAAGAAAGGCTGTTGTCAGAAATGAATTTAGACTTCAGCAAGGCGCTGGAGTTGGCGCCTGCAATGGAAAGCGCAGTCAGGGATTCAGAAGCAACCAAGGGAGCACAAAATGGCACCATTCTTCGCGTAAGGAGGGAGACACGGTTAGAAATGGAGCAGAAGTGCAGGGCTCCGCGGAAAGGCAGGAAACAGCCACCATTAACAGACCAGCAAAAAGCAATGGTTTAACAGAAAAAACCTACATTAATAATGGCAGAATTGGAACCAGACAGCCTACAAACAAACGACAATTTATAAGAATTGAGTGTTTCTACTGCCATCGCAATGGGCACATTATGCGATATTGTAAAGACACATTAAAACAAAACTTTAAACAGAAAGGTAGAAATCATGAAATCGACATAATAGAGGAACCAGAAGAAACAGGTTAGATATTTACTCACTACACAACTTGAAAATGGGTAAAACAGAGCCAATCTACATGACAGTGGAAGCCAACATGAAACCCATCCGAATGGAGGTGGATACAGGGGCATCCACGCAGTTATAGGGGAACATCCGTTCAAATATCTGAATGGAGGAGACCGCTCACTAAATCTGGAAAATTCAGATGCTAAATTAAAGATGTATACTGGTTAAGTCATACGAGTGGGAGGTGGTTTATGCAAGGCTCCAGTACAGTATGGAAATCAGTCTG
Organism: Cetorhinus maximus; assembly: GCF_964194155.1. Taxonomy (NCBI): domain Eukaryota; kingdom Metazoa; phylum Chordata; class Chondrichthyes; order Lamniformes; family Cetorhinidae; genus Cetorhinus; species Cetorhinus maximus. The sequence continues at coordinate 70,032,469 of NC_135883.1, read as the reverse complement.
TTAATTTATCCTTGATAGTGGTAGCAGGGAAGGGTCCAAGTCTACTTGGTTGGAACTGGTTTAAGGAAATAAAGTTGGCGTGGACTGAGATTTTTCAATTCTGAATGAAAGATCTGCAAGAATAATTACAGAAATATGCCTCTACGTTCAGGGAAGAGCTCGGGAAGATTAAGGGGCTGCAAACTAAAATCCACGTGGGTCCTGAGGCAACCCCCAGATACCTGAAGGCGAGGCCAATCCCTATGCATTATGAGGGAAAGTTGATGTCGAATTAGACAGGCTGGAAAGGTTGGGAGTCTTACAACCTGTACAATTTTCCAACTATGGGCAGCACCCATAGTTCCAGTAATAAAGCCTGACCAGAGTTTGCGAATATGCAGGAACCACAAGTTGACCATTAACAAAGTGGCCAGACTTGACAGGCATCCTATACCAAAAATTGATGAATTGTACTCCAAGCTGGCAGGGGGAACAGCATATTCGAAATTCAACATGAGCCACACTTACCAGCAAGTCGAGCTAGAAAAGGCCTCTCAGGATTTTGTGACTATCAACATGCATAAGGGGTTTTACCAATACACCATTATACCAATATACCATTTTCCAATGGACAATGGAAAATTCGCTTCAAAGACGTGTGGTGGTTTATCTCAATGATGTCCTAGTAACAGGACTAACTGATGAAGAACACCTGGCTAACCTGGAAGAGGTATTGAAGCATTTCTCACAAGTCGAAGTAAGTTTGAAAAGAGAAAAATGTATCTTCCAAGCAAAAGAAGTGATTTACCTGGGTCATCGGGTAAACTTGCAGAGCCTTCACCCAGTAAAAGACAAGGTGAGAGCAATTCGTGAGGCGCCAGCACTGAAAAATGCCATAGAACTCGAGTCCTTCTTGGGAATGATTAACTCTTATGGCCATTTTCTCACAAATTTGTCAACAGTACTGGCTCCATTATACGGTTTGCTCAAGAAAAACCACAGGTGGACTTGGCAAGCTCCACAACAAGAGACAGTAAAGCAGTTGCTACATTCATGGGCCCTGTTGGTACATTTCGACCCAAAGAAATAATTGATTTTAACCTGCGATGCCTCCCCTTACGGAGGAGAGGCAGTACTGTCCCACCGGATGGCAGATGGCTCCGAACGGCCCATTGATTACGTCTCAAGAACACTCAATGTGACAGAACAAAGATACTCACAAATAGAGAAAGAAGGCTTATCCATTACATTTGGCATTAAGAGGTTCCACCAATACGTTCATGGTCGCCACTTCACCATTGTATCTGACCACAAGTCACTACTAGGCTTGTTTGGAGAAGATGAGGCAATACCCCCAATCACCTCAGCATGCACCCAAAGGTGGGCACTGATTCTAGCTGCTTACGAATACACTTTTATCCACCAGCAGGGAAGCCAGATTGCCAATGCCAACGCAATGAGCCGATTACCCCTAAAAGACAGCAATGTGAACGTCCCAATTCCTCAAGAACTTGTCCTGTTATTAAACTTTCTGGATTCGTCACCAGTACATGCCAACCAAATAAGAGAGTGGACAAACTGTGATCCAGTTTTGACTCACATAAGGGAACAAGTCTTACAGGGATGGTCTAACAAGCCAAAGTCGGATGAAATGATGCGCTATTTTAACAGGAGATACAAGCTCACCTGCCAGGATGGCATCTTACTGTAGGGAGCAAGAGTCATTGTGTCTCCGAGAGTAAGAAAGCCATTATTGACCGAATTGCATAGTGCTCACCCTGGCATCTCTAGAATGAAAATGTTGGTGCGTAGCTACTTATGGTGGCCAGGGATGGATACAGAAATCAAAAACTTAGTCAAGAGCTGCATACAGTGCCAACAGGTACAGGAATTGCCCCCTTCTGCTCCATTGCATCGCTGGGAATGGCCAGTAAGGCCATGGGTCCGCCTCCACGTTGACTACATGGGGCCTTTTTTGGGCACAATGTTCCTTTTAATTATAGACACTCACTCGAAGTAGATTGATGTAGATGAGGTGAGATCACCCACATCTGCTGCCACCATAGACAGATTGCATCAGAGTTTTGTGATACACGGGTTACCAGAGATAATAGTGTCTGATAATGGAACGGCATTCACCAGCAGGGAATTCCAGAGATTTACAGGCCTCAGTGGCATAACAGATGTCACAACCTTGCCATACCGCCCTGCATCCAATGGGTTGGCCGAGAGGGCAGTCCAGACCTTCAAGTCCGGAATGAAAAACTGGATGGAGACTCTATTGCAGCTAGATTATCATGTTTCCTACTTAGCTATAGGATTATGCCACACACGACCACCGGAATTGCCCCCCGCAGAGTTATTGATGAAGGGACGTCTCAGGATACGTTTGAGTCTCATAAGGCCCAATTTAGGGGGAAGTGTAGAGAGAAGTCAGGAGGTCCATAAAAATGGACATGATTACCACAGTCATGAAAGAAACTTCACTGTTGGAGACACAGTTTTTGCAAAGAACTTTGGAGATGGGCCGAAATGACTATCAGGTGAAGTCAGTGCGGTGACAGGACCCCTTTCTTATCACATATCGGTTGAAAGTCGGATAATCAGGAGACATGTAGATCACCTCAGGAAAAGGAAAACAGATCTACAGGAAAGGATGCGCCAAGCATTCCCATTTGAGTCTACACCACATGTGGAAGGAACTCCACTTGGTTTGGAAGTGCCTGTAGGATCTGTTGAGCCTGAGAGAGTTGAAGAAACAAACTTACAGGTTCCCACTGGAGACCCTAGTGGACAGATAACTCCTGAGAGGGAGGCCTCGGATAAACCATCCATAGTCGTAGGACTACAATGTTCGACACGTTTGAAGAGGCCTCCAGAGAGACTGGATTCATAAATAATTTATTTACGTAAATAGTTGATACATTATAAAGATTGTAAATTGTACTTTCAAGTAAAGGGGGAGGGACGTGGTAATCTGAGGTGCAATACACCTTTAAGAGAATGTGAGCAGATTGACCACGTGATTGTATTACCCAATTGCTGTGTAGCACGGGCTACAATGTTAATCAGTTGTCTAGAATAGGGTCTGGTTTGAGAAGCACATGTGTTAGTGTCTGTTACTTGAATAAGTAAACATGTGCTTCATCTTACATTGCTCTCTGGGTCTGCAGTATCTTGTTTACCAACACACTCACCAGTAGATAGGTGTGCAACCATGTTCACTGAGCAAAGCGACCCTACAGAAGGAACACAACAGGATGGGATTGGGAAAATAAAATACTAAAATATATTTCATAGGTAACTGAGTTTGAGAAAAGCAACTTTAAATAAGGTATTTTGAATCTTAGGTTATTGTAGCTTATGTTGTTTCAGTTAACAATTTCAGGCAAATATTAGTTTCTAACCATAGTAAGTTGTTTCCTTTAATGTGAGAAGTGTCATGTTATTTGTAGCTCAGTTTGTATAAAGCAAGCTCCCTGGAGAAATTTCTGAATAAGATGGTTTGTAAGATAAGGTGACTCCAGGTTAAGGCTCCACCTCTACTCTAAAATGGCTGTACAAGTTAGCCTGGGGTAGGGAAGACCAGTAGAGGAGTTTTATTCAAAGTCTTGTAAATTTATATCACTGTAATCTCACATAGTCATTATACAGCCAGATCACTCTTTTTTTTAAACCCCTCAGTATAGATCAGGTACTCCCTTTGTAGTTGATTTGAATAGTGTCCATTGTCTTGCGTTCAATTAAAACTGACATTAAAATATCCAGTGGGAGCCTCAATCACTAGGAGCATGTTGGAAATCACAAAGCATTCCCAAGATTTTGTATCTGTTTTTGGTGAATGAATAAAGTGCACCAATCTGTGTCATCAGGGCAGGTTTTAACTAGTTGGGCAAAGGAGAAGGAAAATCAGTTCACAAGGTGCTGATGTCCCCATTTCAGGTGCACTTAAATTCTGCCAGCTGATGACCAAAAGAAACTTCATCATATAGGGGGTCAAACTCCATATCATAATTTTTCACCTTACTAACCTCATCTCTCCTCCATCTCACTCAACTATCCTCAGTATCCCCAATGGTCAGTATGCTTGCTTGAGTCAGAAGGCTGCAGGGTCAAGTGCCTCTCCAGAAACTTAAGCAAAAAATCTAGGATGACACTGTTGTGCAGTACTGAGGGAGTGCTGCACTGTCAGAGATGCCATCTTTGGTTCAAACATGTCGGCCCCTTAAGCTGAATGTAAAAGATCCTTTGGAAATCCTGTTAAAAAAGCAGGGGAGTTCTCCCTGGTCTCCTGTCCAATATTAATCCCTCAAACAACATCTGTTATCTGATCATTGCCACTGCTGTTTGTGAGATATTGCTGTGAGAAAAGTAGCTGCTGCATGACAGCAATGACCACACTTCAAAAGTACTTAAGATAAAAGCAAAAAACTGCAGATGCTGGAAATCCAAAACAAAAATAAAAATACCTGGGAAAACTCAGCAGGTCTGACAGCATCTGCGGAGAGGAACACAGTTAATGTTTCGAGTCCGTATGACTCTTCAACAGAACTAAGGAAAAATAGAAAAGAGGTGAAATATAAGCTGGTTTAAGTGGGGGGGTGGGACAGGTAGAGCTGGATAGAGGGCCAGTGATAGGTGGAGATTGCCAAAAGATGTCATAGACAAAAGGACAAAGAGGTGTTGAAGGTGGTGATATTATCTAAGGAATGTGATAATAGGTGACATTAAGGGTAGAAAGCAGGACGAGCAAGGTACAGATAGCCCTAGTGGGGGTGGGGTGGGGGGGAAGGGTTCAAAATAGGCTAAAAGGTAGAGATAAATCAATGGATGGAAATACATTTAAAAATAATGGAAATAGGTGGGAAAAGAAAAATCTATATAAATTATTGGAAAAAAGGGGAATAGGAAAGGGGGTGGGGATGGAGGAGAGAGTTCATGATCTAAAATTGTTGAACTCAATATTCAGTCCGGAAGGCTGTAAAGTGCCTAGTCGGAAGATGAGGTGCTGTTCCTCCAGTTTGCGTTGAGCTTCACTGGAACAATGCAGCAGGCCAAGGTCAGACATATGGGCATGAGAGGAGGGTGGAGTGCTGAAATGGTAAGTGACAGGGAGGTCTGGGTCATGCTTGCGGACAGACTGAAGGTGTTCCGCAAAGCGGTCACCCAGTCTGTGTTTGGTCTCTCCAGTTTAGAGGAAACCGCATTGGGAGCAACGAATGCAGTAGACTAAATTGAGGGAAGTGCAAGTGAAATGCTGCTTCACTCGAAAGGACTGTTTGGGCCCTTGGACGGGGAGGAGAGGGGAAGTAAAGGGGCAGGTGTTGCACCTTCTGTGGTTGCATGGGAAGTTGCCGTGGGAGGGGGTTGAGGTGTAGGGGGTGATGGAGGAGTGGACCAGGGTGTCCCGGAGGGAATGATCCCTGCGGAATGCTGCTGGGGGGGGTGAAGGGAAGATGTGTTAGGTGGTGGCATCATGCTGGAGTTGGCGGAAATGGCGGAGGATGATCCTTTGAATGCAGAGGCTGGTGGGGTGATAAGTGAGGACAAGGGGGACCCTATCACGGTTCTGGGAGGGAGAGGAAGGTGTGAGGGTGGATGCACAGAAGATGGACCGGACATGGTTGAGGACCCTGTCAACCACCGTGGGTGGAAAACCTCGGTTAAGGAAGAAGGAAGACAAGTCAGAGGAACTGTTTTTGATAGTGGCATCATCAGAACAGATGCGACGGAGGCGAAGGAACGAGAGAATGGGATGGAGTCCTTACAGGAAGCGGGGTGTGAGGAGCTGTAGTCGAGGTAGCTGTGGGAGTCGGTAGGCTTGTAATGAATATTTGTGGACAGTCTATCACCAGAAATTGAGACAGTGAGGTCAAGGAAAGGAAGGGAAATGTCAGAGATGGACCATGTGAAAATGATGGAGGAGTGGAAATTGGAAGCAAAATTAATAAAATTTTTCCAGGTCCAAACGAGAGCATAAAGCAGCAATAAGTACTTCAAAAGTACTTATTTGGTGTAAAGCACTTTGGGACGCCTGAGGCTGTGAAAAGTCATATAAATAGAAATGCAAATATTTCTTTACCTCAGAATATATTACAAAAGACAGGTCTATCTTCCGAGTGGACCATCACTAGCTAGGTATCTTTTTTTGTAACTGATAACAAGATTTGATAGAAGTTTACAAAATTATGAGGGGTATAGACAGAGTAAATGCGAGTAGGATCTTTCCACTTAGATTAGGAGAGATAAACACGAGAGGACATGGCTTTAGGGTGAAAGGGGAAAGGTTTAGGGGGAACATTAGGGGGAACTTCTCCACTCAGAGAGTGGTGAGAGCGTGGAACGAGCTACCATCTGACGTGGTAAATGCGGGCTCACTCTTAAGTTTTAAGAATAAATTGGATAGATACATGGATGGGAGAGGTCTGGAGGGTTATGGACTAGGTGCAGGTCAATGGGACTAGTGGAATAATATTTCGGCACAGACTAGAAGGGCCCAAAGGCCTGTTTTCTGTGCTGTAGTGTTCTATGGTTCTATAATTTGATTGTAAGAAAAACAATTCTCCTGTCAATACCAAAAACTTATTTGTTGCAGTTGTCAGTTCTTCAATAAATGATCATAGAGCCTAAATCAGCTTTGTATGATGAAACAAATGAAACTGCTTCTATATCAGCTACTTGATCCATTAATAGTGTTGGAGTATTTGACCTGTGAATGTTTAAGCGAATTTGTAACTGTCCAGATATATGTCAATCTATTTGGTCAATGTTAATAACAGTATTCAAGTAAAATAAATTCAAATATTGCAAAGTGTAAATAGTTAAACAGTTTATTTTATATTCCAGGTGATTTTCAAAGCAAAATCCAAGTACTGCCCAGAGCTTCAAAAATACAGGTAAGATCAGTCTATACTTTATTACCACTATATAGGAGTCCTAATCTACACTAATACCATTATATAGCAATCAGTCCACAATCTATTATTATTAGAAAGTACAATTTACATTTTATTACTATTATATAGTATAGTTGCAGTGTACACTCTATAACTGTTATGTAGTAGTCACAATCTAGACTCTATTGCCATGATATAATAGTCAGTCTATATTACCATTATATAGTGGTCACAGTCTATAATTAACATTACAGTATAGTGAGTTACAATCTATATTACCACTATATAGTACAGTTACACTCACTCACTTTTCCAGAACCACTTCATCCAATTCGGGGTCGCAGGGAGTCAAAGCCTATCTCAACAGGTAATGGGCACTAAGCAGGGTACACCCAGGACAGGACACCAATCCATCACAGGCCACACACTCACACAGAAACAGGGAGACAGTTTACCGTAGCCAATCCACATAACCAGCATGTCTTTGGACGGTAGGAGGAAACCAGAGCACCTGGAGGAAACCCACACAGACACAGGGAGAACGTGGAAACTCCACACAGACAAACACACCCGAGGTCAGGATCGAATCTACCTAGCAGCGGTAACCACTGCACCCTAATACAGTTACGGCATACCTTAAATTAGTTAACAGATAACATCTTATTTATGCAAGCTGAGAGGAGTCATTTAATTTAATGTTATTATGAAGATCATATTCTGATGGAATTAAGAGAGCTATTTGAACAAATATGCTTTATAAATATTACATGTTGATAATGCAACAACATTTATATAGGACTACTAATGTAGGAAAACATCCCAAGGCCCTTCAGAGGAGCAAACACAATTTGGCACTGAGTCACATGAAGCGATATCAGGGCAAGTGACCAAAAGTTTGGTCAAATTATAAGGTGGAGAGGTGGAGAGATTTAGGGAGAGAATTTCAGAACTCAGGGCCCAGACTGCAAAAATGACAGCCACCAATAGGGGAGTGAAAATTGCAGGTGCGCAAGTGGCTGGAATTGGAGAAGTGCATTGACCTTGGAGGGTTGTGGGGCTGCAGGTTAGAGAGATAGGGAATGGTGAGGTCATGGAGGGATTTGAACATAGGACAAGAATTTTAAATTGAAAAATGTTACTGGACCGTGGGGTCAATCTAGTTCAATAAACAGCGTGGTGATGAGTTGATGGGACTTGGTGCAATTTAAAATATGGGAGGCCAAGTTTTGGATGACCTTAAGTTTATGGAGGGTATAGGATAAGGAGCTGGCCAAAGCTTTGGAATAGCTAAGCCTGGGTATGATAAAAGCTTGGATGAGGATTTCAGCAGCAGATGGGTGAGACAGCTTCTATCAATGTTGAAGTCATGTCGAATTAATGTTTCTTTTCTATTCTAGGCTGCCCCTTCAGCTGATTTTCCTGCTAGCCAGTCTCCTATTCCTTGTGGTAAACTTGACATGTGCATTGCTTGTGAAGATCATGCACTCCGAAACAAAGACCATTGTGTTTGTCCGTGTAGCAATCAATGATACCTTTTTTGTGCTGTGTGCAATCTCACTGTCTGTGAGTCTCTACAAGATTGCTAAAATGTCCCTCGCCAATATATATTTAGAATCTAAGGTTTGTTTTCCTATACAAAGTCATGGGTTAGAAATGACCTCATTTTCCTGTTAAGATTTTACAAGACGTGTTCTTCTGATCATTTTCTATCTCTTCAGAAATGAATTATATACAAAAACAATGACCTCAAGTCATGGTGTTTCAGTGGAAATGAATCAATTGATAACAGTGTTGACATCTTATATATGGGGGGGTGGGGGGCGGGGTTGCAGGTGGAGAGTCACAGACAGTGGTCCAGTGTAAGATCTCATTGAAATGGTTCCGATTGCAGTTTTACAATTTTAGTTACTGCAGTTGGATGTTTCGTAACCAGATTTAACTAGAATGAACTGATACAGACTGTGCTAATTTGTTTGAAAAAACAACCTATTGGGATTAATACTGAATACATCTTTTATGCCTGGCTGTGTGTTAGAACTTCTAAGTAGATGTCCAATACCATCTCCTCAGATCACAATGACCTTTGGTTTGCATCTATAAAGTGGTCAGTTCTCACACTTTATGATTCTAAACCTAGGAATATTAAATCCCTATCTCAGGACTATGTTTCAGCAGTGAGTCAGGTATAATTATGACTGAAATTAAAACAGAAAATGCTGGAAATAACCAGCAGGTCTGGCAGCATCTGGGGAGAGTGAACCAAAGTTAATATTTCAGGTTGGCGACATTTCCACTGAACTGAGAAAAGTTAGAGATGATATAGGTTTTAAGCAATTAAGGTGGGGGGAGGTGGGGTGGAGGAATAAAGAACAAAAGGTAAGGCCTGGGACAATATAGGGTGGAAGGCAGGAGAGATTAAATGACAAAAAGGGCAAAATGGGTTCTTGGAATGACAATGGGACAAGGAACTAAAGATGTGTCTAGAGCAGGTGTCAATAGCAGAATTATGAATAGCTGCCTTCGGAAAGCAAAGAAAGGAAAACAAAAGTGAAAGAGAGAAAAACAAAACCAGAAAAGAAAAAGGAAACAAAACAGGGCCAGAGATTATAATCGAAAGTTGTTAAAATTCAATGTTGAATCCTGAAGGCAGTAAAGAGCCCAGTTGAAAGATGAGCTGCTGTTCCTCGAGTTTGTGTTAAGCCTCATTGGAACACTGCAACAGCCCAAGGACAGAAAGGGCTCCAAGGTAGAAAATTAAAATAACAGGTGATTGGAAGCTCAAGGTAACACTAATGGTCTGGATGGAGGTATGCCACAAAGCAATCACTCAATCTGTGTTGCCTCCCCAACCTAGAGGAGACCACCTCCTGAGTGGCTAATTTTAAATGGAAAGTAAATAGCTGTTTCGCCTGAAAGGAATGGCTGAGGCCTCTGACAGTGAGAAGGGAGAAGGTAAAAGAACAGGTATTGCATCTCCTGCGTTTGCATGAAAGGGTGTCATGGGAATGCTGGGAACGACTTGGGAGTGGACCAAGCTAACATGGAGAGAACAGTCCCTTTGGAATGCTGAGAGAGGAAGGGAGGGCAGATGTAATTATGATTGAATGTGATCAAAGAAAATAATTGAACCTACCAAGGTTGCAACCATAGCCTGTATCATCTCCCATAACCAAAAGAAACAAATGATTTGGGAACAAATATACAACTGTACTCAATTGGTTTTGTAGGCTCACCACTCTGATAGGCTCATTTAATTGCTTCATACTGGCAACACCTCAATTCCATTTTTGGGTACTGTCAACATGTCATACTCTATATCGTATAGTCAGGGCATGTTCCTTCCCTCTTCATGATCCCATCAGTATAATGAAACCAACATGTCAAACCCCTCAATTTGTGTCTTCACATATCTGCCAGCAGGATGATTTCCTATTGTATCATTTACATCCTGTTTGTTTTCTTAATTTTATCCATATTTTGGGACAAATTATTAGCTAAAGCAGCTCAAAGCCCTACTGCTCCCAGGAATACGTTGGATGTGCTCCCTTTTTATAACCATGAATGTTCAGGTGCAACATGCTGCTCAGGGCTCAAACTACCACCTATTGTGTCAAAAACTGCTCTAGCTTTTGAAATTCATTTGCAATGCAGTTAGAATGGTGAGCTGCTGCTTATTAACAAATCCCAACAATTATTCTGCCTCTTGTAACTCACTGTGAGAGCTGTTATGAGTCTTCCACTTGCTTCATTAGAGGTGGAGTCAGTAAGCCAGCAATGATTGGATTTATGTAGTCTGCACATTTGCAACATGTAGTGTGTTTATTGAAAACTACAAATCAATTGCATGGGAATTCAGAGCACTCCGGTTTTGCCTGGAATACAGAAGTATTCCATTCCTGATATTGACATGATTCATCTTGATGCATTCAGAATATTTTTTAAAATCTTAATTTTCTCCTTGAGTCATGAAGCAGTGTTGAAATCAACTCAGAATAAGTTTCAACACTGTCTCGATTGGAGTTCACTGCACTGAACTCCACCCGACCAAAACTCTACATTTACCAGAGCTCCCAAGCCGTAGTGAGTACAAAGTGAAGGAGGTCATGATAAATTTGTACATGCTGATGGCTAGGTTGCAGTTGGAGCACTATGTAAAATTCTGGGTGCTGTGCTATAGAAAGAACATTAAAGCGGGAGACAGCATACATTCAGCAGGATGATGCCAGAAGTAGGAAACTGGAGTTATGTGGAGAGATTTGAGATATAAAGGCTATTTCCACTGGAATTGAGATAGCTAATAAGCAATTTAATAGATGTTTTCAAAATTATAAAATGTTTGACTGGGTAAATAAGGAAGACTTTCTGTTTAACTTGACAGTGACGAGGGTCCAATTTAAAATTGTCGTTAAGTGAGGAGACTTAGACTTAATTCCTCCGGTCCCGTACGGGACAATGGGCAGCAAGACCCCGTCACCGGCTCTGGTCTATCGCAATTTTGTTCGCTCTAGCCCAGGTAGCGTCCCGCTCTTGAAGGTCTCCCTTAAATGTATTTTGCCAGGTCTTCTTTTGCCAGCCCTGTCATCATCTCCATCTGGTGGTGTCCATTCTGCCATTCTGTGCATCCAGGAGGCGAACTATGTGTCTTGTCAGTCTCAGTCATCTCTTCAACACAGTGTCCCACAGGCGCTTCTGACCAGTCCTCTGTAGCACTTCTCCGTTGGTGATGTTGCCTCTCCATGTGATGCCCAGGATGTTACAAGGTCGATGTCCTTGATGTCCTGTTGCCTGATGGTGATGGGAGGGCCTCGTTGCCATCCAGCCGTCACTGTCTTGGTCTTCTCGCAGCTTGGTGCCGCTACCCTCAAGACTGGTGGTCATTTCTTGGAGCACACGTTTTTCAGCAAGCGAGGTGATGTTGTCAGCGAAATCCAGGTCTGTCAACTGATGACGTTGTCACAGGATGCCAAAATCTGCACCCAGCATTGCCTTAGGCACCGCTGAAGCCGATCTCCAGCCTGGTTGGAAAAGGAGGAGAGTCGGACAAGGACCTAACGCCCTCATCCTGTAAAAACCCATCACTGCTACAGAAACAGCAAGAAGTAGCCATACCAGCAAAGCCCGGTGAAGAAAGGGCAGCACATCCGCGGATGTACATATGATGAGGATTGGATGAAAGCCGAAAGAAAGGCCGATCTTGACTAGCCCAATCTTCAACACCAAAACTATCACCAGAATTGGTAGCTGGAAAATCCAAACACTTCTCCAGTGTGGGAAAATGTCCCAGCTGCTGCGAGAAATGAGAACCTATTGACTTGGGCATCAGCGAGATGTGGTGGACAGGCCAAAGACGAATCAGCAGTGAGGGTGTGACCATCCTGTACTCCAGGCAGAAGTGAAGAGAGGTTGGGAGAAATTTCTTTACACAGAGAGTTATTGAATTGTGGGATCTTTTATTGCAGGGAGTGGTTGAGGCAGAGACCATTACATCTTTTAAAGGAGCAGTAGATTAATATTTGAAGTAGAAAGTGTCACATGAATCTGGGAATCGGTTAAATTTTGGGCTATTCCAATTAAGAGCCATCACTGCTGTAATGGGCAGAATGGCCTCCTGTGCTGCAAACTTCTATAGTTCCTTAGTGTCCCAACCTCATCAATCGCACGTGCATAACTCTCCATGCCAAACCATTCTTCTGACCTCTTGGAGAGGTCTACTAGTCTGTGTGGAACAATGCAAACTCACTTCTGTTAAAGAGAGAGGTAGGCTATTATTCCATCAGTTCAAGCTGGATTTAGATTCAGATCCCAGAGGTGTCAGAACAATGTGCAAACCTACAGCATCACCTAGTCCATAATATTTCACAAGAGGAAGCATTAATACATTTTCTGAATATTATTTGGTATTGAATATTACTATTTGTACATTTGAATGGAGATCTAAGAAGAAAAGTGTTGGGCATTAAAGATCCTCAATTGTGTTTGTATTTTCAGGGGACATCTCTGTGTCAGATTGTGGTGGTGGGAGTGTTAATTATATTACTGTACACATCAAGGGCCTGCTACAACTTGGTTGCTATCACACTCACCTCTTACAACCACATCAACATGTTTGATTATGACTGGTACAACGTGTCTGATCAGGTCAGTACTTTTTTGAATCAGGTAAGTCTGGAACTTCCATGGTTTTCCATATGATTTCATATAACCATACAGCACTGAAGGAAGCCATGTGATGCATCCTGCCTGTTTGACTCTTAACAAGACCTATTGAATTAGTCTCTCTCCCCTGCTCTTTCCCCATAGCCCTACAATTTTCAGGTATACAGGGGTATATCCAATTCCATTTTGAAAGTTACTGTTGAATCTTCTTCCACCACCCTTTCAGACAGTGTATTCCAGATTGTAGCAAATCATTGCGTAAAATGTCTCATCTTCCTTTAGTTCAGGCTTGTCCAACTCGCGACCCACAGGCCAGATGCAGCCCGTGAAGCCTCTATCGTGGCTCACGGAGCCAGTTTCCAAAATGATGGTAAGGTTGGTAAGTGGAGTGCAAGATTCTGCAAGGAGCTGCTCACCCACATTTGCTGCTGAGCTCATCAGCAGCGAACATGGGAGCAAAACAGTGTGTGATTGGAGGGGAAGCGAACAATGGTGAGTGTGGTTCTCGGGGGGGAGGAGGAGAGGGAGAGAGGAGAGAGAGAGGCTGGGTGGAAGGAAGGAAGAGGCTGGCTGCGGGGCCCTGGGTGAAGAGACAAACCGCTGGTGGGTGCGTGAGACAGAGCATGTGGAGAGAGAGAGAGTGAGAGAGAGTGTGTGTCAGTGTGTGTGTGTGAGGGGGAAAGTGTATGTGAGTGAGAGAGAGAGTGTGTGTTTCTGTGAGAGAGAGTGTGTGTGTGAGAGAGAGTGTGTGTCAGTGTGTGTGTGTGAGGGGGAAAGTGTATGTGAGTGAGAGAGAGAGTGTGTGTGAGTGTGTGTTTCTGTGAGAGAGTGTGTGTGTGAGAGAGAGTGTGTGTGTGTGTGAGTGAGAGACAGTGTATGTGTGAGTGAGAGACAGTGTGTGTGTGAATGAGAGAGTGTGTGTGAGTGTGTGAGTGAGAGTGTGTGAGTTAGAGAGTGTGTGTCTGTGTGTGAGAAAGTGTGTGAGTGTGTGTCTGTGTGCGAGTGAGACTGTGTGTGTGAGTGAGACTGTGTGAGAGATTGAGTGAGAGAGTGTGTGTGAGTGAGAGAGTGTGTGTGAGTGAGAGAGTGTGTGTGAGTGAGAGAGTGTGTGAGAGTGAGAG